>NC_056737.1:1439101462-1439228962 GCF_019279795.1 Protopterus annectens
GTAGGTCTGGAGGAGAAAACTGAATTAAGCCAGGAGTCAGGGGCCACTAGTCACCTAAAAGTGACAGGATTCTAAATGCTCGGAGATGCATCTTATACCTTTTTTTTACAATTTTTTGATTCAGTGATGGCCTAAACAAAAAAGCCAAGGGTAAGGAATGAAATCCAGTCTATTTTTTTTCTTTCAAGGAAAAATAAGTATTGTCTAAAGCTTAATATACAAACCTAATGAAACAGTAGTTCCCCCCAAAAGCTGAGAAGACAAATGCAAAGATATACAAATGGTATCTGGCAATACCGCCTGCCTCCCTGGCCCTCTAAATAGTGACAGTAATCCCCTGTGTATCATTATGGTGTTAATATAAATTGTTAGACCATGTGTTATGCATCTGAGGATCTGGGAGAAGAAACTAAAGCATGTAAGTAAAACCCATACAGAGACAAGGAGATCATGAAGACACTTTAATGAAGGAATCACAACCAAAAACTCAACCAGAGAACCAAGCTCTGTTAAATGGAAACACTACTCAGTATAACACTCTGCCAATAATCAGCTGCTATCAGACACACCCTGCCAAGGCTGACATGGGCAGCCACTTATTGAGTACAATGCTGATGTTTGACTGTGATCAAAAGTAAAAACAATTATGACCAATATGAAACTTTTAGATTTACAGGAAGTTATCTTTTCAGCAAACTGTCTAAATACAGTGCACATCCTCCAACCACAAATCTTTCTGAACCTCTTGTATCTATTATTGGATTTAAGGAAATTTCAGTTTATTTATAGAACCCCAGTGCAAATAAAAGAATTTAAGAGTTACCTTAAGGAACAAATCAAGATTTTTTTATCTTTGAATGATGGCCAGATTAGTAAAGTCATACTGTGGGACTCCTTAAAATGCATATTAAAGACGGAATGGGAAGATGGGCTAGTAATAGAATGAAAGAGTGGGATACAGATTTGTTAGAATGTAAGATAAGTGAGATTTGAACAACAAGCAAATAAATTAGATAATACTGAAGCCATTAAAAATTAATGACAGAATAGCAAACTGTTTTAATGCATAAAGTGGAGATAGCTTTAAAAAATTTAAATTGCACAGATATGCAATGACTTTAAAAATATCTATAAAGATTAGCTAATAGAAGTAAGATGTTAAACAAAAAGGTACAAGTTAATAATATCCAAAATCCCTATAATAATAAGCTTACATCAGACATAGAGGAAATGCTTAACATTTTTTAAAAAGATCATGAGGATGATTATAAAATTGATAAGTAGTTAAAGAAAATGTTACTAATAAACTACATGACCAACAGATATCTCCATTAATTAAGCCTATTATTCTAATGGAAGTTTTAGGAAAGGGAAAACTGGTAAATTTCCAGGTTTAGACGGTTTAAGTATAGAACTATATAGTCTGCACCTGTTAAGTATTTTAGAATTACTGAGTGGTGTTTTCAGGATAATTCAAAGTGACAAAATAATTTCTTTGTCATGATAATTTTCTATAATCTCAGCTCTACTTAAACAAGGAAAGGATAAGAAGTTACTTTCCTCATATAGACCTATTTTATTATTAAATGCAGACTGTAAAATATTTACTTCCATCTTCACTATAGGATTAAGAGATACAGTAGATAAACTGATTAATAAAGATCAAACAGGATTTACAGTCACTAGATTAACATATGATAGCATAAAAAGGATAATAACTATCTTTGATTTGGCAAAAGGAATGTGCAAGAAATTGACCCTAATTACTTTAGATATCGTGAGAGCTTTTGATTCTATAGATTAGAACTACTTGTTTAAGACTTCAGAAGTCCTTGCATTCCAGAAACACTTATTGGAATATTAAAAAATCTATATAGAGAGTCCAAAGCATGTGTTAAAATTGGATCTTATATTTCTTAAGGATTCACTTTAAAGAAAAGCAAGAGTACCCCTTTCCCCTCTAGTATTTGCATTATTTATTGAACCCTAAGTTACTGTATAAGAAGCAATGAACACAGATGGAGTCTCATTTAAAAGAATTGTCAATCTAAAATACAGCTTTTTGAATGTGATATTCTACTAACTAGAGGAGATTTTAATTATTCAGTTGAAGAAATAGATGCAGAAACTGGAAAGTTTCAAGAAGTGTCACTGCTGAATTTTAGTAATAATAAAACTGACACTTAAATCAATTACCAGATAGTAAGTTTAAAGATAAATATAAATGTAATTGGAAAGGAAAACTAAAATATTTAGGAATAAAAATCTATGAAGATGTGAATAAGATTATTAATAATAATTTTGAAATAAAATAATTGAAGAAGTGTTACTTCTTATAAAAAATGGAATACTTTTTTTTTACTTTGAGTATAGGTTAGTACTTATTAAAATGATTATATTACCCACGATTATATATATTGCATTTAGTAGCTTTAATACCTGACAATAAAACTTTTAAAGAAAATGGAAAAAAAAACTGTTAACATCGTTCTTATAGTATCCTAAAAAGACAAGAAATGCTGACAGAAATTGTACACGGTTATGGGAGTATGGTGGTGTTAGCTTCCCAGATGTAGAATTCTATTCTGTTGCTGCAAATTTTAACTCTGTTATGCTCTGGATAAACTTATCTTATATTAGTCAATGGAAAACCATTCAGGAACAGATTATACTAAATTCTTATAAGTTTATCAAATATGATTAATTAGAAATATATAACAATCTTTTCATCTGGGTAACAAAATTTACCCCAGAGGAAATTCATTTCAATTTTTAGACTCTGGATGTATAAAATCAGTTCTTAAAACAGTTAAGAAATATGTCTTTCAAACTCAATTAATATCAAAAGTGTAACTTTTGTGCTTTCCTGTTGCACATATCTCTATGTTTAAGGAACCTCAGAACAACGTTAAAATGAATTTACTAAAAATAATGGATTAGTATTATCATTTGATTGCTTTGAAAAAGGAAAAGCTAAGTTAATGAAAGATTATAAGTTGGATGAATCTGTTAACCAGTTAATATTATCCATCAGAAAGAAATTAACTGAATTTGTAGATAATATTAGTGAAGTTATTGTTGCTCTTCTTTCGGCTTTTCCCGGTTAGGGGTCGCCACAGCGGAACTCTGGTCCGCTAATGATTGGCAGTAGATTTTTTATGGGTGCCAGCTCAATGCCCAACCTTTAACAAAGGCACACCCATTCTACGCATGTCTTTCGAATGTCACTCGACCGCGGGGAGGACATGCAGACTCCACACAGAAGGTGCTCCAGTTGAGAATTGAACGGGAGAACCTCTTGCTATGAGGCAACAATGCTACTGCTGCACCACCAGGGCTTCAGATAATATTAGTGAAGAAGAACAAAAAAATATTCTCCCATTATATGAATATATAAATGCTATCATAAAAGGTAAATTGACTTAGAAATGAAATGTGTCCAAGTTATATAGCTTAATTATAAATAATGCTAATATTATGCAAAATTCTGAGACTTTTTGGAAAGAAGCAGGTTATGTAACTCAGTATATGATAAAATAAAACTGTATTACTTAAATCATTTAGTCAATCTTCTTCAAGTTTATACTGGAAGTCTATATGTGGAAATATATACAGAGAATGTCTATTACTCCGTATAAAATCTTTAAAATTACTTCTTCAGCTTTTTGTAGATGTTGTAAACATGTACAAGTTGATTGGCACACGTTTATAGATCGTAAAAAAAAAATGTACATTAGAAGAGATAAGTATATTTTAAGGGGTTATGATTTGATGGTTGTTCTTTAACTAGATCAGTAGTGCTAATGAGTGTTCCATTTCTTGTATCTGTAAAAAAAAAAAAAACAAATATTTGGAGCCTTTCAGCAGTTGCTACAAAAATTATTACAAAAGCATTGGTAAATGAACTCGGTTCCTATATTCAAAGAATTTTTAAACTTATCAGCAATACTATGTAAAACTGAAAAAGAAGTAATCATAATAAGATATATAAACCATATTGACGTTTAGTTGTTGGAATAGCCTTGAAATTATGCTATTGAAATACCAAGACTCTTATTGTTAATTGTATAAGATTACCTTGATGATTCAGTGTATTCCTAGCATTGTATAACAGTGTGTGATATTTCTTTCTTTCTATGCATATATTATAAATATGTTAAATCAATAAAAATGTTCTTAAAAAACAACTTGCTTGAATAACAGGCTTTTGTTTTAGTGGACATATTTTGAAGGCCATTATTTCTGAAACACAAATGTCTTTCATCATTATTTGTCGACAGAAATCACCATAAATTTGCCAAGTAAACCACAAACTTTACAAGGAATAAATCAATATGATGCCAAGAATAAGAGACATTCTACAAAAATTAGGGTAACTTCAGAGCATATATGCCATCCCATTACATGCACACCCACACACACTCGCATATCTCTCTCTCTCACTCTCTCTCATATATATATATATATATATATATGTATGTGTACATGAATATAACATGTATATATACGCATACACTCACACACACACACACACACCCACACTTAAATGGTGTACTTTTTTCCCCTTGTGATACTGCCCGTAGCAGGCAGAATGCTGGTTAAGAAAAAAAAAGAAAAGAAAACACTGTATCCAATGGTTGTGCCTTTGCACTTTACATTAACCTCCTCCATTTACTTTTAGTCAGGCTGTCTCAGTCAGCAGCCAATAAGAAGCTCTCCTCACTGCAAAAGTTTGGAAAGACACTAATTTGGTGATGTTTTGGACATCCTTGAGAGATCTGCTAACTGGCAGGCTAAATATGATGATATCTACAAGCTGGGCTGTTTTGAAAACAGCCCAACAAGCACATTAAAAGGATTTTTTTTTATTTTGCTTTGGAACTTCTAGGAAATTGTAGAAATTTGCATTTGCAAAGATCCAAGGAACTCTGAAGTGAAACAATCAGAAAGCTGAGTATTATTTTTAATTTAAAAATAATTGGCTTTCTAACTATAGAAAACTTTCTTTGTTGCTGTAGCCCAGCATGCAGTACCCTGTGTCACCCTGGATTTACCTCTCTTCCAATCACAGAAGTAAATTATATGAACACACAGAATTGTCCAAACTTAACATGAACGATTCTAAAGTGTTATACAATTTAAAGTGCTATAGAAGTTTTTTCTACAGGTTCATCATTTTTATGCACTGAATCTGTCCCTCCAGGAATTCCTGTTTATGCTACAATGTAAGATAAGAACTTTGGATTTCTATATTCTTAATGATGTCAGTGTTGCTGAGGTGCACAAGGTCTGTTAACACTAAGTTTTTTTCTTAGCCCTGAAGGTAAGATTGATATCACTGCACAGCCTGCATAGTTGCTTCCTATTTCTCAAAGAAACCTTGACCCTCCTAATATGCTGAACATAAATTCCATGATCCTAAGGGACTGAAAACTGCATCACTAAGGCTTCCACAATGCAATTCTTTTTTATATGACATCAAGCTCCTTGCACTCACTTATATGGACAACCTTGCCCTCCACATCATGTTTACTTGTCTGTTCTAGCAACATGGTTACACAATATGGGGAAAAGACAACTGCCCTTCAAGTGCAAACATAGTTGCAACATGCACTGTGATCTGACAGTGTAATGGAAATATAGGAATCCCTGCCAAAAAATGTTAACACCAGTGGAATGTGATGGGAGAGACTTAGCAATCAACCAGTTAAATGTCCAGTTGCAAGATCCCTGTTGCTTAGACTATGACTGCTTTTAGTTGAAGCTTAAGGCTGATAAATGAGACATCTTGTTAGGTTTATATTTATATTTATTTTATTTCCCTTGTTAAATTTGCCTTACTATGTGGATATGAGTCGTTCAGGGGGAAACTTGGTAGCAGTGCTCTAGTAACACAGCTTGTTCAGAATCACTCATTATACATGATGTGTCAGACGTAAATAAATGCACTACTGCAAGAAGGCTGACATCGGCTTAATTCCTAACCCTTTGGGCTGTACTGATGGACTTCCATCAGGAAGTAATTAACTAATTTCAAATACAAATTAACACTGGTAAAGATAATACAACTTCAGCATTTCTTAATATTGCAAAACCTTGCTCAACTTTGCAGGACTTTCTTCTCCATATTTATCACCAGACACCAAATTGATGAGCCTGCATTTAAACTATATCACAAATATTAATTATTTATAAGAGTTAAACTTTTTATTGATATGTTTTTGTTGAAAGCGAATCTGAAAAGTTTAGGCCACTATGCCTGCACTCATTACAGCCGAGTGCACCTCCAGGCATTTCTGCAGTTACCTCCTACTGCACCTCTAGGTGTCAGATATCACTTGTTCATATTTGCATTAATAGTTCCAAAACCATTCGACATACAAGGTATCAGAATATTTTATCTTGAAGCATACATGATGACAAACACAATTGTATTGGTATTTGATCTCTGTCAATGAATATTTGTTAGAACTGTAAGGTGATAACTTAATTTTTTAAAGGCTCAAGCCACACCCACTGGGAGTTAAAGGTACAGACTCAAAAGGGCTGTACTGGAGAAAATGAGTTAAATAAAATAAATGAAGTTTGGCAATAAACCAAGTTGCCCCGGGACGTCTTCATGCGGGGGGGGGGGGGCTAGGTTGATTTTAGGGGGAGTTAAGTGGGTTGGGGAGGTGAAAGGGTTAAGTGGAGGCAGGGATGGTTGGAAGGATATGAGATAAGGATGGGGAGGGGCTTAAGAGGTTTAGTCTAGTGTAGCTGAGTTAAGCAATCACATTTTGGTGTGAACTTGCTAAGGCAAGGTACGCCCATGACGACCTGGGTAGTATGAGAGGTAGGCCTTTGAATTAGGAGATAAATTGGTAGATTAGCCAAATCATGGAGGGTGCATTTCAATGTGTTCGGGGACTTCTATAGGATTGAGCATATTTATTAATTTAAGGTTAGTGATGGGCTTGCTTGGAGGGAGTTAGTTATTAGCTTGTCCGGGGTTATTGGCTAGGTTTGATAGCACTGGAATTGGTGTTCGTTTGTTAATGGAGTCAGGTTAAAAGAGGATTATTGGTGTTTTCTTGTGTTTTTTCTTGTTGGAGCATGTGGGGGTTGAATGTGAGCTTGGGTTGAGGTGGTGAATTTCGCAGGTTGTTTCAGTTTCCTTGAATGGCTGGACTGCTGGCCTGGCCATTCTGCTCTGGTTGTTGTTGTTGTGCGTCCCTGTTCGCGGGCATCTTTGCAGTGCATGTGCAGTTGTGGCCTTTGTGGGAGGGTTAAACTTTACTTGTAAAGCAAACATAGTCATATACCATCATTTTGGGAGATTTAAGAATTGCAAGATTGTGTTATATACCCCCTTTCCCTTGAAGTGGTTGGTAGACAATTTGACTTAGTTATTTGAATACCTGGGGGACATTAATGTGTATTAGAAGATTGTTTGTTTGAGTTTTAGTTGGGTTGCCGCTGTTAATAAAAACATACAGTCAGCCTCTTAATACTTTACGTATCTTTTAAGACTTTGCTTATATAACAGACTTACAAAATAAGCAAGACATATTATGAAACCATCAACACAATTGAAGAAATGATAATATCTGATTAAAGGACAGTTGTAGGTGTCCTCACTGCTCATTCAGTCCAATGGAGCTTGGAAAGTTTGCACCTTAATGGCCAATGGGTATAGCCTAAGGATAGTTATACAATCCAATGATATCCTCACATTTTAAATGTACATATGTCTGGAACCATGGAGGTTTACTAAGGAAGTGTAAATGGCAGACTCTTTGGTACAAATTAGTTTTACGGTGGCAGTATTCTTTAAAATCAAAGTCTCAAACTGGATTTTATAAATCGCAGTAGACACAGTGACTATTAAGTGTAATATGTGGTAAACAGTATGTCAGCAATCACGCAAGCTACATAAACGGTATTGCCAGCATTCATTTACTTGATAGCTTTCATATGAGGCTAAAGAATTCTGCCCATGCTACTTGGTTGAAATATTTGGGAAAAGCGTGACATTAATGACAATGCAAATTAATATAAAATCCACTTGAGAATTCATTGAAGCACCTGGCAGGCCTGTTTTTGATAACGTAACAATTTGCAGTTCAGAGACATGTTACTCATGGCGAGGTACATTCTCATTACTGGCTAAATTGCAAAAGAATAGCAGGTGGGGCAGTAAGTCAGCCCATGAAGCTTAGTCACTGCAGTAATTACAACTGTTCATTGCTGTTTTTTCTGCAATTTGCGCATCGGTACTCAATTATCACCCCTGTCATGCAAAGTATGCACTACTGAATGAAGTAACTTCACTTAACTATTTTAACTGTGAAAGCACATTTACCTAGACCCTGATAACTGAATTATAGCACTGAAGAAGTAAAGTGCAGCGGAATCTGTTGGGAACCAAAATAAGTGGTGCGGTAGCATAATTCATTTGAAATATTGGAAACGGTGAGATAGGGGTGACCTATGTTGTGCTGTCCCCTGGGGGAGCTTGTTGGTGGCTGGGTTTTCACGGGGTGCAGGGTTCGTAGTTTGGGAGTTCTCCTGTGGTTGGTTTCTTGGTTGGTTGGTTGTTTTTTCACGGGCAGTGTGAGTTGACATTGTTGCTTCAGGTGGTGGCGGAAGGTATTTGGCGCATGCAGAGTGGCAGAGTGGGAGATCATGCGATGATGCTCCAGTGTATGGAAAGTGATTTGAAAGATGCTCATTACTTAGGATGATGTTGATATCCTAATCATAAATGTAATTAAAGATTCCAAATGCGTACCAACACTTATAGTTATAACTCTCATAAAATGTAAGGATACAGGCTGCAAATCCAATACTTTTTGCAGGAATGTATAGCTGATGGTCAGAGGTTACTGTCTCATGGTCTGCCCTGTGGACTGCTGAATACATTGTAAGGGGTATTTGGCTTAAGGATCATATAGGAAAAGAACAATACAGCCTTGGGATATGACCATAAGCTGCTATAGTCAAATACACTAGAAGATGTTATTCATTAGCCCCTTCAATTATTCTGCAAAGCAAATGCGTACTGGCGCTTGGTATTTCAATGCAACCCCCTCCCTTTTTTTTTTTGCAGAGATGTTGTGTGTGCATTCTGGCAGGTAGTTGCATATGTAAGCTTGGGAGAGTCCACTGTTTATTGTGGTGATGTGTTTTACATATCTTGTTTTGTATGTGCTGTCAAATACTGGGGAGGCGGTAGTGTTTGTATGCTTTTCGTATTCTCTCCCCTTGTCTTATCTACGGCTGTCAGTATCCAGTCATGATTAGAGATAGTTGGAAAAACAACTCACTTGTCTGATGAACTGCAAATACATAATTGCATACTGTGAGTGTAGATATAGCAGGCATCCATCTTTCTATGTTGGAACTATCTGGGAAGATGCAGCCTCCTTATGGAGTTAAATAGATGGTGAAGGAGGGGCTGCTCTTGAAAGGATGTTCCAAATGATTCTTGTTTATGTGGGGTGGGGTGAGGGTGACCTGGATCACATCACTTTTGTCAGAAGCAGAGGATGAATAGTTTGTATGGTTTCACCCTGGCTTGGGAACAGATGGGTCAACAGAGCACCAAAGGAGGCTAATATTTAGTGCAGATTGAAAATGTTTAGCTGTTAAGGCATTGGATCTCCTGTTCAGAATACTTATCCATGTTGTTATTAATTCCATTTTTAAAGTTTCTGAAACAGAATGTTGACAAAGTGCATGAGATTAGGCAGACCACATAGAGCAAGAGATAACCAATAGACTACCAGCCATCAACGGCATCATACAGGCCATCAAGAAATCTAAAATCTGATATGTTGGTTAGTGAGCCTCACTTGGAGATGGAAGGTAAGAGCTAGGCAGATGGTTGTGGATATTGATAGGCCATTCATGTGGGGGTTTAGTTTTAATATACTTGACTGGTAGTCAAATTTATATTGGGTATTTGATAGGGTCATTGGAAACCTAGATTCAATTATGGCTGGTTTGTCATAGATGCGTGTGGCGGTGTTGCATTCATTCCCAGGTTGGCAGGGTAGTTGTCTTGGAAGATGTCTTGGAATGTGCGTTATGTATTTAGATGACTTACATGTCTTTTATTTCTTACAGATGGGAATTTTGGAACGCTGCTGCTATAATTTAGAATAGGTGGGTATAAGGTGGAGCCTTCTGTTTACATATTACAGGATTTACTTTGTCCTTTTCTTTGTAGATGGTGGTATGCTGAGTACCAGTGGTGGCGATAAGTAGTGAATTCACAGATGATGGAAGCAGTGGCGAGAGAGGAGGTTACACATGGGGAGCAAGAGTGGGCAACAGTTACTGATGGAAATTTCTGAGGTGCAGAAGACATCATGCAGTGGCTTGAAAAAGGGATTTGAAAGGTAATGTTTTGATAGGATGGATGTTCTTGCAATGGGGGCACAAGGAGGGTTGGAGTAATCACCTTAGTAAGGCATGTTAGAGCTCTGTGTTTAATTAGTGGGAGCTGATTATTGCGTTGGTATAGTGGGCAAGTAAGGAAGAGGTAGGTGGGGGGGGCAGGGAAAAAAAATCTCGGACAGTTTATGGGGAGTGTGGGGATCCCACGGGTTGAGTGGAGTCACAACATTCTTAGGAGCACAGGAGCTTATTAGGCTACAGCCCTATGGCTCTTGCAGGCCAGTGAAGTTCAATCATTGCTTTTTTGGAACCTTGGGGTGGTTGTATTCTTTTATCCAGTTGTTTGAACTGTATGTGAGGGAAGGGCGAAGAAGGTGTTTGACAGGATGCTGGAGTTTTTTCCTAACGGGTGGTATCTCTGGGGTGACAAATTTGTCTCTTGAGTAGGTAGTGTTAATGTTACATACCAGGTTAAGGTTTTGCAGAATAGCACAAGGATTATTTCACTTTGGGTTTGGGTGAATTTTGTAGATAGGGTTTTAGGAAGCATGGTAGGTTGGTGGCTGTATGTATGTAGGGCAGCTTTAGAAACTAGGTGTATTGTTAAAGGGGAGTTAGAAGGTTTTAAGGAAGCTTGGTTGCAGGAGAAGGCAGCTGTAGGACAGGTCTTAATTACTTACTAGTGGTATAGGTAACATAAGAAAATAGCTTTTGAGGGGAAAGGCCAGGGACAAACAGGGTTTAAGAGTGGTTTTGTAATGAGTGAATTGGGGGTGTTTATATTACTTTATTGCTGAGCATAGGCAAATTTTAAGATCTAGGTCAAAGGGTGCTGGTTTTCTGCCATCTAAGGTTAGGACATTAAAGTTTTGGAGTTAGAATATTCCCTACAGTAATTGAGTCATTGCACATCCAGAACTGGATAGCTAGTGGACTAATGTGATATGCTACAGTTGACAGGGTCCTGTGTGGGAGACTTGATACTAGTTGTTTTGATTGGGTGTCGATTTGCAGTTCAAGGGGTTATAGTTTGTGGGTTTTGTTGTGGTTATATATTGTCAATTCGTTCAGTTGAGCCATGATTTTACCTTTGAAGGAAGTGAGCTAAAAGGGTATTATCTTTTCTTGGTGTGGATGTTTTGGTGGTACAGTGGGGTCACGGTAATCCTACTTTATTTAGTTTCATTAGGGTGTGTTTCAGTGATGGTATGGCAAGGTGGGTTTGACAGGGATTCTAAGGTGTTTTACAGATGATGGGTACACTGAATGATGTTTGTCTTGACCCTTAGCTTTATGGGAAGTAGTGGTTGAACAATTTTGGGTAGAAGGGAGGGGGAGCAGCCTGGTCAGGCTGGTTGGCGGAGAAGAGGGACAGACGTGCCCTCTTCTGTTCCCCCTCTGGTGTCTGGATGTTCATTTCAAGGATCTGGGAAAAGGAAAATGAGCAGCTGGAGGAAGCTTGCTGAATAGATGGGTAACCCGAGGTAAGGATGCTGCTTATTTGGTGGAAATAATTCAATGAATGGTGTATGAAGTGAGATGGGATGCTGCTTCATAAGTAAAGTAAGCGAGCAGAGGTATGGACCCTGCTTGTTGGGCAGGGTGAGTAGGTACACTGCCCTGATTAACATTACAAGGATGTTATGCTGTGTTTAGAATCAATTATATTATGAATAGTTGTAATCAATGAATTGATGAACAAAGTTATGTTATGGAAATTTAATAAAGGTTGTCAAATGTCATTTGGTGTGATGTGTTTATTGAAGGGGACCGGGACAAGCATAATTTGTTATTATCAGGTTCAGTGATGACTCAGTTCTGTAAATTCTCAAAATTCTGTTTACTTAATAGTACACCTACTTGTACAGAAGGGCTTGCTCTATTTTTAATGGGCAAGGTAGTTAGGATAGTATTAAACTGTGTTAGGTGAGAGGTAGGACTGAGGGAAGTAGAGTATAAGGAATAAGGAGGGGTAAAGGAGGGAGTATAGGATTATATAAGGCTAAGCAGGAAGGAATGTGGTCTCTTCTGGTTTGGGTAGGAAATATATGACATTTGTTGACCTATGCCCAAATGATTAGAATCTTAAATAGTTCAGTTAGCATTATCTGCAGTGGAAGTTATGTATGAATGTTCTCTGAGGACAGGGTAAATATTATTTCATGTGTCATTTTTTAATGATGTTGAAAGAGGTTGTACCATTCAGAATATAAGTAGAATGATGTGTTAATGCTATTTGATTTTAATGGTTTACCATTCAGTTTGATTGTAAATAGCCATATATACTAAAGGTGCAGCTACCTCATTGCTAACTGCCCACGGCATAAAGATTTATGTAGGACCGTAACATTTTGCAGGTTTGGGGGAACAGTTTAACATGCACTGGATAACACCATAAGAGGGCTTCTTTTTGCTGCTTTGTAAGCGACAAGGTGATGCCACATGGTCTGAGGGCCTTGGAGTTGCAATGGCATGTGTACCAGCCTGCTAAGGCCTCCCCTTGCCAGATGGTTTCTACAGTTGATGCAGATATTTCTTAGTGGTAGAGTGGCTGGAGGCTGTTAAATTTTAGTAAAGTGAATTGCTAGTGAGTCAGCTTTGATGTATTGGCCAAGACAAGTGGAAATGGGTAATGTGCTGATGCAGTTGCACATGGGACTGGCCTCATTAGCTCCATGTTGTGTAGGTATTCAAGCATAAGAGTGGTTTGCTGTGATACTCCCTCAAGGGCAGGCCTAGCTTGTAGAAGCCAGGACAGTCTTTTGGGTGTTTTACTTTTGGGTGACTTACCACATGATCAAAGGGTCCAGGGTTCTAATTTTGGAGGATAAGGTTGATTTGGATGTTAGATTGGCAGGGTTTTTGCATGATTTGGGTATAGGAGATAAAGCTAGGCTGTAAGAGTTGCTAGGGTCTGCTGCAAGGGTTTAGCCATCTTTGGTAAGTTTCCCAGCGGATGTGTTAATTGATGCATAAGAGTCGGGTATGGAAGTAGGTTTGCCTTTGCCAAATCTGTTGGATGCATTGCCATGTCCATTGCAGCAAGAGCCTATGCCATTTCATGAGGTACTGGGTGACCTTATGGGGGTTCAGTCTTTGGTACCCAAAGTGTCAGTTTAGTTTTTAACACTGCATATACCTTTAAGAGTGAAGGAGAAGATATGATGAGGTGATTATTTAGATGTATTTTTGCTGATGGATGCAGCTAGTTGTCTGTGGATGGTTGAGGCCAAATCCCCAGAGACAAAGGACTTTTCTGCAAATATTAGCAGCTTTGGGGAAGAAAAAGCTTGGTACTTACAGAGCTCTGACCTAGGACAATTGTGTCCTGGGTTCCATCTACCTTGTGTCCATAATGTTGGAGAAAGGTGTTTCACCAAGTTTACCAATATCTGCTTATTTTATCAGAATTAAATAAGCTCAGAGATTGACTGGAGCTAATCCTGGTTATAGTATGACCAGCACTTTAGAAAGCTGAAAGCATTTGATAAATGCTGAAATAGGAGTCAAGATATGCTGATATCTGGTTGGGCACAATGGTGGATAGCCCAAGGAGTCAACCAAAAGCAGTGATGGTTGAGAATGAAGCTAAAGCTGCCAGCTGTTTGGCTTTTAATTTGGTAAATAGTGATGCCAAAGTTTAGTGCATTCTTGTTCAGCTTGAGTTGGTTGTGTGGTTTCATGGTATGCTGGTGTAAAGACAGTTTATGGTCCACAAGTCAGTTTGGCATTATCAGATCTGGAGTGCCAGGAGCACCTGTTAGGTGTGGAAGAGAGAATTTTTGTCCACTTAAGGGGTCAATTTCCTTTCTGTGAACAAGCAGGCATATCAGCCTACCCATTCTGCCATTAAGGTGGTAGTGCTCTCAGCTTTGTTGGAAGGTTATCCCAATATCAAGGAAATGGAGGAGCTAATAGTGGATTTTAAAGTAGGCTTTGCTTTAAAGTCTCAGGTTCAGGGTAGCTTAGCTATTCTTAAGAATTTGAAGACCATAAGTACCAGAGAGGATCTAGCAAGGGCTTTGCTTTGGAAGGAAGTGGAAGCAAGAAGAGTGCTGGCTTCAGTTGCTACTTCCCCATTTACTCAGTTGTGTTGTCCTCTCTAGGGCTGATAACCAAGAAAAAGGATTGTGAATTTCTTTCAATTCCTCGTTTGTCTTTTTCTAATGGTGGATTGGTTAATAATCACATTAACAGGAGAGATGGAATGGTATGCCTTGTTGGATGATGTGGTTCCCACCATCAAAGCTGTTGCAGACCCTTGGTTATTTAAATTAGACATCAAGGTAGCTTTTGTTTATTTCCCATTAAGAAAGAGGACTGGTGTTGTTTGGGTATGTGCTTAACAGGTAAGTTTTACTTTGATACAGCAATGCCAGTGGGGTTTGCTTTTGTAACTTTTGAAAAGTTTAGCATAGCCTTGCAGTGGCTGTGGCAACATCAATCCCTGGAGAAGTGGGCTGTGCATTATATAGATATGTTTTGTTAAACATGGAAGGTCAGCAGGAAGCCAGGTGAGTTGAGTGCTATTACCTTATAATACAGTAGAAGGCCCTGCTAAAGAGTTGAAGTTTTTGAGGTTGAAAGTCGACACTGCGAGATTTATTTTCTTGCATTCAGATTAATAGGTTCATAGGTTGGTACTAGGCTACAAGCCTAGCCATAACAATTTCCTGGATATTTCTTCCCACAATATTTACTTCCCTGGACCCGTCTAGCAGGACGACTGACATGATCCCTGGGGTGAATTTCCTATCTCCCATCCAATTGTCAAGGTTCCTTTTGAAGAGGACCAAGGAGGCGCTCTGCTTGACATGTATGGGCAGTCTATTGTATGGGGAGTCTCTGGGTCAGGAACCTATCCCTCCAGCATGTTTTGATCATTGTGATGACAAGGTTTAGATCCCTGGAGTGTGTGGCTCTGAGTGATTGGGATTTCTTTAAGTGGAGCGTGTCCAAAAGCTTAGGGTTTAACATGGCCTTGTATGTTAAGCAGAGATCACCTCTGAGTAGACGATATGCGACAGAGTATAGTTGGAAATTTTTTAGATGGTCAACATAGGTCATCTGCTTTAGGCCTGTGATTCTTTTTGTGAGGTGCTTCCGCGGCCTTTCCAGCTGTTGCAGATATCTTGTGAGGTACATACCAAATGGGGCATTGTATTCTATAATGGGTCTAATGAGGGATGAGTATAGTGGGACAATGACCTTTTTTCTGGATGAAAAGCCCTTAGTGATGAGGTGTGCAACATAGAAGGATTTCCTGATTGTTGTGGCAATGTGGTTATCAAAGGTGAGACCACTGTCCACTTGTGTCCCTAAGTCTCTCATCACACTTTCGGTGTTTAGTGTACTGCCACCTATTTGGAAATTCATCCCTGGTTTGGCACCTTTGTCTCTAATGCAAACCTGTAAATGGTTTATCTCTCAGGCTCATGCTTACATTTATTAAGTTATCAAATTAAGTGAGCACCTTGTTAGCTTTGCAAGGAAAAGTAAAGCAAGGGTGAGAGATGTTATGTAATTGCTGGATTTGTTAAATATTGCCTGCAGAGCTATTGATCCAGGAAATGCCATAAATCAGCATCATTGGGTACAAATGTCAAGCCTTGGTAAACAGGATGTTGATTTATGGTTAAGGTTTCTTGAATATTTTAATGACATTTTACTTAGCAGGATGACTGGGTGTCATTAATAAGGTTTCATTTATGGACAGATGGGTGCAGAGAGTAGAGATGGTGACAATTGTTAAAGGTCACTACTTTGCAGCAGAATGGCTGATATGCTGGCCAGTGCTGTGGAAGAAGGCTACAGCATTCTGGGGGATGATGCTCATCTGGGCACCACTGGTAGCAATGCAACATCGCCTGTCAAACAAGTAAGAAGATTTTCATTTGGACAATGAGGTAGTGGTGAGATACTGATTAAGAAACAGGCAAAATCCATTTTAGTGCAATTGTTGTTCAAGAAGTTACTTTTGCTGTCTCTAAGGATTAATCTGTCTTTTTCAATCAAACGTGTCTGGCAAAATTAATTTTTTATTTGATAGTCTGTCTTGCTTTCATTTTGACAGGTTTCACCAAATGCAGTATTTCAGTCAGTGGTAGTTCCAGATTAAGTGTTGAGTATTGGAAGCTTGTAGTGGGCTGGGTACTATCACAGTATTGGCCTAGATCTACAAGAAGGGCTTATAGTTCAGCTGACTTGGCTTTTAAGGCTGTTAGGCTGCACCTTGTTGAGCGCACGGGATGGTCTTTGAAGTTAGTTTCTCAGTACTGGGTGTATACGTGGAGTATAGGGGAAGCAGTTTGCACGGTTAGAGTGCCTATGGCAGCTCTTAGTGAGATAGCTAGGTTAAAGGGTTTGCAGGATATTATTAAGCATCGGGGATCATCAGGGATCACTCCTTGGACTGCTCCTTTTTGGCATTTTCTTCTCAGAAGTCAAGGCCAATGTCAATGGCCTTTGGCTGACTGAATTTGTACATGATTGCAAATAAGGAGCTGTCATTGAATCCCACACTAACACAAATGTTCTCCAGGAGGGGCTGACACAGACAAATAACTGGTGTCAGAGTTTTGGACTAAAACTAAATGCCAAGAAATGCATAATAGTATCCTTTGGGAAGTCATCCATGCCTTTTAACTGTCATATTGACAACACCCACCTAAGAATTGACCCAGTAATCAGGGACTTAGGGTCACTTATACATAATAATTTAGCCTTTGACCATCATGTGTCTACAGTGGTGAGGAAATCATTCTATGCTGCACAACTTATAAGCAAAGGAATGGAATCTAGGTCCAAGGAAATCAATGTTGCACTGTATTCAGCATTCATCAGACCTATCAATGAGTACAATACCCCCTTTGGTATGTACCTAATCAGGCATATCCAACAACTGGAATGTCCACAGAGGTTCCTCACTAAAAGAATACAGGGCATAAGTAATATATCCTATGCAGACCGCCTCAAGGCCCTATCCCTGTATTCTGTCTCCTACAGGCTTTTGAGGGGAGATCTGTGCCTGGCATACAGGGCATTGTCAGACTCCACTCTGATGAACATCCTGCATATACACAAAACAAGCAGCAGCATATTTATCCATTCTAAAGACTTAAACCTTGCCTGTGATATAAGTAGGACCTGCTGGAGAGATAGGTATGTATCCCAGAGACTACCCCGTCTGTGGAACAGAGTTCCACCCTAACCCAGTTCAAGTGCAATTTGGACAATTGGTTGGGAAACTGGAAATTCATCCCTGGTTTGGCACCTATGTCTCTAATGCAAATCTGTAAATGGTTCATCTCTCAGGCCCATGCTTACATTTATCAAGGGTATCAGAACTTGTCAGAGATTTGGGATGCATGGCGAGGCTTAAAAATGCCCTTATGGTTGTTAGCATAGTAAACACCTGTGAACCTATGAAGGGCTGGGAGAGAGTGAAGACTGTGAGGTGTGATAAGAGACTAACATACTATTGTTAAGAGTAGTTTTAACTGGTTTTCTTTTGGTGGCACCCACTCTATGTGGTTTATATTTTATGGTCACTGTTGGCTCTCTTTATGTATGTAGGGCATCTAGGATTAGTGAACTTGTGGGATCTTTGTATTGGCACGATGTTTGTATTGCTCAGACAGCAGTTGTGGTTTGGTTGTTTAAATGTAAGGAGGATCAGAGGGGGCAAGGTCAACAGGTCATGCTGCAGGCATGTTGAGAGGAGTTGTGTGCAGTGAGATGGGTGGTGTTATGTTCAAGAATGTGATTATGGGAGGGAATGCTTGGTTTTTCAGAACAGTGCTTGTAAAGTGGTTGCAGCAGGGCAGTTTATTGAAATTGTTTGGAAGGCTTTAGTGTGTGAAGATATAAAGGCAGATAATTTTTCTAGGCATTATTTCCAGATATGGAGGACTATAAATTTGTGAAGTGAAGTCATTAAAAGAGTGGGGAGATGAGTGTCTGATTCATTTTAGCTTATGTTAGGCAAGGCTTGCACAGTGTATTTGTATTATGTTACTTCGTCTTTCATGGAGCAGTAAAATTGTCATTATTGGAAATTCATTTATTTACAGGGGAACAAAAATGATGAGCTGAGACAGGATAAAAAACTGCTCGTCCAACAAGGATATACGAAGATAAAATCACAGTTTATTGTAGTACAAATCCAGGTTAAGCGCTTTCGACTGAGAATCAGTCTTCCTCAGAACAATGCACTACTGAATTCATTACTCATTTATACACTTCAATTAATTACAAAATAGTATAATTAGTGAAAAAAGTCCGCCAAAAATATTAGAGACATGGCTTCTTATTTATAACATACACTAATATAACATCCTGCACTCTATTTCGCTTATAAAATACATATACATTAAGTGGATGGATTTAAAAACTAACAACAAATAAGAAATCTTTGATATAACAAAAGTTAATATATTGAATATATACACAATAATATGCTTTATAAAATAGGTGTGTAACTAAATTACCCTAACCACTCAAATCATGTATATCTGAATAACTGCTGAACATAAGTATAGTTGGATTGTGCTATAATGACATATACCCTATAATTCCTGGAGCATATTATTGTGTATATATTTAATTGTGTATATATTTAATATATTAACTTTTGTTATAGTATATCAAAGATTTCTTATTTCTTATTTGTTGTTAGTTTTTAAATCCATCCACTTAATGTATATGTATTTTATAAGCGAAATAGAGTGCAGGATGTTATATTAGTGTATGTTATAAATAAGAAGCCATGTCTCTAATATTTTTGGCGGACTTTTTTCACTAATTATACTATTTTGTAATTAATTGAAGTGTATAAATGAGTAATGAATTCAGTAGTGCATTGTTCTGAGGAAGACTGATTCTCAGTCGAAAGCGCTTAACCTGGATTTGTACTACAATAAACTGTGATTTTATCTTCGTATATCCTTGTTGGACGAGCAGTTTTTTATCCTGTCACAGCTCATCATTTTTGTTCCAGTGTTTGTTTCTAGCTGATTTTGGGTCATTTATTTACAGGGGAGCAAAACAGGTGACAATTCATCCTCATGGCAAAATGTTAGGTCTTCATCCTGTAAAATGGGAAGTGAATGGGAGTGGTCATAGAAGTATGACATGGCACTAGTTGTTTGAGAAGGATACATCTTTTCATTTGTATGAAGGGAAATGATTATTACTTTATTAGGGAATGATCTGGGAGTGATCCTGAAAAGAAGGTTAATAGATTTGGTAGTCCTAAAATAATTGTTTCCCAAGGTTTTGTTTGTTTGAACAAAGCTAATCTCTAGACTAGTTTGGAGACCGAATCAATGTTTTAGGAGTGTTGTAGTGGCTGGCCTTTTATTAATCATAGCGTTTCATGGGTGGCTTTTTCCCCTGATTTTAAGACTTTGCCTCATATAGAGTTTGTAGATAGGGACCCTTCTTGGTTCAGATAAGATGGAGTCCATTTGAGCGATGTGGAGCTTGACTTGTTTGATGTCAACATCTCCAATTTTATAAAGGATATGCTACAAAGTTTGGAAACAAGACAAGCAGTGGAAGAAAAAGGAAACAGCCTGTGAAGTCAAGCTGGTAGAAATTTAGAGGGATACTTGAGGTTTACTCCTCTATTTGCTCTTGCGTTATGATCTGGTTTAGATATATTTGGAGTGGGTGTTGACACATTACTCAGACTGGCAAGGGTTGCTGCAGTGAATGGTTGTTTTATTGATGCTGTTTTAATCAGTGGTGAATGGATCAGCTCTGCCCTTAATGTGACCCTGCCGGTGTTTATGATGTTTTTGTGCCTTCAAGAAGTTATGTTGCATATTTATCTACTGCTTGGACAATGAAAAATCTTGTTGCACAGGCTTCCTTTGGTTTTCTTATTGTGTGATGCAGGAATAGCTGTACAAGCAACTTTTTCTCATCCCTTTCTAAAATAAAACTTGTTATAACCCTTGCTCCCTGCTTTGAGACATACCACAAAGGACTATGATATGATGCATCACTAAAAGCTTAACAAAGCAGAGCATTTTGTTATGTATTGAATAATTAACTTCAAAAGCCATTACGAGAAGTAAATTAAGTTATATTTAGCAGTATTTTATTAAGTTATATAAGTGTGTGCATTGCAATCCAAGAAGCTAGTAACAAAGAAAGGGGAATAAGGTAAGACATTGCAGTGTGCCCCTGGCTAAAATAGATAGGTAGATACATAGATAGACAGACAGACAGACCTTGTGTGTGTGTGTCTGTCTGTGTCCACATATGTGCGTAGGAGGGAATTTCTTTTGTATGTATGTGTGCTTGTTAGTGTGGGTATGTTTGTGTGTATGTATGCATGTGTTTTGTGTGTGTGTGTGTGTGTGTGTGTGTGTGTGTGTGTGTGTGTGTGTGTGTGTGTGTGTGTGTGTATATATATATATATATATATATATATATATATACTGTATTTCTTTCTAAATAAGACCTAACCAGAGAGTAAGGCCTAGCATGGTTTTTCCAGGGTGTTCATGATGTAAGCCCTACCCCAAAAATAAGCCCTAGTTCCGATTCTTACTGTAACCTAATCATCAATCACACTTGACAGTTGGGATCCTTGGGCCATAAACCCACGCAGGTGTACTTTGATCAGTCAAAGAACATACAACACGCGGGAAGTAAGCACTCATGGTAACAAGCAGCTGTGGTAGTGTTTTCTCTTCATAACTGGCACCATTTTGTGTTGTCACTCCGGTCACATAAGTCTTCAATTAACCCTCCCCCAGACAAGATGAGTGCAAAAAGAAAGAGCTATTCCGTTGAGTACAAGAAAGGAATCGTGGAGGACTCCCATGGAAAGAACCTGATGGCTTTCTGTAAAGAGAAGAAGTTAGATCTCCGAATGGTCCAAAAATGGTGAGCAATGTACATTAACCTTAGTTAACAGGCCAATGAGGGAAACGCTAAGAAGTGTAAGTGTGGATCAGGTCAGCAACCATTATTTCCTGAGCTGGAAGACATCATCTGTGAATGGATTGCTAACAGGCGAGCAAAGGCTTTCGTTCTGTGCAGGGCTGATATTCAAGCATTTGCCCTTGCAATGGCACCACAGTTAGAAATATCCCCAGAAGAATTCAAAGCATCACAACACTGGCTGGATGGCTTCCTTCAGTGATATGAACTGTCTCTAAAAAGATCAACAACACTGTTCAAGCTGGAAGATACTGAAGTTATTAAATGTGCACTTGCATTCAAGTCCTTTGTTGATGGCATTGACTTTTCTAAATACCAGCTCTCCAACATGATTGCTATGGATGAAACTGCAGTGTTTATGGGCCAAGTATCTCAAACAAGAATTGATCAGATGGGAGCCTTGTCAATCTACATTCCCTCCACTGGTTATGAGAGTGTATGTGTTACCTGTATTTTGGCAATTCATCTAGCTGGAAAGAAAACTCCACCTCTAATCATTAGTAAGGGCAAGAAAGATAAGATTGAATGTGTTTCAGGCATTTACATTCTTGAAACCGAAAAAGCCTGGTGCACACAAGCAGTTATAAGGAAGTGGGTCAATGTAATGCTGTCACTTGTTTTGCAAGGTGATGAAAGAGTTCTGCTAGTCTGGGATTCAGCCAGCACTCACCACGCTAAAGACATGAAGAAATTTCTTTCACAGAGAAGACTAGATCAAATAATGATTCCCGCAGGAATGATTGCCTATCTCCAGAGTCATGGAACTCAAAGACTACATTGAAAATAGAATGGAGAGAAATCAGCATGGAAACTTTGTGAAGCCTAGCCTGTAAGAGGTCGTGACTTGGGTGAAAATTTCATGGGATAAAATCACTGACAGCTGTGTTGGCAATGCACTACGAGCAGGCTACTTGGACAAGCAGTGCTCATTTAAGGAGAGCTCAGTTGCTAGGCATGACAGACTGGGGCCAATGGTGCTAGAGGAAATGGAGTCACAAGAAATTCAGGCTGAAATTCAGGGGTTGGACACTTATGACAATGTCCCAGAAGAAGATGACATGACTATATTTGAATAACTGACAAAGCCAAGGTGCAGATATCCTGGAGTTGAAATGTTTGTTGCACTGTTTATGTAGAATTCTCACACAACTGTCAACCCGTTATTAGAACTGTTGTCCAATAATAGAAAAGTACGAAATAAATGTCAATTTGTGTACATGGAGAAATGTCGACTTGTGTTCATTAATTAATGTCAATTTGCGCCGGGAAAAAGAATATAAGACCTGGTCTTATTTTCGGGGAAATAAGATATATATATATATATATATATATATATAGATATATATATATGCAATGTGTTTTTGTTTGTATCCATACAGATGTGTGTATATGTTAAGCCATGTGTAGCGCTTGAGAGGCTGACATTGTTCACTTGTACTGTGCATGATCCACCGATCATGTTACAAACATATATATGAAACTGTCTGTGCCCGTGGGACTTGATACTGATGTCGGTATTAGAGAAATAAATAACATGGTGTGTATTGTTCTCAGCAGTGTATTAGATAATGCTCCTCAACACTGGTTTATAAAGAAGGTATATATACCACTGTCTCTATGTCATTTTTGGAAAGCACCAACATCATTAAACCAAGAATGTCCCGCATCATTCATTGTTCCTACAGCCCTGGACAGGTGTTTGATGCATTACTAAAGGATGAAGAGATTAGTGAGTATCAAGCAATGCATCGTGCTGCTTGTACAATGCTAAACACAAGAGTTAAGACATTCAACTGAACCGCTACACATATGACCATTACTGCTAGCACTGGCTATATGTATCAGTTACAGTAATACAAGTTAAAGCTGGGAAAAATAAGTATCTCACATATGAACCTGTCCCTGTGCATTATTGCTCTTATTTTTATTGATATTATTTTTAGACACTATATTGTGTTGTCTTATCTAATGGTTCTTATCATCTATGACCTAGCCAATTGGTATCAATACCTTTAAATGTAAGTGCAATATTTAAAGTACTGTTCAGTATGTGTACAATACTGACCACAAGTTTATCCACTAAACGACATTAGTACCTGCATATTTTCCTTACTGACATCATTAGTTCTATGCAGATGTAGTGCTTTAGATAGGAAATGAGTTGTCATTATTCTATATGGCAGGGTGTTCACCAAATTAATGCTGCACACATGACAATAGTATTATAGCAAGGAGATCTATTGCTATAGCAGCATATCCATTTTGTACCCCCTTTGCCTGACAACCCCCCAGCATCACACCCTTGGAAATAAAACATAGCTAAATTTGTATGACTAAAGTTCTTGAAAACTATCAGGACAAGAGTTGGAACAGAGTAATAAGACTGATTTGTTAGCAAGCCAATTCTTATTCTCAGAGGTACACAGTTTGATTCCTTCTATCTCTAAGTGCCTACTGTGTGCCTTAGGCAATACTTCCAAGTCATCTCGGAACACTGACACTTTGTCCAGTGGCCTTACCTGGTTTACATTTAGAAAAGAATCTTCAGTAAGCTGAGTAAGTATTTATTTGAGCCTAGCACAAATATGATGATCAAAAAGATCGGTGCTCTTTTACTGGGTGAAATCATGAGCAGGCCTGTTAATTTCATTGGACAATATTCATCTGCCTGCTATGTATTGTGATAAGTAGCCAAACCAAAGCCTATGAAGACAAACACATTTTCTTTCCCTTGTACCAGAATTTGATTGCATGATTCCTTCCTTCCCACTAACAACAGAGTGTTAATACATTAGCTCTCTCTATGTCTTACCTGCAGTATCAACTGTGGAGTTAGCTAACTTCCAGCCTTGCTCATTCCATAAGTGTTAAGTAGGCACCCCGGTGATAATTGCCTGTCTATGATAACACAGTTTAAGTATTTACTTGTCTCTTTACCCCTTTTGTCATCATTTATCCTATGTACTACTCTCCCTTCCAGTGACCTTTCCTTCTGTATCCTTTTCAATTTGTGAATCAGCCATGTTTCCACTTCCTTAGTGCCGTAGTTTTTACAATGCACTACCATGAATTTCAACCAACAACTGCATTGTTTCCTTAAAATATGTATACCTGTCACTGCCATTTCTTGCCGTTTGAAGATAATAGCATTTAAAAATTTATGGTAGCATTTAAAAAAATAAGTGACACTCATGCTTTAGAAGTTCATCTACATAGTATATTCTGAAAGTGGATGTCTGTCTCACTCTCCGTTTCATGAAAGGAGGCCTCCCAAATAAAAGATTTGTACAAGACAACACTCATAATGTATGATGTACATATACATATAAGTGTTTGATGGCTTATCCATGTGTGTGTGTGTGTGTGTGTGTGTGTGTGTGTGTGTGTGTGTGTGTGTGTGTGTGTGTGTGTGTGTGTGTGTGTGTGCAGACAGGAGCTGTCATATTAGAGTTAATGTTATGGGGAGCTCTTAAGGTTTGTGGACAGAGTACTTGTGACCTGAACATTCATGATTTGAGGTTTCATAACAGAAGCATATCTAGAAGTTATAATAGGAGCCTTAATGCTTAATATACATTAGTTATTTTGAAATTAGTAATAGGGTCCTAATTCATCTGAAATTTGAAGTGGGGCATTTCTTGCTGAATCATGGAATTCTGAAGGCTAAAACATCATCCACCAATAGATTTAAGTTTTTAATGTTATTAACAAAGCACTGACCCTCTGTTGTGGAATTGTTGTGGTTTATATTGTTTTATATCATACCAAGGTGATTTGGACAGAAAGTCCTGCAGTATTTTTCAGAAAATAACAGAGCAATTGCTATACTCGTATCCCCCCCATGGACAATAAGGTAGGGTTACCACCTTTCCCACTTTGCGAGGGACAGTCCCTCTTTGGGCAGTTGTGTCCTGTGAAAAAAAACTAAAAATGACAAATGTTATGAGATTTTAAGGCAAAAAATATTTCATAAGTTTTTTTTAATAGTTGTATAAAACAGTTATTTTTCATCTAAAACACCTAAATGTTATAAGAAATAGCATAAGCAACTCAAGTGCTACAAGAATAAGCTTTTATTTTGGCAAACAAGTGCAGTCTTGTCCTTTGCTCTAGCTGTGGGCATATTTGGTCCAGCACAATCTCACATTTCTACAAAAAATGTCTCACTTTGGGCATTTGAAAAGGTGGCAACCCTACATTAAAGATGCAACAAAAACTGCCTGAAATGATATTGCCATGCAGTACCTCTATTTAATATGTGGAGGAATGACATTTCTTGTGGTAGTCCACTATAAATCACCAAAATGTTTGCCAGTTGGTGTTTTGTTTTCTAATGAGACAGTTGTTGACAGGTAAGTACTAAAATGTACACATATTTGCATGCTTTATATCTATCTGTCTATCTATCTATCTATCTATCTATCTATCTATCTATCTATCTATCTATCTATCAATTTATATATCTCAATCACAGGAAATCTATGTTGCTAAAATAGTGAAATAATGCCAAAAAACAAGACTAGTGAATGTGATTGCTCAAAGTGAAGGTCATGAATTTTGAAGCATTCTTCAGTTTTATTCCAAAATATAATTATATATATATATATGTATATATATCGTAGATACTCTATAACTAACTGCCAGTCCACATGTGTAGTAGTTCACTTATGTCACTTATAATGTAATAGTACAGGGCTGTTCAAAGTTTGGTTTTCTCATTTTACAAAACACTGCATTTCTGATGCTATGTGATACAATGGTGGAAATGTAGTAACTAAGTAATGTTAACTAATGCCAGAATATATTATTCTCACAGAAAGTGATGGGTACTTTACAGAATAAAAAGCTTTAATGGTGGCCCGAACCAGATTCCCAATAACCGTGAGGTGTAGCATAAGCTTCTCTAGTCTGTTTGTATTCCCAGATGAGCTGTTACTTGCAGATTTTTTTAGGCTGCTAGCAGGAAAGGTGAAGGTTCTGAAAAATATAACAGGAAGCCTTAACCATATAAAGTAGTAATAAAAATTAAAAAATGACATGCTGATATGTGTATCCTTAAATTTCTAAAAATAAAATCAAAATGTAGACCAGGATTCCCATTCTCAGATCTTAAGTGGAGGGACACTTTCCTCAAGAGTTTACTCATACAGCAGTTTGAGTTGGGCAGGGGGGCTTGTGATGTATTGCACTAAATTTGACTCACGATTAAGCCTGCAACTTAGCAACTATTTCCTTTTCAAGCCAAATTAGAGGGTACCCATTGTATTTTAGAGAATGATAAGGATAAGCTTCAGAACTGTGAAAGGTTAGAAGTGATGAGGGAAAATGAATTAATTCTGAAACTGTGTCTCAGTGACGTCCCTGTTCTCCATGCAAATAATCTCAGCGTTAATATATATAAATGGAAAGTGTGTGGAGGTGCAGGAAGTTTCATCATCATCAGCTCCCTTTTTCCCATTTTTCTACATGGGGTCAGGGTATCGTGTTAACTGTCGCCATCTCTCTCAATTCAGTGCTGCACTCCTGCCTTCTTCAGCACTCATGCCTGAGTGTCACAAATCTTCTCTCACACAATCTATTCACCTCTTTATTGGATGCCCTTGTTTCCTCTTACCTATTTCGTGCCTGTCCCAAATTTTTTCACCAGATTGTCTTCTGTTTTTCTACACATGTGCCCAAACCACCATAATCTGTTCTTTTTGATCTTTTCTACAATTAGAGCTACTTTGGCTTCTGTTCTTATGTCCTCATTTCTTTCTCTGTCCTACAGTGTGCATTCGACCACCCATCTCATGCACTTCATCTCTATCACCTCTAGTTTCCTCATCTGCTCTGCCTTTACTGCCCAGGATTCTGTACCATACAGCAGTACTGGTCACACCACTGTTTTGTACACCTTACTTTTCAGCTTCTTTGATATTCTTCTGTCATACACTACACCTGACACTCTTTATCATTTGGCTTCAGCCTCTCTGATTCTAGCTTTGCCTTCTTCATTCAGACTTCCTTTGTCCTTAACCACCCTCCCTGTTACCTGAAGCTGTTAACTTTTTTCGCTTTCTTCCCTTCTAACTCAGTTCTCAGCTTCTTCTAATTTCCCCAGTTTGCTGCCATTACCATTGTTCATAGGTTCATAGGTTCATACTAGGCTATCTGCCCTAGGGCATTTATAAGCCAAGCCAGAGTGTGTTTGGCTTTCGCTACCCATTTTAAATTAATTTTTCTATGCCCTTTTTCGAGGTTAGTATACTGTGCCTCTGTCTAACAGTGACACAGAAGTGATACCCGGGGTAAACCTACGATCTCCCATCCACTCATCAAGATTCCTCTTGAAGAGAGTCAATGAGGGACTCTGCCTAACCTGGACTGGGATTTTATTCCAGAGTGAAGGGAGCCTCTGGGTTATGAATCTGTCCCTCCAGCATGTCCTATTTATTTCAGTGCTGAGGTTCAAGTCTCTCGAGCGCGTAGCTCGATGGGATTTGGATTTTCTGAGGTGCAGCATGTCCATTAATTCCAGGTTGGACATGGCTTTATACATCAGGCACAGATCGCCTCTGAACAGGCAGTATGCCACTGAGTAGAGCTGGAGTTTCTTTAACCGGGCAGCATATGGCATCTGTTTGAGCCCTTTGATCCTCTTGGTGAGGTACTTTTGGGGTCTTTCCAGTTGCTGCAGGTGTCTGGTAAGGTACATCCCAAAAGGGGCATTGTACTCAATTATGGGCCTGATGAGGGATGAGTAAAGAGGCACAATGACCTCCCCTGATCTAGATGTGAATCCCTTCATAATTAGGTGGGCTATATAAAATGTTTTTCTAACCACTTTGGCCACGTGGTTGTCAAATGAGAGATTGCTATCAACTTGGTTCCCCAGGTCCCTAATTACTTCTTCTGTACTTAATGGATTCCCACCTATGTGGTAATTTGTGGGCACTTTGTTTTTGCCAAAGGGGATGACTATACGCTTTTTGGCGTTTAGCTTGAGGCCATGGCTCTGGCACCAGTTGTCTGTTTCTATGAGGCCCTTTTGGAGGATGCTTGTGTCGGCTGGAGAGTCGATTATGGCACCCAGTTTGCAGTCATCTCATGTGTGTTTAGTTGTGCATTCCATTCTTCTCTGCCTTTAATACCACATTATCTCCATACAGCATCTTTGTTGATCTTTCCCTTCCAATCTTTTGGTTAATGTAATCCCTCACCAGTGTGCCCAGCAGTGGGCTTAGAGCTGAACGTTGATACACACCAACTCCCACTGGAAAACTCTCTGTGAGACAGAACACTGTTCATAATTGAGTCATTGGATCTTTGTACACAGCCTGCACTAATTCTACCAGTGTTTCTAGGACTTTAAACCACCACACGACTGGACAAAATCAACTTTCTTGGGACCTAGTCATATGCTTTTTCCAAGTATAGGAATGCCTAATTGGACTCTTTCCTCACCTCTAGCATCTTCTCACCTATCTGTCTCACTGCAAACACTGTGTCAGTTGTGCTACATCCTGATGTGAATCTCAGCTGCTCATCTCCCATCTTCCTTTCTACTACTCCGTGTATCCATTTATCGATGACTCTCTAGAACTTTCATGCAATATAACAGGAGTTTGATACCTCTATATTGCCTACAATTATAGATGTCCCTTTATTCTTGTATCCTTGCATGAGCATGTTTATTCTCCAGTCATGTGGTTTACATTTTTCTCTCTGCAGTGCTATGAATACCCTCAGGATCCATTTCTCCCCTATCTCACCCAGTATCTTTATCATATCTGCTGTGACCTCATCTGAGCCTGCTGCTTTCCTTTGCTTCATTTTCGTTAGTGCTAGTTTTAATTCTTCTGGGGTGGGCTCCCCTTCTTCATTCACTGTAAGATGCATATGGGACATTACAGCTTTGGTGGGATTTTCTTCATTCAGAAGCTGCTGGAAGTACTCCTGGCAAGTCGCGCTGATGTCCTTTGGACTGGTGAGCAGGTTGTTGCTGGAATCCCTTATGAAGGGTTTCTGAATATCTTCTTTATCTTTCTGTCTTTGTATTGCAACCTGATATATTTTCTTTGTGCCACCTGCCAAGTCCCTTTATAGAAGCTGGTAGAGTACGTCTGATGTCCTGTTCTTTGCTATTGCAACACATTTCTTAGCCTCTTTGTTAGCCAACCAGTATTCCTTCTTAGCCTGGTCCATCTCTTCTTTGTCCTGCTTTTTCCTACACTCCTTCTTTCTTTTGATAACTTCCTGGACTTCTGCATTGCACCACCAGATTTCCTAATGTACCTTATTTCAATATCTGACTCGGCCACATATCTGGTCTGTAGTCCTCACACATGTACTCTTGAGGCACTGCCATTCTTCTTCAACTCTACCTATTTCCTCCTCTTTTTGGGGTGCTAGAACCTTGAGTAATTCCTTGAACTGTCGAAATTTCTCTTCAGTCGACTTCCAGGTGTTCCTGGTCTCAGTTGACCTTAAAGCCTTCTCTGACCACTGCTTGCAGCTGATTGTGGCAGCCAGTAGTTTATGTTATGGGCCGACAGTCACTGAGGATGACTTTGCAATCACTAATTCTACCCCTGTGCCCTTTCCCTTCTAGGAAGGAACCTACCTGAGTTGCATGCTGGCCACTTGTGTAGGTAATCTTCTGACTTTCTTTCTGTCTGAACCAAAAATGCTTGAAGTGCAAGTTCTGCACTGTGTTATTTGAAGAAGGTTATGCATAATATTTCAGCGTTCAAAGACTTTCCCAAAAGAGACATGGTTGTTAACAGTCAAAACATTTTATTGACAACTGTCAAGAAATTTGTGGACATACACACATATTGGACACTTTTGCTGACTTGGTGTTTATTAAATGGTACTAAAGAAATGACAACGAGGAAAGCAGGACTTGTATTGTGTACATGGCTGTAGGTTTCAATAAGCACCATACAACCATTAATTAGGGACATCTTTCTACTTTTGGTGCATTGTATCACGGATCTCATTTGTATCTGATATCTTATCTTTTTCCATCCTAGAGCTCTTTTTCTCTGATAAAACTTTGAGAATTGTGTATTAGAAAATAAAACAAGACAGTACGTTCATAATACAATTTCTTCAGATCCTCTTATTCTTTCACAATTTAATGAAATAACAGTATTTTAAATATTATTCCTGAACTGACACCTGAATTTACTAATGAAGTATAAATGCAAGCTTGGCAATTATTAGGGTCTCAGCTATCAAGAGATAAGTTCCGTGGCTCTTAACCTTTTGTCTGAAAATGTGGACAAATGCCTTTTATAACATGAAACACATGGAAAAAGTGTGTGACACTTTCTAAAAACTTGCAAAAAACTTCAGCTAGGAAGCTCACTGTCTGGCCAAAACGTAGTACTATATGCAATTTAAAAGATATTTTTATAAATTAAAACAATTCAATATAGGTTCATAGGTTGGTACTAGGCTATCAGCCCTATGGGCCTATACAAGCATATCCATAACAATTCCCTGGCTATTTTTCCCCACACTATTAACTTCCCTGGACCTCTGTCTGACGTGATCCCAGGGGTGAATTTCCTTTTTCCCATCCAATCGTCAAGGTTCCTTTTGAAGAGGGCCAAAGAGGCACTCTGCTTGACATGTTTTACCACCACATCACTTAAAATAAAATTTTAGCAATGAATGTATGGCATACCCCCTTTAGTGAGGAACAGCTTAAGTAGCACATTAACATTTCACTCATTAACACCTATGTCACACCTCTACCATCTCACAGACATCCTTTCATTCAAGAGAATTTTCTGAAAAATCAGCTTACAAACCATAAGATAAATGAATATAAATATTTTGTGAGTGACAAAGGCTATTAAACTGTACAGAGAGTGATGTTATTAGTAGGAAGTATTGTTTACAGTGGTGAGAATCAGAACATTCCTAGTCTTTCCATAAATATTACAGTATATTATAATACACAGAAATCTGGCATTACATTTTTTTGCAAAGTATCCCAAACAACTTGTCTTATTTTGGAAACTTGTTAGAACACTTTTGTTAACCAAATAGGGCATATTTATTTAAATATTTACAACCATATGAAACTTGTGCTTAATTGTATAATTAACAATATAAATAACACTGGATATATCTCAAGATGTGCAGTTTACAGTGCAAATTAAAGACAGTTTTCTTAAGCAACATCTAAGGTTTCTCTATGATATCAAACAATAATTTGTAAGTCATTTAGTTTTTGAAGTATTAAGTGTGTATAGAAATATTGTTTATTTTCATAATTACTGACAAACAATTAGAAATCCTCAATGACTGTTGGCCCATAGCATAAACTATTGGCTGCCACAATCAGCTGCAAGCAGTGGTCAGAGAAGGCTTTAAGGTCAACTGAGACCAAGAAGACCTGGAAGTCAACTGAAGAGAAACTCTGACCTCACCAAATTAATAAATATACCTTCCCCCATGTGGCTCCATCTTTAATCCTTGGTCAGTCTCTCTGTTGCTGTGCGTCCCTGGCTCCGGTGTATACAAACTGTGTAAGTTGTGCTTGTTATACCTATGTTGTACCTGACATGTATTATTTTTTATAACTGTGACTGAATGGTTGCTTTGTCAGTAAAACAGGCAACTAGCATCTCATTCTAGAGTGTAGAAGTGATATTTATAACCGTATTTGGTTATCTCTGTATGCTTTCATGCATGTGGGTCAGTTAGACATAGTGTAACTACCTGCTTTATACCAGATAGGTTTCTTAACCTAATAAAGTGACTGGAAGGGGGTATTTTACAATTGAAGTTACCAGGTTGGTAGTGGAGCAATTTTTAGCTGTTATAGGCTAACTCTAAATGTGGGACATTTATAGTCAAAAGCAACAGGTTAAACATTGTAGAGTGTAACGGGATTATTTGTAGCAGTTATTGACTAACTCTATACATGTTCATTGCAGTTAAAGGCAACAAGGTAAACACTGCAGAGTGTAATTGAGTGTAGTAGAGTTATTCTTAGCCATTGTAGTCTAACTCTTCATGCAGGGTACTTGCAGCTAAAGGCAACACATAATACATTGCATTATCTAGTAGTGTTACTTTTAGCCATTATCGGCTAACACTAAAAGTGTTTTTTTACAGTTAAAGGAAACAAGTGTCATACATTGTAAAGTGTGCTGGCATTATTTGCAGCCATTATTGGCTAGCTTGAAATGCATTTCGGCACGTGGTATGGATATACGCACTATTGATACCTGTAGGAAGGTCTGCTGAACCCTAGAAAGCGAATGTCTTGATATCCTTGGTACAGGCCATGTGTATTAAACCATTTGTAGTGTAGCTATATTTCAGCAATGTTAGGTGTATTTTGAAGTTGCAATAAATGATTTAATAAGTTTTAAACTACTCAAGCTGTTCTGATTCTAAGGAACGCCAAGAATGCTAAGCTGGTACAGCCCATGTTAATTAAGGCACTTGTAGTGTAGCTAAATTTCAGTACTGTTAAGTGTATTTTGAAGTTGCAATACATGATTTAATAGGTTTTAATCTACTCAAGCTGTTCTGATTCTAAGGAACGCCAAGACCGCTAAGCTGTTAAAGCGTTTTAGCGCGAGTGTAATCTAGCCCCATTAACGTTACAAAACAGTGAACCTAGCCCCATTTATGTTATAAAACAGTGATTCTAAATTTTATTTTGTGTAATCTAGCACTGTATATGTTATAGAGCAGTGTATTTAAAGAAGTATTGATGGAATACAGCCCAAACTAGCTCTACTGTCCTTATCTACTTCAAAAACGCTACATTAATATAGTGTCTCAAGACACTTGAATCCACATATGTGGAAACTTGAATAGGACACAGGCTAATCTATACGGGCCCTAACTGCATAGTTTCTTTATATGCACACTACAAATGTCGTAAATGTCTATTTTAGATGGTGCACGCCATGTTAGGTTAGTGAATGTGTTTCTCATACTGTTTATAAACTGCATTCGCATACATTCTAACTGTGTACCCTGTTCTGTTAGCAACTGTGGTTTTTATACTCTATCTACACTGCAATTGCTTATATTCTAACTGTGTACCCTGTTCCTCAGCATATTACTGTTGTATGCATAAAGCTCTGCTCCATTTTAGAGTGATATTATGCCAGCTTTGTTGTTGAGGATGTTGTTATCCACTTAACTGTATCTAACTAGCCTTACAATTCTTAATTCATGCTTAGTATATTTAGAATAGTGACCAAACATATTTGATGTTATGTGCTTGTATGTTCATTTTATAGCTTGTTTTTGTAGGTGTGTGTAATACTCTGCATTCCTTACCTCTTTGATTCTCTCTCCCTTTATATAACCAGTTGCCCAACCTGCTTGTACAGTACTAATATTGAGGAATTCCCCTGTCTGCTGAACAGCAACCTACTTCCACAGTAACCTGCCTAAACTAAGGAACTGAAACTCTCCTCTCCCTGTGATACAGTCCCTCAAGGAAATTAAAACAAATAAAAGAAAGCATGTGTCTTTCAAATTACTGTCAATAGAAATATACTGTTTAGTAGTCCATGTTTTAATTTACACTTCCAAACCAGGACGGCCAGCAGCTAAACCTTTCTTTTTCCCCAAATAGCCTACCTTCCCCCCTTGTACCCTCTGTAAGTAACAGCTATCCTTCCCTCTTCATATTCTAGACCTGCTACCTCCCATTAAACATTTTCCCTGTTATACAGCCTTTGACCACTAGGTGGCATCATTTTCTCAGATCTATCCTACTGTCTCAGAATATAACTCCCAGCCTTCCAGCTTTTTTATAGCTTGCCTAAGTTGTAGTCCCACTCTCTCCCTCTTTTTATTACTTTACATCACTTTACTTCACTGCCTACAAACCCTACTATCAAGGATCTTACCTTCTACCCTTTTCCTATCCACACTTACCTTCACAATCAGCTCTACACTGATTGTTCTCCTTGGATTCACTCCTTTAGTGGCTCTACCCGCTCCGTTTGCCCTGCGGGCTCACTCCGCTCACCTACCCTCCCCCCAATTTCCACCCGCCCCAGTGCTTCTAGATTTATACACCCTAGCCACACCTACACTATACAACCAATCACATGGTCCAACCCCTTAAAGAAATAATACCCACTTCCTACTAGTCATCACCTTAATTAACTATCTCTATTTCTCCCTGTATATTAACATATATTAAATTCTTCCACAATGCTATCCACAACTACCCTAACACACCACAAACCCTTACTCTTATTATCACTCCTAACTATTCTAACTATACCATACCTACTTACTTTCTATGAACACCTTAACTTACCAGGATCTCACAACCTCACAAAGCAAACCTCTACACCAACAATATTAATCCCTCATAGCCATACTTACACATCTTGCCCACCAAAGTATTTATCAGCTAAATTTCATAGACTCAGTCATATTACATACTACAGCCCAAAAACCAAGAAATCCCAAGACCTAATATGTAAATTCTTAAAACACACTTTGAGAATACAATCACACTCCCTAATAGATAGTGATATACATCCAAATCCTGGCCAAATTCAACCACAACCCCTGAGCCACACACACACACCAACTCTTAATATTACACACTTGCTTACTAGACCCCCCAATTCCCTTCTAATAGCTCATCTCAATATTCGCAGCATAAATAATAAAGTTGCCCACCTGCATGCTCTCATGGATGTACATTCATTTGACATCCTCTGTCTCACTGAAACGTGGCTCAAGCCATCAACTCAAGACGATGCGGTTATTCCCCCTGGCTATAATATCCTGAGAATAGACCAGAATTCTAAAAAGGGTGGTGGAGTAGCTATACTATACAAATCTGGATTACAAGTGACCACTATAGACTCCATACCTCCACTAACTAGTAATGCAGAAATTCTTATTTCCAAAAGTCAGCTTAACAAATGCAAATCTATATATATCATCTGTATCTACCTCCCCCCAGGCAATAATACTAGTACCTTAGAGACTATTCTAAGTTGGCTTTCCACCAACTTCTCACAAGAAACTGTAGTACTAGGTGACTTTAATATTAACTGGAAAGGCTTTACATCTGATCAGCCTGCTACTCATATAAACCTTTATGGTTTTACTCAAACAATCACATCCCCCACCAGAACTAAGAAACATAGTAACAACAAAAGCACCCTTGACTGGATTCTTACTAATACTAATCATCAAACTTACAAAGTAGGTACCCTCCCTAAAGATATAAGTGACCAGTCACTCACCTTCTTAATAAGGTATAAGACTGATATACCAAATCAAACCATTTATAAGACAATAAGGACTAATAAAAATTTTAACCATGACAGTTTTCAAAAAGAACTTGTATCTTGTGACTGGTAACCCCTGAAACACCTACCGATAGATGATGCAGTCATATACTTTAATTCTAAATTCTTAGCCATTCTAGATCACCATGCCCCAAGCGCACAATCAGAATTAGGACTAAACCAGCCCCATGGCTTTGCAAAACTACCAAACAAAAAATACTCCAAAGAAATAAACTCTGGTCTAGCTGGCGTACAGCAAAATGCCCTTCAGATCAATTAAAGTTCAGACAGCTAAGAAACGAAACAAAGAGAGCCATATTGTCAGACAAAAGAAACTTCTACTGCCAGCTTTAACAAACCCACCAAAATAAACCTCAAAAATTCTGGTCTGGCATCAATAAATTCTTACACCCGGGTCGTTCAGTCACTCCTACTCCCTCAGGCTCTGACCACAACAATCCCATCCAAATAGCCAATTCTTTTAACACCTTTTTCACTGAGACCATACAATCTCTTGCTAATCAGATATCCCCTGACACCAGATCTTCCTCATCAGATATCTCCAACAGCCCACCACTATTTCATTTTCAACCTGTTCCTACTTCCCTTGTCTGTACCCTCATACAGAAACTTAAACCCACCACCCTTTCTGAAGATCTACTCCCTGCAGAATACCTGCAAAAAGCTGCCAAAGCTATATATATATATATATATATATATATATATATATATATATATTGATAGAACTATTTCTGAAAGCACCATCCCATCAATCTGGAAAATTTCTCATATTATCCCCCTGCATAAAGGTTGTAATTCCAAAGATTTATCTAACTATAGGCCTATAGCCATATTATCCCCACTGGCAAAAATCATGGAAAATGCATTCATAAGCAACTTTTAAACTACCTACTAGAAAACAACTTACTAGCCACCTGCCAACATGGCTTCAGACCATTTCATAACACCACCTCTGCTCTCTTATCCTTTACTGATTGCATTAATAGAAATCGAAATAGTGAAACTCTATCCTCAGCCCTCCTCATTGATCTGTCAAAAGCCTTTGACATGGTTAACCACAACCTCCTCATAAACATTCTCAAAAATTTGTCATTGGATGCACTTGCTATACAGTGGTTCCAATCCTATTTAAATAACAGGAAACAGGCTGTACTATGGGAAAATAACCTGTCCTCCCACCTCCCAGTTGTCCTTGGTGTCCCACAAGACTCCATACTGGGTCCTCTCCTCTTCTCCATCTTTACAAATGACCTGTTTTCTGTAATACCACAAGCTACCTGTATCCAATATGCAGACAACTCCACACTAATATGCTCAGCCACTTCTCCATCCGAACTTCAGTCCCTAACCCAAAAATTCTTTAGCACAGTAGAAAATTGGCTTCTACACCATTGCCTCATCCTGAACCTTAAAAAAAACAAAACTGATACTATTCACTCCCACCCGTAGGGCCACCCCACTAAACTTTATTGTTACATCCAGCAATGGAACTATCATATCTCCTGATCCTACCACAAAACTACTTGGGGTACTAATTGATAATAACCTCGCATTTGAGCCTCACATCAACAACACTATAAAAACAGTAAACAAAAAATTAGGTTCCCTCTACAGGATCAAACCCTTTCTGGCTCCACTAGCCAGGACCACTATCACCCGTACCCATTTAATCTCAACCCTTCTATACGCTTCCCCTATCTACACTAAACTAGGTAAAAGCAATCTGAACAAACTGGTTATTTCCTACAACAATATTGCCAGATTTGCAACTGGGTCAACCTATAGAACCCATCATTGTAACAATCTTAAGCAACTAGACTAGTTAGAGTTGTCAAATCTAATACTTTTGAACCAACTAATAGTTGCCCATAAGATCCTGCATCAACCAGCAAATACACCTATACTCACTAACCTTATTACTCCCTATAACAATCTCAAGACCCTACGCTCATCAAACAAACTATTAGTACAAATAGCTAAGACCAATAATGCAGCTGGTGACTCATTGTTTTCCAATACAGTGGGTAGAACCTGGAACACCCTCCCTGATCACCTAACCTCCCTATCCTCAGTTACCCTGTTTAAAAGCAAACTGAAACCTTACCTTAAATCACATTGGTTATGCCCCTGTGCTAACCCAGACTAACGTTCTACCTTGCCCCTGGACTCCAATCTTCCTATCTGTTTAAGCCTGCTTACTTAACTACTAACAATATTATGTGTCTGAATTTAGAGCTTAATAGTGTAATTGAATATACTTTGTATGCATATCCATAGCTGGTATGTACTATGATTATTATTTTATTGTTTTTACTTGATTACGATATCATTTGCAATGATATGTAATGATTGAAAAAACTTTGTGTACCTGTGGTTTTTGTAAATTAAATATTACTCTGTCTATGGAGCTTTTCTTCCCGGGCCTCCACTGAAAATGGACATATATCCAGTTGGACAAGCCAGGTCAACAAATGTAAAATAAAATAAACAAATAAAATAGAAATATTTCCAGCATAGTGTGATATAAATTGATGTAGACAATTAATTTTTCCTCTCTCACACCATGGTGTTATACACCATACCCTTCAATAGCATGTGGGTCTCTCAGTTATCAAAATATAAACATAAATGTGAAAATATGAAGAAAAGTGGAAAACAGTGACTAATTTCTCCACTGCTGGACATCCTAGGTTAACAGTTTTGGTGTCACTTTGTTAATAAACGCTTGAATTTTCTAATACATCTAGTAAGTCATGTAGCTCATGAAGCATGAACCAAAAAAGATCTGGACACCCTAGGGAATCACGTATGTGAAATGAATGTAAACAGAACAAGGTGCTAAAGGCCTAAATGAATTAATCCTTGAAATATTTATTTTTATTTATTTACTATTTGTTGCTGGGTTAGTCTCAGTGGGTCAATGCCATCTTTTTCAGGGGAGATCTGAGTTGGTATTCATACTGAATATGGGAAAGGTGGACAGGGCAGCAGAAGCAACCCTACTCTTTTCGATAAGTGGTATGGGACCTTTAATACCTACCTGAGCTAGCACCACCTCAGATATGAGGAACATTCCATAACAATGATCAGCTGACAGCATCACAAATTGTTCCTATATAGTTAACACCAGCAGGGTTACTGTTACTCTTGTATGAACTTCTAATAAATAACACTTCCACAGAGGAGGGTAGCTCACTGGTGCAAAGAATGTGCTGTAAACTTAAATGTTTATGCATTTAAATAAAGTATGATGTGCAGACAGTGGTACTATAAGGGATACATCTTAAGTACTAAATAACAAGAACATTTGAATTTTTGCATACCTGCACACTCTCAACATACAAAACTTGGTTTACATTTAAACCACGTAATGCATATTTGTTGTACAGGATGCTTATTTCTAAGCTATATTCTTTGAACTTTGAAGCAATCTACTGTTGAATTTAACAAGTCCAATGGTATTGCAATGGTTAGCATATAAACACCGTATATGAGAAGTCTAGAACATAACACCCAGCACAAGCATAAATAAAAAGTGAGATTTAAATGAAACAATAGGATAAAGGTCAAGGGCGGCTGCAGTGGTTAGCATTGCCGCCTCACAGCAAGAGGTTCTCCGGTTCGATCCCTGGCTGGGGTGCCTTCTGTGTGGAGTCTGCATGTCCTCCCTGTTCCGGGTGTTCCGGTTTCCTCCCACATCCCAAAGACATGGTGCAGGTGGATTGGACACTCTAAACTGGCCCTAGGTGTGCGTGCGTGCATGTGTGTGCCTTCTGTGGAAGGTTGGGTGCCGGGCTGGCGACTTGACACTGTAAAACTTCACTGCCGATCATGAGCAGACAGGTGATCCGCTGTGGCAACCCCTAACCAGGAAAAGCTGAAAGAAGAAGAAGAAGAATAGGATAAAGGTCAAACAGGGGACACGCATCACTAAATGATAGAAAGCTACACTTTCATTATTGTGTGTCCATAGTGGTGAGACACACATTTTGCATTGCACACACGGTACATATTGACATCACATCCAAGACCAGGGTGGTTATACCTCTGCTGTACTCTACCCTTATCAAACCACTGAGTACACTATTCCCTCTTGTCTGTACCTCACCAGACACCTACAGCAACTGGAGAAAACACAGGGTTGTGCCTGAGAGACTCCAGGACCTCCAAACATGACATACATGGAAAGTCTGAAAGATCTGTCAGTGCACTCAGTATCATGCAGGCTGCTGAGAGGTGACCTATGCCTGGCCTACAGAGCAGTCTCTGACCCTGCTCTACTGGAAATGCTGAACATTTGCAAATCAGATGGGACAAAACTAACTTGGCCTGGGTTATCAACCTAGACTATGACAAACAGAACATGCTGGGGAGACATATATATCCCCAGTGACTCACACTCCTCGAATAGGTTCCCACTGTATGTGAATCAGAGCTCCTCAATGATTCTGTTCAAGCACAACCTTGACTAATGGTTGGGTGGCATCTATGTCCCTCATGGACAGGGCCAGTTGTTGATGCTCACAAAAATCAATCTAACAACAACCATCCAACTATTCTCAATAAGGATACTTGTGTTTTTACACAGCTAGGCTTCTAAACACTGTATGGCCATTAGGATAATAGCCTTCTATGTGCATATGAAGCTATTAGCCTATGCAGGTCTCCCAACATTTTGTCTCCCATGTAGCCTGCTGATGTCATCTACTATAAGTTCACCTGCCGTCTTGCAAAAGTTACACTGGTGCCATTGCACTTGTGTAAAGTACTGAGTTCCTTAGTCTGTGTACTTAGATAGGTAGATGTTCTGTTCCCACTGCAGTCAACTGTGGGTGTTTGTCTAGCCAGAAAAGCAGAAGTGTGTATCCTACAGTTAATGCACGCACCAATCCAGTTCATGCTGGCCTCTCAAATTCTCTCTAATGTGCACTGCTGATGTCATCCACTTTAAGCTGACCTGTAGCCATGTAAAAGTCAGACTTGTGCCATGGCACGTTTGTAAAGTACTGTGTTCTGTAGTCTGTGTACCTTAGATAGGTAGGGGTTCTTTTCTCACTGCAGTCAGCTGTGTGTGTGTGAACTGCTGCTTGACATTGCAGAGAACATTTTACACCAGCGTGTGGGACACTATTATATTTTTCTCAACAGACACTGCTAATGTCATCAGTTATTGAGTGTTGTCTGAGACACTCCAAGTCAGACTTGTGCCATGGCCCTTGTGAAGAGTACTGTGTTCTGTAGTCTATGTATTTAGATAGGTTGGGGCTCTATACTCACTGCAATCAACTGAGACACTCCAGCTGTGGTGCTTGCGTAAAATACTGTGTTCTGTAGCCTGTGTATTTACATTGGTAGGGGTTCTTTTCTCACTGCAATCAACTGTGTGCATGTGTGTGTGTTTGTACAGCAGAGAGAGCAACAGTATGTGGGACATTGCTTTTACCATGTTCCTCTCAACAAACTGTGCTGATTTGTGGATGTGCAGTATAAACATCAGAGCAGGGTCAAAGATGTCCTGTAGTCCAAGCACAAGTCACCTCATCCTTTCCAATACAGATTTCATAAACAGGGCTTTCAGTATACCCACGTACTTCATGGCATGGTTTGTAAGAATTGCATTTTCTTGGTGTAAAACCCGCATGTTCTGTCCAGCTGCTGAAGGTGTCTGGTGAGGTACATGCAAAAGGAAGCATTATAATATATTAATGTTCAGCGAAGGTTTGAGTACAGTGCTGTTATATCCTCCTCAGATCTGAATACAATGGCCTGACTTCTGAGGTGCACAATGTAGCCTTTCCATACTACTGTAAACACTTGGTTGAAGTTTGGACTGTCTACATACATTCCCAAATCTTGGCACCACTGGTTTCAGCATAGAGGGGAGTGTTGTCAGTGGTGTATTTACCAGGAAATTACACTTTGCTCAAGGCACAAATCATGATACATTCTGTATTTATTAGTAGACTGTGTGGCTTTGGCACCAGTCATTTGTGTGTGTTGGCCCCTCTTGTACTATAGTCACATCATTTGTGGACTCATTGATTGCAACCAATAGGCATGAGTCTGCAAATTTGGTAGGCTACAGGTTGTATTTTGTAGCCTGGACTGTTGAGAAATAGATTCCAAACAGCATAGGGTCCAGCACAGATCCTTGGGGTACAATAATGGTGACAGATGCAAAGGTAGAGGTTGATTCACCAACTTTCACCATATCTGGTTTGTTGGTGAGGACATTGGTTAACCATCTAATCATGTCAATGTTAATCCTCAGCTGATAGAGTTTGTCAATGAAATGTGAGTAGGGGGATTGTGTCCAAACTCTAGGACAGATCAACATAGGCAGCATGCACTGTGTTATCTTCATTCAGGCCTATCACATGGAAAAAAATGGGCTGTGACAACATTACATATTACCTATAGCATGACTCAGAACTTATGTTTACCTGACATGGTGTGATACACACTTCAACACACCCTCCAGATAGACTATGTTCCTGTAGAAGGGTATACATCGACTTGCATCAATCTGAGTGGGCTGGGGGCAGCACCTGATGCACACATGTATAGACACATCCTGATTCCTGATCTGTAAGGTAGTCCAACATGTCATCATGGGCCTTCTCTAAATAGACACTACTAATATCCCTGCTGTGTGCAACAGCAATGTGAGTTTTTGATCCTACATCTATGTCTGTTACATTTGTTAGATGTCCTTAAAGAACATCATCCTGTGGAACTTGAAAAGGTCAAGGCAGTTGACAGGAGTCCACATTGAGATGTTCATTCTACAATGACAGATGTGGCCATAAACACCTATATCACCAAGTGGGTAGAACAGTGGATCACATACGTGGCATCTAAGTATGTAAAAATATGTGAAGTAATCCATAGCTTGTGTCCAGTGATCAAGTTTGTACATCAGGGCTGTCTGCTAGACTCTTTCCTGTCCATGATTGAAATCACAGATGCCAAGAATGACGTACAAATCCTGTGTCCCAACAGCTGTCTGGAGGACTATAGATTGTGGACAATCATTGATTCCAACTGTGATATTGGTGTAATACAGACAGTATCGATACACATCAAAGATTGCTGCTACAGCCATGACAACACATGAGATGAAAAAAAATGGGGATTTGTTTTGTTATACAAACAAATGCACAAACCAAGGATCATGTAGACATCATACCCTATCAGCAGACTAGCTGTTATGCAGTCTGTGTCCTGAGATATATGGTATGTGGAATGTCCAAGAGCATGTGTCCATGGTGGGGAGTACTCCCTTGTATGTAATACATCTATCAAGTATTTAAGTCAGAAAGTGGTAGAAAGTGCCCCAAAGCAGACAAATAAATACTGAGTATGTGTAAGACACCCACATGACAGGCCATAATGACTTCATAGTTCACAGCCTTCACTACACCAATACCTGAGTACAATGCATCCTTCCTCATATCCCTCCATACAGATCTTCAAATGATTTGTAACTGAAATGTACCACCTTTGTAACTGTGATCTGTCACACATCTATTTGTACATACCTAGGTATTAGTTTTGTTGCATAATCATTACTGTCTGATGGCACAGAACCCCCATCAAGGCGGAAGACCACATGCAGTGTGATATCTGTTTTGATGATGCACTCATGGCATACATAGCTGTTTAATGACATTGATTGCATGGTTAATATTCATGATAGTGTGACTTATGCCATATATATCTCTGCCACAGACACCAGTCAACTAGCCTGTATTGATAATAATGTCAAGTGTGTCTACTCACACCTCCTGCATATGTTAGTGTCAGGATAGTTTGCTTGATTGCACTCATAGATTGCTGACATGTTCTAATTCTCAGTCAGAAACATATGTCAGGGCATGGGTATTACTGGTGGTATTATTCTGATATTGTCCAAGATTGTGCTTGATGGTTTTACTGTGGCCGTGAGCCTTTATCTGTGTCCTACTGGAAGCCTGTGTTGACAATACAGGTATACACCAGCAAATCAGTGTGCATAGCATCACAATATGCACCCAACACCAATTGTATGTAACATCCATGATACATGTCCTCTCCATTGTTCATGTCTAGATGCTTTTATCACACAGACATCCTCCACTGTTATGTCACCTTGTGTGACAGTCACATCATATACATTTGTCACTGTGCAGTCCATACTATGCCATGTGGAGATGTGATTAGTGTTCCTGCTGCAACTATCTTCCTTTTACATTTTCTCATGTGTGGTACATTACAATGTTTAAAATGTCCTCCTTCCCGGTGTTCATCCCTAAGCTTCATCTGTGTGTCCCTATCCTATAAACACACTTCTCATGACATTTCTTGTAAATGGCAGTCCATGTTCCCTTACAGATCATTGACACAACTTGTACAGACTGCCTGGAATAGGATTCCACAATACTCAGCACCATATACACCGTGCTGCCCTGTGCCTGCAACACATACATTAATATATGAAAAACCCATGTGACCTTGTGGCATTCCACACAATCCTGCTAGCCCAGTTTGCTGGAGTATAAACATACACTATCCTGTCCTATCCCTGCAACATAATAATATATGAAAAACCCTGGTCATCCTTGTGGCATTCTGTGCAGTTCTGCTAGCCCAGTATGCTGGGGTGTAAACATATACTGTCCTCTCCTATCCCTGCAACATAATAGATTAATATATGAAAAACCCTGGTAGATCTTGTGGCATTCCATGCAATCCCACTAGCCCAGTATGCTGGATTGTACACATACACTGTCCTGTCCTGTCCGTGCAACATAATACATTAATATATGAAAACCCCTGGTGGTCCTTGTGGCATTCTGCTCAATCCCACTAGCCCATTATGCTGGAGTGTACACATACAATGCCCTGTTCTGATACAATGTCCTGTCTTTGCAACATAATACATTAATGTATGAAAACCCCTGGCAGTCCTTGTGGCATTCCTCTCAATCCCACTACCCCAGGCTGCTGGAGTGTACACATACACTGTCATGTTCCTGTCCCCACAACATAATACATTAATATTTGAAAAACTGTGGTGGTCCTTGTAGGATTCCACTCAATCCTGCTAGCCCATTATGCTGGAGTGTCCAAATTCACTGTCCTGTCCTGTTCCCACAACATAATACATTAATATATGAAAACCCCTGGTAGCCCTTATGGCATTCCATGAAACCCCACTAACCCATTACACTGGAGTGTACACATACACTGCCCTGTTCTGATGCAAAATCCTGTCCTTGCAACATAAAACATTAATGTATGAAAAGCCCTGGTGGTCCTTGTGGCATTCTGCTCAATCCCGCTATCCCAGTTTGCTGGAGTGTACACATACACTGTCCTGTCCCCGCAACATAATACATTAATATATGAAAACCCTGGTGGTCCTTGTGGCATTCCATGCAATCCCACTAGCCCAGTATGCTGGAGTGTAAATATACAATGTCCTGTCCTATCCCTGCAACATAATACATTAATATATGAAAAACCCTGGTGGTTCTTTTGGCATTCCATGCAATCCCACTAGCCCAGTATGTTGGAGTGTACACATACACTGTCCTATCCTGTCCTGATACACTCTCCTGTCCTTGCAACATAATACATTTGTGACCTAGCATTCATTGTAACTTTTATTCAAATATCCTGCATTTACTGTGTATTTGTTATTCTATTATGTGCTGCACTACTGTTCTTCTTTTATTATTCTTTTGGAGCTTTTCTCCCCAGGTCTCTGCTGAAAAGGGGCTCCTGGCCCAGTCTGACACTACCCGGTAAACAATTGTAAATAAATAAATTAATTAATTAATATATGAAAAATCCTGGTGGCCCTTGTGACATTCCACGCAGTCCCGCTAACCCAGTTTGCTACACTATGACTTCCCGCTAACCCAGTTTGCTACACTGTGACTAAGTTTGCTATCCATGTTGCTTTACATGGTGTTCTGGCTGCCACAAAACTCTGCTTGCTTATGTTTGAAGGCGAGCCACGGCATGAATATTCATTATGTGCTTCTGCTCACTGCACAAAAACATAAACTCCATGTAGGCTTCGCACAAAGCTTACACAGAGTTTATTGAATCCCAGGGCTAGTCTTTTCAGCAGAGTGTACTAGTCAAATATGTGCGCGCGTGTGCACGCACATATGTGTGTGTGCATGTGAGTGTGCGTGTGTGTGTGTGTGTGTGTGTGTGTGTGTGTGTGTGTGTGTGTGTGTGTGTGTGTGTGTACTGCTTACAGCACATTGAACACAGAGGTAAAGCACCTGAAATCCTACCTTCCCTTAAACAGTTTACAGTATGCATACCTGTCAAAAGTAGTTAGTAGGCTTGCAGACAAGGAGACCATTAAAAGTGTACTCTATTTTTTCAAATGCCTCAGACACTGTTTGGATAAATCTTGCTCAAGGTACACAGTAGGCAAAAGGAGGCTGAGTGGCTGGGCCATATGAACTGCTGAAGTATTGTTAATGCACACACTAGAGACACACAACAGTATAAATAAGTATTCATCAAGCTAGAAATTTTCACTTAAACCTGGACCCAAATGTACAGTAAGTGTGACTTAGGGGTCAAACCTTGGATGGCCAACTTAAAGCAGCACTTTTACAGAGCTCTGCAGTTTATTATTTTTTTCTTTCTCAGGAAATATCACTTTAGAAACTAACTTACTTTATGAAACATATTATTGCTTTGGCTATTACTCTATAAATTGAAAAACCCTGGTGTTCCTTGTGGCATTCTATGCAATTCTGCTAGCCCGGTATGCTGGACTAAACACATACACTGTCCTGTCCTGTCCCTGCAACATAATACATTAATTGTGTCATGATTATTTTATTTATAAAATACTTCTTTCAGGGAAAAAAAAGAGTGAGAAAACTATGATAGGGTTCTTCCCTTTTCTCCCTCATTTTACTTTCCACACTATGTGTGAGAACTGTGACAATGTGAGGTATTGCCAGATATGCCAGGATAAGTAGGGCAGAGGATGTAACATATGCCAGCTAGGGTTTTGTAAAGAATTATATATTGTTTGAATATCAAACTAATGTGTACCAATGCTTGTGATGAAAAATGTATTTTTAAAGTTGCTTGTGTTAAAAATGTACCAACTGTTGGTCCTGCTGGACAGAAAAGAAGTATAAATGTATATCAGATTGTACTGTATTGTAACTGTTCAAATGTGTATGGTTTAACAGGGAATATTGGAAGAGAAGAGGTTAAGCCCAGCTCCAGCTAGCTTTGAGAAATAGTAAGAAACTAAATTACTGGGCCTAGGTTATAAAGAAGTTAACTCACAGTTTTGAATGAAGACAAAGATGCAATGTCTGTAAGATGCATGGTTTGTTAGGAGGAGTAAAAGTTTATAATTGTTTTATGACTTCCAGAAGCTGACCAGCTCTAAGCAAAGCTCTTGTGTGTGTGTTATTGATATGTAGGTGCTGAATCCTGGCAGTTTCTAGCAATGGGGGTTACATGGGAATCAGATGTCAGATGACCAGATGTATGATGTTCTTTGTGTTTCACTGTTGCAGTCATCACATTTGGGTTTTCTGCCTGCAGGTAGCCCTCAGCCAGCCTGAATACCAGAGTCTTCAGATTTCTGCATCGGATGCTGTCGCTTCTTCCATGACATCAGGTCGTCAGAGGTATAAAACATGCAGCCGACGCCATTACATCGGTCTTCCTTGCCGTGCAGTGCGCGAAGCAGAAGCAGTTCGCAAGTGCCGGTTGGCCATCTCCTGAAATTTTTGTTTTCGAGTTTCAGACCCGAAGTCTTCAAAACAGATAAGTACCCTGTTAGGGATCTTTTTTCTTGCTCTAACCAATGTGAGAAAAAATTAACAATTGTCTTTCCTGTGGAAAGCAAATACCTCGTAGAGATTTTCATTCTTACTGCATCACCTGTTTAGGCCCAGACCACAACGTCCCTTGCTGTCGGTTTTGTGCCTTGTTCAACACCCAAACTATTTGTTGTCAGGCTATTTTTGTAGCCAAATACTTTCGTTCTCTATCTCCGTACTCCAAAATGGCTTCGTTAAGCCATCCGACTACCGATCTTCCAAAAAAAACTTAACGATAAAGACAGAGACAGACCACATAGGTCCAAAACTGCCAATGATGCTTCCGTTAAGCTAGTCACCAGTCCACTGGTACTCAGTGAGGTGATTTTGCAGCCCTTGATACCCGCTACTACAGATTTGCAGGTCTCTACTGAGACCCATACGGAGTCCGGTATGCTGCAAGATGCTTCTTCGACTGTGGAACTTGCGGATGTCTCTACCTTGGATGGGTCCAGAGCTGCTGTGCAGGCACCGGCTTCTGAGGGTGTATTCAGGCCTATAGACTTTCATATTAAACAGATGGCATCATTTCCAACTAGAAGTACTGAATTCCTCAGGCCTAAAACTCGCACTGTGCCTAGAAAACCGACAACCAAACTGCAGACTCAGGCCCATATGCTTTAAAAACAAATGCTTAGAATGGCTGAAGACCTTATTACCTTAATTAGGGGAAGCCAGCCTTCCCCCTGTAAGAGACCTACAACTAATTTTCTTTCTGATTCTTCTGATCAGAAATCTGATATCTCTGCTCCTACTGATTACCAGTATTTGCCCTTATCTACTTATGAGGATTCTGATACAGAGGATTCCATTCCCTCTGCTTTCCCTCCAGAAGATTTTTCTTTTGGTGAAACCTTGCATACCCTTAGGGATCATTTCCACTAGGAAAGCCAGGATTATTCTGAGTCCAAAAAGAGACTTAGGGAATTCTTACTCCTGCCTCATCACAGGCCTCTAGCTATCCCTCTTGTTCTGGCTATTGTAAATGATGTTTTCTTGGAATCTAGCCTTACCCCAGACACTTTACCTCCAGCTCTCAGAAAACCTGTCAGGTACTACAAAGTACCTGACTCTTACAAGTTCCTCTTCAAAAATCCTACTGCGGATCTTGAGGCAATTTCCCAAGGACCAAAAGGCATTAAGGCTACTGCTGCCAAAAATCCTACCTCTACTGATGGAGATTCTAGAGCCTTAGACAGATGGGGTAAGAAGGTATACACTTCTGCTTCTTTGGCCATTAGGGCTTTAAATTTCCAGTTTCATATGTTAAAGTATTAGCAGCATATTATGGGGCTACTTAAACAGAAAATGATGTTGATTCCTGATTGTGCTCAACACAAAGACTTGCAAGATTTTATGCATTTTGCAGAACAATTTGGTAAACATACTTTGCAATGTGGTTTTAATGCTTTATAAGCATCTTGCAGGGCTGCTGTCACTGGGTCGGTACTTAGATGTCATGCTTGGCTTAAGGAACAAAACTTGCCAGATCATGTTAAAGCTAAATTACTGGATGCACCCTTTAACCAAGACCGCCTTTTTGGCAACAAAGCAGAAGAAGTCCTCAAAAGCATGGAGGAAAAACCTAAATCTATGCAAACTCTTAAATATTTCCTACAAGTGCAGCCTCCCAGATTCATTAGGCATTGGCCTTCAAAGAACTGGTCCTTTCCAGTTCCTTCCAGGCCTTCTCAGTCCAAACCCAGGAACGGCAGACCACCAAAACTTCAGTCTCAGGCTATGCACAGATCTAAGCAGTGGGGGGCTCCCACTTCCAAAGCAGTGAGTAGTAAGCCACCCCCTACAGAAAAATTGCACAATGACTTAACTTTAACCCTTCCAAGCCCTGCTCATCTACTTGCTCCCTTAGGAGGAAAGTTCACCCTGCATGCAAAACACTGGGAACTCATTACCCAGGACAAATGGGTTTTGAACATAGTTTCCTGAGGATACAGATTCCACTTCAACACACTATCAACCCCAAATGGTTGGTCAGACCTCCCCCCAAATCAGTAGGCAAAGGCCCAACAGCAGGTTCTCTCTCTTCTCTGTGTCAGGGCTATTCAATCTGCCCCAGCAGAACAAAGTGGATAAGGTTTTTATTCAAGACTTTTTCTGCTACCCAGAAAAGAAAACTCCTGGCATCCTATCCTCGACCTCTCTATTCTCAACACCTTTCTGGTGGTTCCAAAATTCAAAATGCTAACTCTTCAGCAGCTTCTTCCTGTGCTAGCCAAGGATGCCTGGCTGGCAACCCTAGACTTAAAGGAAGCTTACCTACACATCCCAATAAGAGAATCCTGCAGACAATACCTAAGTTTCAGGGCAGGCTCTATGCACTTTCAGTTATCTGCACTTCCCTTTGGCTTATCTACTTCGCCCAGGGTGTTTACAAAGTGTCTAGCTCCAGCCATTGCATTTTGCAGGCAGAGAAATACTCAAATTTTTCCATACTTGGACAATTGTCTGTTTCAGGCAGAAAGCCAGGACTTGCTATTACAACACCTGGCATTTGTAAAGAAACTTCTAACCTCACTGGGGTACACCATCAACGAAAAGAAATTTCACCTAATACCTGGCCAACAGATTGTATTCCTGGGGGCAAGCTTGAACCCAACTCCCCAGATGTCATTCCTCACTCTAGAGAAACAAGTTTATTTGACAACCTACTTCAAACTATTGGCCACAAAAACCCAGCTATCTGCAAGGAAAACACTGCAAGCTCTGGGGCTCATGCCCTCTTGCATTCTGCTAATTCCATATGCAAGACTGCATATGAGGAAACTACAATGGTATCTAAAATGTCTATGGTGTCAACATTCTCAGGACCTGGAAACAATGATTCCTATCATTCCTTGTCTAAGGACAGAGTTCATTTGGTGGGCAGAGGCCTGCTACCACAACAAGGGACTCCCTTTCACTCTATCCCCTGCCGCCCAAACCCTAACAAGAGACGCATCAGATTATGCATGGGGGGCTCACATGGCAGGGCAGTGCATTCAGGGAAAATGGAACCTGAGACAGATGCACCTGCATGTCAACCAAAAAGAAATGTTAGCTGTACAGAATGCTCTGACAACCTTCAAAGACTTTATTCTTCCAGGACAACTATTGGTAAAGACAGACAACACCACAGCTATGTGGTACATAAACAAGCAGGGAGGAACCCACTCCTACCCTCTCTGCAGACTAACCATGGCTCTGTGGAACACAGCCTTGATCTACAAAGTACACCTACAAGCTCAATTCTTGCCAGGCAAACTAAAATCACTGGCAGATGACTTAAGCAGAAATCTCATGGACCCACATGAATGGAAACTAGAACATAAAATATTCAACCTCTTGAGGAACAAATGGGGGACCCCAAAGGTAGACCTGTTTGCCTCCACTCAGAACTACGAATTGAACAAATTCTGCACCAGAACTCCCCACAGTCAAGCTTGGAAAGTGGATGCCCTGTCCTTTACCTGGGAAAGCCTCTCAGTTTATGTCTTTCCCCCTCTGCCTCTCCTCTCAAAGGTTCTACTAAAGATCAAATAGGACAAGCCAAGGACAATACTGATTGCACCAGACTGGCCATGCCAGCACTGGTACCCCCTCTTGTGGAGTATGACACTGCTACAACCATGGCACATGCCTCAGACCCCTTCTCTGCTGTCCCAGCAGGCGGGCCAGATTCTGCACCCTCAGCTTCAAACCCTGAACCTTGCAGCCTGGCTAATTCCATGAGCCCTCCTCTAGCATCCCTCAGTAAGCAGGTGTGCTGGATGTCATTCTGGAGGCAAGGAGGCCTAGTAACAGAAAATCCTATGCTGAAGAGTGGAAAAGATACTGTTCCTGGAGCCAGGCTCAGGGGATGGGCACAATAGTGCCCAGCTTACCTCATATTCTAGAGTACTTAACAGAAATGCTCCACAAGGGTCTGTCCTTCTCGTCAGTTAAGATTCATGCCTCTGTCATTTCAGCACAATATAATACTTTCCAAAGATTTAAGATGTTAAAGATGGTTAAATGAGACCACACAAATAACAGTTAGAGGTCAGGGCTTGTTGGCTAAGGCCATGTTAAAATGTTTTTAAAAAATGCAATGTCACATATGTTTTAATATGTTACGAAGTATGATAGAGGGTGCTTGGTTTTTAGAAATAGATGGTTTTAGTTATAAGTGGTTTAGTAAGATTTACATTGATATATTAGTTAGAATTTTAAACAGATGTTAATATTATAAATAGATATATGTTATCTAACAATGTGGACAAAATGTGAACAATGTTGGATAAACAGGAACAAAGTGAATAGGGAACTGTGTAGGGTATGATGTGAGAAATTCAGCATTGCATCTATGTTTGTACCTGCATTCATATCTCTATATACCTGACATAAAATGTTCCATCTCTTTAAATTGCAAATGTGATAACAACAATTTATTTAATTAATTGATTGTTAATTAAAGTAGGTGGGTTGGACAAGAGCACTATAAATTGACTCACCACCCAATGTAAAAATGTCTTGAGAAAGCCTGGGAGGGCCCGGGTGAAAGCGCTTGACTGACTTTACTTTTGGAAGTATTTGTATTTTTTAGCTGTATTGGTGAAGCTGTTTCAATTAAAGAACCTTTTACTCAACGCTTTGGTTCGTGATCCTTGCATCCTGGTCGTTTTGGATTACAATATAATACTGAGCCACCCCTCTTCTCTCACCCCTTGCTAAAACAATTCCTTAGAGGGGCCAAAAATTTAAGACCCCCCCCCCAGGAGAGCTCCCACTCCAGCCTGGGACCTTAACTTTATATTGAAAAAGCTCACTCTTGCCCCCTTTGAGCCAGCTGCAACAGCAGAGTTGAAATTCCTTTCTTGAAAAATAGCCTTACTTCTAGCCATCACTTCAGGAAGAAGAGTGTCTGAATTACAGTCTCTCATGGCAGTGGAACCCTTCATTATCTTCCATGTAGACAGGGTTTCCCTAAGGACTAATCCTTCCTTTATGCCCAAGGTGGTGTCTAATGTGGCCCTAAACCAGTCCATTCATTTGCCTACTTTTTTTCCTAATCCAAAAAACAAAGGGGAATGGATACTGCACTCTCTGGATGTGCACAGACAACTTAGATTCTATTTGGACAGGACTAAGCCTCTCAGAAAATCTGAGCAGCTGCTAGTTGGCTTTGCTGCCGGGGTAGAGGGTAAGGCCATTTCAAAGCAAACCATTTCCAAATGGATAGCCCATTGCATTCATTTCTGCTACAAGCACCATGGAAAACCTACCCCACAGGGGATAAGATCACATTCCACCAGGGCTGCATCTACCTCTACAGCATTTCTCAGAGGAGTCCCTACCAGAGACATCCTTGAAGCTGCTACCTGGAGCTCTGTACATACTTTCACCAAGCATTACCACCTGTCTATCTTTTCTAAATCCAGAGCTGGATTTGCCACAGCAGTTTTTCGGGGCTTAATAGCTGGCCCTAATTCTCTTTAACTACCTCCTCCCTTCCTTAGTTTTGGGAATCAACCCAAATGTGATGACTGAAACAGTGAAACACGTAGAACATAGTACAATTGTGTACACTTACCATAAATGTAGATGTTCAAGTGTATTCACTGTTGCAGTCTTGGTTACCCTCCCTCCAGCCCCCTGACTTCTCTTGGCTGTACCTTTCCTTCTGGTTTGGTATATATTTCTTCATGTGTATTTGCTTTTTGATGACCATACCATATAATTGCTTCCTATTATGGGGGCACCTGATATCTGGGGCAAGAAAAACTGATGTAATGGCACCGGCTGCATGTTTTATACCCCTGGCGACCTGATGTCATGGAAGAGGCAACAGCATCCGATGCAGAAATATGAATACTCTGGTATTCAGGCAGGCTGAGGACTACCTGCATGTAGATAACCCAAATGTGATGACTGCAATAGTGAATACACTCGAAAATCTACATTTATGGTAAGTGTACACAACTGTACTGGAATCCATAACTAAAATAATGTTTACTACTAGTTGAGACTGAAGCCTCAAAGCAGTCTGTTTGTTGGAACCTGACATAGAAGGATCTCTCACCTTCTTCATCTTGCGTTGCTCTAGTAAGTGACCAGGGGTAGTAATTCTCTACATCAATTAGGAAAAAATAGTGAGATAAGTTAAGCACTGTTTTCTGTAACTGTGTGAATCTATTTATCTGTGCTATTTTAATATTTCCTGTGATTGAAACTCTGGTGTTTACTATAAATAGATATTTCATATTTTCATGTTCTTTTATTATTTATTATTAAATATATTTTAACTTTTCATTGTGGCTGGTTCCTTGAGAGAATATTTTAAGCTTTGAATGTGACATTGTGGGCACTCCTGAAGCCTGGCTGTTTGGTCAACATTACCATTTGTATTAGTCTTAATTTCTCTCAGTATAATTGGGTATCTTGCAAGAGCCTTAGGGTAGCTGGCTTTGGGGTGTCTGGTGGCAGGGTGACTACCTTATAGTCTGAGAAGAAGGGGCCATGACTACTAAATCTGTGTCTGTCTTCCCCAGGTATGTGTGGGTGTGCGGAAATGAAATCTCAAAGTATGTGTGTGTCAGCTACATGGAGCAGGGACATGAATCACTAGTTTCACTGAGATGTTAGTGAATGACTTGGACACTCAGCTGAGGTCTCAACATTATAGCTGTGTGAAGAAATTAGACACTATCATCTGTGCTAGCATGTCTGACTGAAGTTTTTTCCTGTGTATTATATGCCAGCATGACTAGCTATGATATTGTAAATAAGTTGTTACATGTTGAATTATAATTTGTGCAGAATGCTTTAAAGACTTGAACAGTGTTTCTTTACATTTGTATCTGCCCATGTTTGTGAAGAAGATTCTAAATTCAGACTGTCTCAGAATCAGCTGATCTGCAGATGATGCCATCAGAATGTTGATAGTTGCATGTGTTACTGTCAAAGGCTGAAAGACAAGAAGGACATTTAGGAAAGAGCTATTGGTTGATTTTCAAAATATGAAATGAAAATTAGAACTGGAACAGTTGTGATAGTTAAGCTAGTATATAAAAGAGCCTGCTGAAGTCAGTTATAGTCAGTTGTTGTCAGTTACAGTTACAGTTTTACGGTGCAGTAGATACTTCAAAAGGACTCACCAAGAATTGTAAGCCTGCCTTTGCTCTGTTGTAATAATTTAGTTTAGATCAGGGACGTGTTCTTTAGTCAGACAGGAAATTATAATTAATCAGAGTTTTTCTAAATGTTGGATTTATATCCTTCAGTGCTGATTTCATTTTCCTGGTGATTGAGTTTTGTTTATTGGAAATTACTGATTTATATTTTAATCATTTTGTTCATTATTAAATATTTTTGTTAACTTGCATTGTGGCTGGTCAGTCAGTGTTTTGAGAGTGTTTATACCTCTTACTAAATAACAAGATGAACTGTGACAAAAAGCCAAAAAGGTCCAGTTAATGGAAATAGTATTGAAGAAAAAATTCAACTCAGTTCTTAATCAAAAGAAGCTTTAAGCACTTTTATCTCATTCAATCCCAAGACTTCATCAGAATAATTAAGCTTCTAAAAATCACCACATAAATACTACACTTAATTACATAATTGAATAATTAATTATGTTAGTCAAACATTAAAAAAAAAAAAAACAGGAGCAGCTAAAAATCATAACATTATCTAGTCAATGTTCTTAGTTTTAAAACTGGTGCTAAAGAAAGAGTTTCATTCAAACCAGGTTCACACATAGAATTCAATAAAAAGTGCTATTTTAGTTCACATATTTCAACATTAAGTTCCCACCAACAACCTCTTAAAGATTTTTGCACTACTTCTAATATACCAAATCTAAATCTTCTGAAACCAACACATTTGATAGACTGTCTATACAAGGCATTTTTTTCATTTTTGGGGGAAATGGCATAAACATGTTCATACATACATTTTCACAACTGTCTTTCAGTTTTACTAATGGAAAAATATTTACAAAAATCACACACTGCAAGGTACACTAATTCTTTTGCTGCACAATTTCCTTGTTTAAAAACTACTAGTTTCATCCTATTAGGTAAACTAATACACTTTTCTTCCAAAATATATTTGCAAATGGAACAATACCGACATTTTGTGGTACCTTTATCAGAGGGTCTAGCTACTAATGTTTTGTGTTCAAACATATATTTCAAGTTCTTACCCATCTTATAAACAAATTTTGATTCTTCCCCCAAAAGTTCTATGTAGTCGCTGTTAGTCTTAAAGAGCACCCAATATTTCGTCATTAATTCTTTTGCTTCTTTTGAACCTTCACCAAATGGTAAAACCATAACTCTATTAAATTTCTGTGCCTGTAAATTGGTTTTAAAAATACATTTGTTCTTCCAATACCTATAAGGGGTTTATACTTCAAGCCCCAAGCATGTACAATTTCATAACTCACATTAAAAATAAGATCTCTATGGTACCCTCTCTCTAAAAATAATTTGATAATAAATAACATTTCTCTTCTAAAAAATACCAGTCTAACACATTCTCATTGCTCTCACTAATTGTCTCTTCATGATATTCTTCCTGGTGTTATAGGGGTACTGGCTATTATAATCTAAATAGCTGTTAGAGAATCTCTTCTTTCTGAACATGGTTGAACAAACTTCCTCTTATTGACATCTTTACTTATCCTAATAACCAGAAAATCAGTATTGGTATTGGAATTTTTACTGGTAAAATTCAAAAAAAGAAGGAAGATGGCTTAAATAATGAACAAAATCAGTGTCAGCCAATGTGGGTTCTTTCCACAGGATGAAAGTATAGTGCACATATTTTTTTGTACTTAGTCAAAAACACAAATTTTTGTTCCCAGACGTACATAACCATATTTGTGTAAATGGGACCACAACTGGCCCCCATTGCTATGCCCTTAATATGCTTAAAATAACTGCCCTCAAACATAAAATAGTTGTCCAAAATCATTTCCATAACACTGACAACAAAATTAATCATAGTGCTACTTAAATCAGTAAGGTCCAAAACAGCTTCAAGAAAAAGTTCAAGGCCTTCCTTGTGTGGAATTCATGTAAATAAATCTATGACATCCATGGTAAAAAATGAAACTTCTGAGTGAATAATTCATGTTTAAGTCTGGACAAAAAGTCCCAGGAGTTCCGTAGTATATAATCGATTGAAAAAACAGTTGATTTAAAAAGTCTATCAATGAAAACTCCCAATGGATATGTGGTACTACCTTGTGATGTAATAATAACTCTGTAAGGGGGATTAAGAACATCCTTATGTACTTTTGGAATTCCAAAACCTTGTGCGATGGTAAGATGTTCAGTTTAGAGAAAATTAAATAAATCTTCGGAAATTATTCCCTGAAAAAGGGGATCTTCTAAAAAACGTTGTAGCTTCCTATATGCAATCATAACTTTGTTGTAGGAAGCTTCCATATATTTATTAGTGTCATAGAAAATGTCCAGCATTTTAGCGCTCTAATCTAAATATTCTACTACAACCATGCCTCCCCCTTTGTCAGGTTTCATAACTCTAATTGTGTTGTCTGAACTGATTTCTTTTAATAATGCTATTTCATGTATAGTAAGGTTAAAATACCTTCTTCTATAAGAGGATAACACAGAATAAGTGTCTATAAGACATAAGTTCTCATAAGTAGAAATAATAGGGTGGGTGGGGGGATTAAAAGTGCTCTTGCATCTAAATAAATCATGTGTGTTTGCTACCTCCAAATGTCCCCCTGTTTTACCATGGACCATCAAGTGTAAACCTAATTTTCTTGTGAATAACTTAATTTCAGTCATGGTCTCTGGCAAATCAATTCTGGAACCTGTTATAAATTTGAAACTCGTATTAAAAAAGAAAAGTATTTTTATTAATATCTAAATGGGTGTAATTGAAAATATTAAACCCATGTAGGCTAAAAACTGGAAACCTTAATTTTTTCATTTTGTCCTTCAGCTTCTCTCTTATCTAATAAATGCACTATTTCAATCATCATTTCCTGTGTCTCCCCATTGTTTTCCCTTGGGGTTGTTCCAAGTGCCCTGAGGTGCTGGTGTGTACAGAAAAGAATGATTGTAAGTATTGCTGTTATCTTTCCTTTGTTTATTCTGGTTGCCTATCCTCTCTGATCATCTAAGTAGGGGATAATTTGTTTGAAACTCTTCATTACTATGCTGTGTTTCTGTTTCAAAATTATCCTCTATAACTGCAGTTCTTGCCCCCCCCCATCAACATGTAAATGCCTCCCATTATCAGATGTCACTGTAGTATTGTTATAGGCTCTGGGCATTGGATAGGCTGTACCCTTTCTGTATTCCTTGCTGTCCCTATTTAACTTCTTCCTTTTCCTTTGCATGTTAAAACCTACCTGTTTTTCAATTCTACTGTACATATTATCATATCTTTCAATATTGAATTCAAACAACAAATTTTTAGTAATCTCTCTATTTAAAACAGAAACATGATCTAAAAGTTCTTGTATACAAGTCTTATTTAAACTGACAATGAACTGTACCGATTCCAAATCAAAGCAATCAAACATTGCAATAAGTTCATATTTATTTTCTTTTAAAATAATACCAGTAGGAAATTTAAAAAGGCGTAGGCTCTTAGGCACTTGTTTACATTTTAAACATTCAGTTAAAAATAAATTGTCACACTGAAGGTTTCTCACTTTCATGAGCTTTTGCTCTAAGTCCAAAAGCTTCTTGTTCAATGTCTCTGGTCATTCCTCTAATATGCTAATTGAAGTGTCTGTCTCAAACAGCAGTATATCCTTTTAAATCCATTAATTGAACTTTACCCATGAATTAAAATGTTCAGTGCTCCAAGGTCTCACTCAGTCAGTGTTTACATTTGTATGACTACTTCCTGGTTCAGAGAAGTCACCCTGGCTGAGTACGTTCATCGTCACCCATTCTGAGTTTAATTGGTTACTTGATGAAAAGGATGTTGGTTCTTGTAGTCTCTGCATCCATTTATTGATGTTATTTTGCTGAGTTAAAAATGAGATAGGTTGGGTTAAGCTCGCTTCAGTAACAGAACAATTACTTCTTGAGGTTTCAACACAGTCAGTGAAACAGCACGATCCCCTTGCCCATTACAGCCTGAATCCTGCATGTTCGAATCCAAGTGAATAGATTCCGCTGTGGCAAGTTGTTCTTAGTAATGGATGGCTTAAAGTCACAGAATTCGCTGACCAAAAGCACACTTACAAAAAAAAACATGGGTTTACTATTTTCAGTTACATACATTTAGATATTAATAAAAATACTTTTCCTTTTTTAATAAGAGTTTCAAATTTATATCAGGTTCCAGAATTGAATTGCCAGAGACCATGACTGAAATTAAGTTATTCACAAGGAAATTAGGTTTACATTTGATGTTCCATGATAAAACGGGGACATTTGGAGGTAGAAAACACACATGATTTATTTAGATGTAATATCACTTTTAATCCCCCCACCCAACCTATGGTTATGTATGCCTGGGAACAGAAATTTGTATTTTTGACTGAGTACAAAGAAAGATGGGCACTATACCTTCATTATCTGGATGATATTTTCATCCTGTGGAAACAACCCACATCAGCTGACACTGATTTTGTTCATTATTTAAGCCATCTTCCTTCTCTTTTTGAATTTTACCAGTAAAAATTTGAATACCAGTATTGATTTTTTGGATATTAGGATAAGTAAATATGTCAATAAGAGGACATTTTGTTCAACCATTTTAAGAAAGGAGAGATTCTCTAACAGCTATTTAGATTATAATAGCCAGCACCCCTATAACACCAGGAAGAATATGCTGAAGGGACAATTAGTGAGATCAAAGAGAATGTGTTAGACTGGTATTTTTTAGAAGAGAAATGTTATTTATTATCAAATTATTTTTAGAGAGAGAGTACCCTGGAGATCTTATTTTTAATGTGAGTTATGAAGTTGCACATGCTTGGGGCTTGAAGTTTAAACCCCTTACAGGTATTAGAAGGACAGATGTAGTTGTTTAACTAATTTACAGGCACAGAAATTTAACAGAAGTATGGTTGTACCATTTGATGAAGGTTCAAAAGAAGTGAAAGAAATAATGAAGAAATATTGGGTGCTCTTTAAGACTAACAGTGACTATATACAAATTTTGGGGGAGAAACCAAAATTTGTTTATAAGATGGGTAAGAACTTGAAATATATGTTTGAACACAACACATTAGTAGCTAGACCCTCTGATAAAGGTACCACAAAATTTGGGTGGTGTTCCCTTTTGCAAATAAGTATTAGTTTACCTAATAGGACAAAACTAGTAGTTTTTAAACAAGGAAATTGTGCAACAAAATGATTGGTGTACCTTGCAGTGTGTGATTTCTGTAAATCTTTTGTTACATTGGTAAAACCAAAAGACAGTTGAGAAAACATATGTATGAACATGTTTATGCCATTTCCCAAAAAAAAAAAAAAAAAATAAAAACAAAGCCTTGTATTGACATTCTATCAAATATGTTGGTTTCAGAAGATTTAGATTTGGTATACTAGAAGTAGTACAAAAATCTTTCAGAGCTGGTTGGTGGGAAATTATTGTTGAACTATGTGAACTAAAATGGCAATTTTTATTGAATTCTATGTGTGAACCTGGTTTGAATGAAACTCTTTCTTTAGCACCAGTTTTAAAACTAAGAGCATTGACTAGATTATGTTAAGATTTTTAGCTGCTCCTGTTTTTTTTTAAATATTTGACTAAAATAATTAATTATTCAATTATGTAATTAAGTGTAGTATTTATGTGGTGATTTTTTGAAGTTTGATTATGCTGATGAAGTCTTGGGACTGACCGAGACAAAAGCGCTTAATTAAAGTTTCTTTTGGTTAAGAACCAAGTTGAATTTTTTCTTCATTACTATTTCCAGTAACTGGACCTTTTTGGCTTTTTGTCACAGTTCATCCTGTTATTTAGTATGAGTTTCAAGTGTCAGGACTGAATTTTTTCACCTTTTTTTTGTAAGAGTGTTTATACCTGCTTTGATAACTTCCCGGGCCACTCCAAAAAACTAGCTATCATTTGTTTAATATCTAATTTTCATAATTGGACACCCCCTTTAAAAGGGCATGAAGGCTCTCTGACTGATGGCAGCATGTTACTGTATTATTCTGGGGAATGGTCGCAGCTGGAAATCTGTGTCAGGCTTTCTCAGAAGTGCTTGGATGTGTGAGATTTAATTTAAATGTGAATGTATCAGAGGTCTTAAACTGGGACACATTGCTCTGAAGTGTGTAATAAGGAGTTACGTTTGGAGTGGACAGAAGTATACAGTCCAGTCCCAATTTACGGAGTGTATTCCTGTTGTGGTCTTAGGGGAAATTGTGAAATGTTACTCCTGTTTAAGTGACAGTCTCACACTGGAGTTAGTAGTGAGGATTGAAGCTCTTAGTTACTGACCCAGGATAGTAGTGGACATCACATTACTGCTGGCAGTCCAGTGGGGTATTGTTCTGACATCACATTATTTGGTGGCAGTGGTGTTGGATTTTTAATTGGACCTCAGTAGCCTGTGGGTACTTGTCATTAAGGTGTGAATTCTCGACAGACACAAAGTAAGCATACAGAGTCTCAGTCCACCACAGTTTTTATTTATGTTTAGTTAATTAGTCAGGGACAGCGGGCAAAGATGTCAGCAGAAGACCATATTAAGTTGACAAAGAACCACTTGTCCAAGCAGTGTGAAACCAGAGGACTGGTACATGCCAACCTGACTAAGGAAGCAATGATTTAAGCATTAGTTTCAGCTTCAGCTTAGACCAGCCATTGTGAGGTTATCCAGTTTGGTATTGGGGATGTGCAGCCTGTAGAGACAGGACAGTCCACCTCACCTTCAGAGGATCTGAAAATCCATCTGGAGATAGAGAGACTGCACCTGAAGGCCAAATGACTGGAGGCCAAAGAGAGAATGCAACATCTGGAGGCCAAGGAGTGGCAGCAGCTACATGAACTGGAGACTGAAGAAAGACTGTGTTTGAAAGCCTGATGATGGTAGGCTAAGGAAAGGGAGAAGCAGCATCAGTATGAGCTAGAGGCTGAGGAGAAAGAGCATCAATATGAACTGGAGGCCAAACTTCTTGAACTGGAATCAGCAAAGAAACTGAGGCATTTAGAAGCTAAGGAAAATGAGAGACAGCGCCACCATTAAATGGAGCTTCTTACCCTTCTAGAGGGTTATGGAGGCAATGGGGAAGCATATAATTGGACACCAGCAGCTGAAAAGGTCAGTAAATGTATTCCTCAATACAGGGATGGGGATGACTTTGATAGTTTTATCCATATGTTTGATAGGTTATGTAGACAGTATGATGTTGACCATGAACACTGGATTCAGCTTCTGACTCCTTACTCCATGGTAAAGCTGTTCAAGCCATGTCAAAATTGTCTGATGTAGATTGTTTGAATTATGATAAAGTTAAGAACTGTCTTCTTTATTGTTTTAAACTAATACGTGAAGCTTATAGCAAAGGTTTTGTGAACATAGACACAAAGCAGATGAAAGTGTATGTGATTATATTGCTGATTTAAATACTTACTTTCACAGATGGGTGAGTGAGTGAGTGTCAGGTCACCACTTTTGATGGACTGGCAGACATTTTAGTGAGGGAACAAGCCCTCAGTACTTTGCCTGATGACATGAGAACCTGGTTAGCAGACAGAGAGTGTAACTCTGTGGAGTGAGTTGGGCAGAAAAGGGCATCTCTACTTAGCAAGCAGAGTACTAATGCATAAAAAATGGATACCCAGTTCTGCACATGGACCTAAGGGAACCCATAAGGAGCAGTCTAAACCACTCCAATAGAGTTGGCCAGTAATAGGGGAAACTACTAGTCCAAGTACACTGTTAGGGATTAGATGTTTCAAATGTAACCAGAGAAGCCACATAGCACACAGATGTCCATCGAGGCAAGGTGAGAACCAAAACGTGAGGGAGCCAGCAAGTGGGGATGACAAACTGCCAATGGTAAGCTGTTTGGTAACAACTGAGGTGCCAAACTATCACCAGAATTTATATCCTATCTTAGTAGATGGTAAAGAGGTTACTGCTAAGAGAGACACAGCTTCTAATATAACCATTGTGAGGCCTGCAGTGTTTAAAGAGCAGTACTTGCTTGGACAGTCCACTCCAGTCAGAGCTTTTGGAGGTACCCCATTCCAAATACCTTTGGCTATGGTTCAATCTTAACTGGGAGGGTGGAAGAGGAAGAAAGCAAGTAGGTGTGTTTGAGGATATTCCTGCAGATGTCCTGATAGGGAATGACCGATGATGCAGTACCTTGTGTACATGCAGTGACACATAGTCAGGCTTGGAGACAGGCCTGTAGGTCTGGTGGCCTGGGGAGACCCAGACAGATGTCATACCTGAAGCTGGGACTGGTATAGTGGCTCTTTCGGAAAAGGAGTTATCCTGCAGCAGTAAGTCTGAAAGTGAGCCACAGCTGCTGGTAGGTGCTGGTGTTCCCTTGGATATAGTGACTGCAAGGATAGAGGTGAGTGATAGTACCCACAGTAGCAGTGAGATACAGCTGTCAGAAGTTGCTAGACTTCCTGTGGAAGGGGAGCGTGAGAGGGTCAGAAATGTAGAGTTGAGACAGACTCAAAGCTTGAGGGAGATGGCTAAGGAAGCACCTGAGTCTCAAGGAAGAGGCGTGTCTATATACGGGAGCAAAGGTTTGTTGTATAAAAAGTGGACTGTTAAGGGAGGGCTGGATGGTCAGGCAGTACAGCAATTGGTAGAGCCTAAAGCCTACTGTCTGCCACTTTCAGTTATAGTCCCTAATATTCTTTGTGCAGGTGATATTGATGAAGAGAAGGAAGGTTTGCTGTATAGAAAGTGGACTCCTAAGGGAGGGCTGGAAGATGAGATAGTATGACAGTTGATAGTGCCTAGAGCCTACCATCTGCCACTTCTAGTTTTTCTTAATATTCCATGTTTAGGTGATATGGAGGCTGAGAAGGAAGGTTTGCTGTACAGAAAGTCGACTCATAAAGGAGGGATGGAAGATGAGGCAGTACAGTAGTTGGGGCTGCCTAGAGCCTATCATCTGCCACTTCTAGCTGTAATACCTAATATTCCATTTGCAGGTGATATTGATGTAGAAAAGGTGGCAAATGCTTTGTTGAAATTTTCAGCAGGGGAGAGCTTCTGAGGGAGATACTGACTGATTGAAATGCCAGCTTCATGTCAGACTGGCTGATTTGTTTGTGGAAGCATTGTGGGGTGACACATTTAGAGTTCACCCCCTATCATCCACACACTAATGATCTTGTGGAGAGGTTAAACTCTATATTAAAGACTATGCTACTTGCATTTGCAGACCAGCTTAAAAGGGCAAAGCTAACCATTAAAACCAGTAAGCATCAGGTGGGTGTGCTAGAGGTCACTTACTTAGAACACAGAGGAGGGAGAGGTAAGATTAGGCCAGAACCTGTCAAAGTAGAAACTATTCAAGGATGGCTAGTCATGTTACTAGAAAGCAAGTGAGAACATTTCTAGAGACAGAGACGTAATGTGGAAAATAGATGCCCATTTGTGGTGTAGTTTCTTCATCCCTTACTGACCCAAGTAGGAAAAATAAACCAGATAAGGAAATGTGGACAACAGATTGTGAACAGGCACTCCAAAAACTTAGAGAAATTTTGGGAGGACCCCCTGTGTTAGCCAGGCCAGATTGTAGTAAAGAATTTGTACAAGTAGATGTTTCAAGTTTGGGGTGGAGGCTATACTCAGCCAAGTTTCCTCAGAAGGAGAAGAACACTGCAGTGGGGTTAATAATGCCAGTGCAAATGGATTGACCAGGAGAGGAGTGGATTGATATTCCCAGAGAGACCCATTTTTCTCAAGTGTCATTTTTGAAGGGTCACTTGAAAACTGTGCTTGAGTCATGGGGGGGGGGGTGAAGAAATTAGACACTATCATCTGTGTAAGGATGTCTGGCTGAAGTTTTTATGCATAATTTCAGATTAAGCTGTGTATTATATGCCAGCATGACTAGCTGTGATACACATAAGAACTTATTTACATGTTGATTTATAATTTGTTTTAAAGACTTGAAAAGTGTTCCTTTACATTTCTTTTTTTTTCAAAAATCTTTATTGTATTTTATGAATAAAGCACACGTAACAACAATAAAGACATATGTCATCAGTGATAATGGGAATATTAAACAGCAATTCCTAGTACATACCAATATACAATGCACAATTAACAAACTATATACAAAGGTGCCATTTGCCTAATATGTAAACTAAACATTTGATCGTATATGGTTTTGACATTCAAACCTAATTTGTAAAAGCTAGAGGCCCTCACAGAAGATTTAGAAGTGAATGAAGAAGTGATAAAGTAATTAAGAGTAAACCTAGACCTTAACCCTAAAGGATATAAGATGAATACTATCTTTAATTTAAAAAGTGGTCAGGTAATATACCCCAGTATTGCAGAAAGGGTGGATGTAATTTTTGACTATGCATTAAGTATTTATGGGCTGTTATGTACTTGACTGCCATTTGTTCAAACCCTTTTCAAGAAATTTGGGATCTATCTTTCCAGTTCAGCATAATATAAAATTTAATTAGGATAAAGAGAGTAACTAGTATGTGTATTTGTAACTTCATAAAATGGGTGTATATTATGTTATCGAAGCCATAATATCGAACTTTTAAAAGTTTGAAAAGCGGGAAAAAAAATAAACAACAGAAAAAAAATATCTGATCATTTTAAGCAGGGGGGAAAGCCCCCCAGCACCCCCAACATGAGGGGCTGTGTCCCCCACTCTTTAAATATACCAACTCTGAGATTGCACTACAGTGAAGGAAAGGGAAATCTTCCCATTCCGCACTGTATGGAGATCTCCTTTGAAACATTCAAACTTTTAAAAGTTCGATCATATGCGGTTGACCATATGATATTCGAACTTTTAAAAGTTCGATAACATAATATGTACCCCTGGAACTGGAAGAGGGATATGGATCATAGCAAATCTCCAGGAATGGGTGGATTTCTCATAGCCCATTTTTTGTAATCTGATTTTTTTATAGAGCACCAGAGTTTCAAGGAGCATTTTCACCTCCAAAAATATGCAAAAGATCTGCCTCTTGAGAGTCACAGTATGGGCAGAATGGGGAAGTTTTGGGGTCAAACTTATTTAAAACAGTTGGGGTAAGACAAGAGTTCTTTAAGATCATTACTTGTGTATAACTAAGTTTTTTAAAGGGGCTGTATCTTTTAGTTATTTGGCTGGATCAAGTTTCTTGGCTGAGTGTGATTGTTGGGTCTAGTTCAGTGAAATAGCTGGTATCTAATTGACATAATAAGTTCATATGTATTCGAAATTATTTTCTTCTTCACTGAAAGGAGGCACCAAATAATTTTACATGTATTTTTATAATTTCATTAAGTTTAGGATTTTTGGCACTCAATTCTCTGATTTGTCTCAAAATAACAGTATAGTTTTTTAAGATGGTTAAGTGCTATTCTCATCTCTGTTATAGAATGGTTTCTAAAGGGGTAAAGATCTGGTAGGCATTTCTGTTTTAGGTGAGGGAAATTATTAAGATTAATTATTCTGTTGTTAGGTTTAAAGTTTGAGTTAAGGGGTAATGGTTGCAGGGTCCTGAAGGCATTGGATAAATTTAAAATATCAATGAGTTTTTGAGGATTGATTGTTTTATTCTTTAAGGATATGTGCAGCTTCATGTTTTTCAGGCTCTCCTTGTTAAAGAAAGGAAGAACTTTAGGACTGAAGCTGAAACTTTTAACATAATTATAAAAAAAAAATTCTATCCAGACCAGTGTCCATGTCTTCATATCTGGGTTATAATCTGAAATAGTCAGAAGTCTGCTAGAATTAATAATGTCATAATATAATTTGACATCTGGGAGGTTCAGCCCTACCAAGTTCTTAGGGTATACCAGTTTTTTATATGCGATTCTGACCGATTTAGGAAACCATAAGAATATGGACAGAGGGGATTAAAGTATCTTGAACAAATTGTTCTGTACTATTATATTTGAGGCATTAAAACATATAACAATCTTGTCAATATGTTCATCTTAACAATAGCCACCTTTGATAAAAATGAAAGTTGAGTTTTATTCTATCTAAGGAGGTCCAGTTGTATTGCTAGCCAAAGCTTGGTAATGTTGTTTTGGTAGAATAGTTCTGAATCTTGTTGAAAGTATATTCCTAAATGTTTCAGAGAATTACTTACTTTGATTCCCATTGGGAGGGGGTAGGTAGGAGTTGGTAGGATGAGTTAATTTGGAAAATTAACAATTTCTCTGGGTTTAATTTATAATTTGAATATTTAGAAAATATATCTATGGAGTTCAAAAATTTCCACAACTCAGAATTAGGAAGTGTGAAGTATAAGTTTAGGTCATCTGCAGATGCTGAAAATGCCATCTTGGTACTGTATGTGATAAAAGGTTTTCTGTGTAATAAGTGAAAACAAGGGCTCAATGTACAAATTAAAAAGATAAGGGGATAATGGACAGCCTTGTCTTGTTCCATTCTTAATAGGGATCTGGGGAGAGGTGATCTTATTGATATGCAATGATGTATACGCATTGGAATACAGTGCATTAATAGGCTGAGTGAAGCTAGGGGGTATACCAAAGTGTGGTAAGACCGAGAGAAGAAGTCTTAGATTTAGTCTGTCAAAAGTCTTGGAGGCATCAATTGCAAGGGCAAATAATGGTGTTTTACTCTAGTTAGAAAGATTTATCATTGTATCTAGTGTGAGTGTATTGTTGCAGGTCTGTCCGTATTGTATAAATCCTGAGTGGTTAGATGATATAAAACTAGGGATAATAAGTTTTAATCTGTTAGCCATTATTATAGCAAAAATGTTAATATCCAGGTTAATCAGGAAAGTAGGTCTACAATTTCAAGGATTTTTAGAGTCAGTGTGTTCTTTGAGGATAAAATTGTTTTAGAGGTGTTAAGGAGTCTATCTGTAATATTATTTTATATAGTTAAATAAGTCAAGTAAAGTTTTGAGATTTTCTGACTGAAACCTTGGTAGAATTCTGTGGTGAGCTCATCTAGACCTGGGGCTTTGTTCAGTTTAAAATAACTTATAGCTGTTGTTATTTCTTACTGAGTAATAGGAGATGAGTGGGATTCTTGTTGAGTTTGGTTAAGTTTCAGAAAATTAAGTTGACTTACAAAGTGGTCTATCTCTTGTTCTGATGGTGAGGATGTGTGAGCACCATAAGTTTGGGAATATAGGTTTACAAATAACTGGACTATATTATGGCTAGTATAATATGTTTTCCATTACTATGCTATTCCTGTTATACTAGGGGATGATTTCCTTTGATTTCTCAGTGTTGCCATGAACTTATAAGACATCTGAGACCATTCCAGTTTCCTGATTATAGTTTGTAAATCTGTCTCCAGATTGCTGATTTTTTTTTAATTGAGGATTCCTTAACACTGTGTATTTTCTTATAGTACATAGCTTTATTGATAACGATTCCTCTGATTTGGGCTTTAGTAGAGGCCCAGTGAATGTCAAATGGTAGATGAGAAGTATCGTGTCTGGACAGGAGTTTATCCAACAGGTTATTAATTTATTGTACAATATCCTCCTTTAGTAATAAGTTAGGATTTAGAGTCCGGTTATATCCTCTATTCATAGAGTTAGCATTAATGAAATAATTAATAGTAAGTGTGAGTTTTGAATTATCAGAAAGGAATCTAGGCTCTGTGTGAAAATTGAAGACCATATTTAGAAACATATCTGAAATTAAGAAGAAATCCATTCTGGACCAGGCTTTGTGATAATGAGAGTAAAAAGTATATTTATCTTTTGGTGGATTTCCATTTTGGAAGTTATATGGATCAAACAGATTGAAATACTTTTTTAAATTATATAATGGCTATAGTGGCCTGCATATTGTATGAAATTCTGATGTTGTCCTGTCTGATATGGGGTCTTGAATAGCATTCCAATCTCCCCCTATAATATAATAGTAATTGGGGTACAGGGTTAATATATAAAGACACAAAGAATTCCTGTTGTCCAGAACAGGGGGCATGTATATTTAATAATAGTACCGGTTTATCAGTGTGGGGGCTTCTAACTATTATATAGCACCATCTTCCTTCTGATTCTACATCATAATGCAAAATATTGTCCTGGGAGATTTTTTTGATAATGATTGCTACTCCCATGTTATTTTTTTTATTTATTTATTTTTTTTTAACCAGTTGAGATAATTGTTTTAATCCACTTTCTTTTCTTATCATGTGACCATTGCTTAGGGAGCATGTGTGCCTTTTGTACTAGGAATAAATTCACTTTGGATTTAAAAGCTAAATGAAAAAAATATTTTTTTTCTTTTTATCCATTTGGATCCCCTTTGCATTCCATGAATCAATAACACACATTTGTGTCTTTACCTGTGGACATTAAAAAGCATGGGTAGGTTAAATTGTATGCATGTATCTTGAATAAGTAAAGGAAGGGTACTCAACCATACTTGAGAGCAAATAGCAGCTAACTCTCTCCCTGTGTTAACCCTGTGCCTAATCACGAACCAACTTAGCCCAGAAGAGTAATATAGACTATTAGGAAGAGACATAAGAGGAAAAACTTGACACATATCTAAGTAAAGAATCTCTGCAATACACATTTCTTTTATAACACCCGTCCCTAGAATAAAAACAATATACAAGCAGGATAAGATTAGCAGAACTTCCCAAACATACTTATAACCCATCATCCAGCTCCTGTTAGGTAGATGAATAAAAGATGTGGGGTAGAGAGCTGAAGAAGCAAAAGAGGAAGAAAGAGTTATTGAAATTATCTAAAAAGGTTACTTAATTAATTAGAATAAACATGTCTTAATTACGGGGCCTAGTAAACCAAAACCAGTCACATCTAAAAAGTGTTATGTTGGAATTAAAGTTTGTGTATTTCCAAACATTATATTTTCGTACATTAAACCAAACAATAGTATGAGGGTTAACATATTTAGATTATCTACACAGTAGTAAAGGTAGTAGAACATCTTCTCACACATACTAAATCATGTCATATACCCTTTTACAAGAGGTGGAACAACACAAACAGATAGAATTACAAATGCAGTGTTAGTATTTGACTGTGGGTACCTGAACCAAGGATTTGTTTTATGGAGCAGGTAGAACCATTCTCGTAATGGTACTCTACATATTTGTAAAGTTATAAAACCTATACTGACACATGTAAGCCCAAAGTATATTTTAACTCAAACACATAACAAACAAATACATCATTTAAACTAGTCTGTTAGTATATAAAAGGGGAGTTCTCATAACTCATATGGCAGGGTTAATGGAATTGATAGCCTGGAGATATTATGATAATTATCTTGGACCATCTTTAGATATTAGGTAGTTTGGTAAAGATTAGTCACTGGTCCCATAGCTAAGACTCTAGTTAACAAATACCAATACTATAATTAAGGCTGAACTCGCATAATAAGACTGAATTGTACTGCAGCATTATGGTGTCAATATTTACAATGCAGATAGATAACTTGAACTGCAATAGTATCTCTACAAATGTAACTTTCTTGAAAGGTCAAATATTTTGCTGTATGCATTTACATAATGATGATTACACACTACATGGAGCACTATTGTCCCTTAAACATGAGTTTATGGAAAGAGGATATAGAGAGAATGAGATAGATAGACAGATTGATGTAGCCTGGAGAGAAAGGGATGGTAGGTGTAAACCGTACTATAACAAGGAAGGTAGTGAAGGAATATGATCTCGTAGTGCTAGGGCTAATGATACTATGGAGAGGGGTGAGTCAGATAGTGAAGTATTATGACTGCCACTGACCTATGCAAGTAATATACATGTGGTGTGTGACATTGTTAAGAATAATTGGGATATTCTTTCTAGTGTGAAGGAACTAAATGGAGTATTGGTAGAGCAACCATCTTTTACTTTCAAGAATAATAGATCTCTTAAAAGACAACTTTGTTATAAAGCTGTAAGCACCCATAAATATATTCAGTCGGACAGACTTGGCACCTATACATGTAGGAGATGCACAGCATGCTCTAGTATACATGTTGGGAGACAATTTACACACCCACAGAAGGGGTTTACAATAGAAGCTAAATTGTATGCTGATTGTTATACCAAGAATGTGGTTTATTTTAGCTATTGTGTACAGTGTTTTGCCTTTTATATAGGTAAGACTAACTGACATTTAAAAGACAGGATTCTAGAGCACGTGTGGCATTAAGAATATGAAAGAGAGCAATGCGTTAGCTGTACATGTACAGAAAGAGGGATCTACTTATAGGTTTAAGTTTTTAGTGCTTGAGGTGGTCCCTATTAATAAGAGGGGGGTATTCTGAGCAATAATACTGAAGCCTCAGAACAGGAATGAATACTGAAATTTTAAGCTGATAGGCCACCAGGCCTTAATAATAAAGTATCCCTTAAACCCTTTCTTAAAGCCAGGGCCCTTAAGCATTGACATCCATTTTATAAATGGTTGTACTGTGATTTAATTGATTGATTTTACATTCATATTTTATATAAATTTTTATATTTATGCTATTGTTTTTATTTATAAAGCATCTTGCATATAATGTATTTAAATGTTATATATGTTCACCTACTTGATATGAATGTAGTTATTATTTATTTTCTATTAGGTATTGCAGCTATGGCCTTTTTAGTGTTAATAGGGCTCTAATTACTAGCATAACTGTTGACTGGTTAATTTGATATAGTGAACCTTTTTGAATGTGATGCTCTTTGCATTCACTGTTAGTCTGATGAAGCGGAAGGATTCTGTGAAAGTGCTTACTATTTTTGGATTAAAGTTGCCTGCTGTGTGTGACCAAAGTGTCTTTTTGCTTTTCTGTTAATGGAATTGATAGCCTGGAGTTATTATGATAATTATCTTGGACCATCTTTAGATATTAGGTAGTTTGGTAAAGATTAGTCACTGGTCCCATAGTTAAGACTCTAGTTACCAAATACCAATACTATAATTAAGGCAAAACTCGCATAATAAGACTGAATTGTATTGTAGCATTATGGTGTTAATATTTACAATGCAGATAGATAACTTAAACTACAACAGTAGCTCTACAAATGTAACTTTCTTAAAATAGGTCCAAAGGACATTTTACCAGAAATAAATATTAACTAATATATAAAAGGCATTTTTCAGGTAATTAATGAATAGGTTCTCAGCCTGCAGACTGTACTAAAAATGTATAAATAATATGACAGCATAATTGGAGATGAACAAGTATAGGTTGGCTTGAAAAGGTGGAGGTTTAGGTTGTACCATTTAGATAGCAGTAACCACTACAGGTTTCTACTTGTGCTAAGCACTCCATGATTTCCAGTGTGGAAATATAGGTTGTCAGGGTCATTTAGTACCAAACAGTTTATCCCATCATAAAATATATATATAAATATATATACACACACACACATATATATATATATATATATATATATATATATATATATATATATATATATTTTTTTTTATGTGTCAGTGCCTTTTTTTGTTATATAGAGTAAACACAGAGATATAAACTAATCCAATCCAACACAATGCATCACTGATTTAGTCAGTATGTCCCAGGGCTACAGAAGCCTATACCACAGTCATCTACAACACAAAGAACTGCATATTTTTATAAAGACTTGCTATGTTTTATATTATCAATAAATAAATTGTATATGAAAAGAAACATTGCTGGAGTGTAAAAACTCTATCTCAGAAACTCAGACCCTATATGTTATACAGGAAAAAAAGCAAATTCTGTCCAGGCATACTTATAGTCACCAATGTTTTGCATCCCAAATATGCAGAGTTTAAAGGCTTCTAATAAGCATAGACTCCAACTAGACAAAAATAAAATAACTAAATAAAATAAGAAAGACCTAATACCACAAATGATTACAACTATATGAATCTACTGAATGAGTATTTTCATCCAGAGGAGGAATCTCTCGCCAGGGAAGTCAACAAAAGATTTGTTGAGTTGAGGGATACTCACAAAGGAGAAATTTATACAGAGCTCATGGAAGAACTACTCTGTAATATTTCAATCTATGAACAGAGATTACAGAGTGAAAAGCTTAAGAAACTGAAAAGGGGCTCGCTGAACTTTCAAAGAGGCTATGTTTTTTCATGGCTCAGAGAGAACATACATGTGGGCCGATCCAACAGTCTAAGCCAACCCACAGGAACAATGCCTAGTCAGGGAGGAAGTTGTCAGAAGGAGGAACATCACAGGAAAGATACTTTGACCCCAGGAAGTGGAAATGTGGATGCATCTGCCTCTGGGAGTGCTCTAGCAGCCACAGAGCTCGTTTCTGATGTTAGTCTCTCTGAACGACATGTAATAAGTCAGTTGAGCATTGGAGAAGGTATTGTATTGTCTTTAACTAGTATGTCAAGTAGTTTTATTCCAGGGAACCAACAGGCTCTGGTTGTTAAAACAAAAACATAACCTGTGATTAAATCTAATGAAGACTTGAACAGTGCTCCTGCCTTTACCACATCTCAGTCTCTGAATTCTGTTTTTTTAGAGAAAGCTTTGCCTATACGGCAGGAGAAACAGAAGGGGCATTCACAGAGCAGGCAACACAGGCCCAGGACAGGGTTAGACAGTTCAGTGAAATGGATGAAACCAGACAGAAGAGGGTGGCTGTAGGTGATTTCGTTTTTAATTTATCATCATTCAAACTCACTAAAGAACAGGTTTGCTACTGAATAGAGGAGTTTCCTTTATTCCAGCAGTTAAAGCAGACTTAACGGATGTCTTTTTGGACTTGAAGCTGTTTGCTAGAAATGCATTGTTTAATGTGATATTTCCAGACAAAGTCCAGTCACAATACTTTTTTAAGAAACCAAGTGTTTTTACTCCTGAATTTAAACTAGCCTTAGAGGCTTTTTTGAATGTATTTGAGAATGACTTAAGGAATTGTTTAGCAAAGAAGTGTAAAGGTGCAACTTTTCATAATTTGACCTCTAAAGAAATGGAAGCTTTGCATGATTTAACTAAGGCACAGCATTTAATGATTAGACTAGCTGACAAGGGTGGAGGGATAGTGGTTCTAGACAAAAGTAGTTACATTGAAAATATGTCTAGTATGTTAAATGATGAAGAGGTTTATATGAAGTTGCAAAAATTCCAAGTTACTGGAATTATTAACTGAGTTAACTTTTATTTATATGATTTGCTGATGACGAATCAGATTGATTATGGTTTATATACCTACTTCACAGTCGACCATCCCAGAATACCCATTATTTATGGGTTACTAAAAATGCGCAAAGATGCTGTCAACCCCCCCTCTCTGACCTACAGTATCAGGGAGAGGGTGGCTGACTGAGCCCATTTCTATATATGACGAAAAACAACTTAGCTTGTTTTTTGACACTATTACAACTGTGTTGAAGGATACTAAGCAGTTCCTACAAGACTTATATCAATGGTCAATAAAGCTGGATGATTTGAATGACATTTTGTTTGTAACATTAGATGTTAATTCACTTTTCACGGTCATTCTGAATGATGTAGGAATAGATAGTGTAAGGCTTTTCTTAACATCTGATAGAGTTTTTTCTAACTCTGAGGTAGAGCTATTATTTGCACTACTGGATCTAATACTAGAGAATAATGTTTTCATCTTTGAATTGGGATTTTTTCTGAAAAAAATGGGGATTGCAGTGGGCACGACATGTGCTAACTCTTATGCCAGTATTGTCTTGGCATATCGGGAAAAGCAGTCAGTTTTTACAGATGGTAACAGATGGTAGGTTTAGTTCACATGTGAAATTTTATAAACGATTTGTGGACAATGTCTTTTTTGTTTCACAAGGATCAACCAATCTTCTGTTGGAGTTTCTAGATTATCTACAAAATACAACTACCTTTCGTTCATTTACTATGCAATTCTGCTGAGGATATAGACTTTCTTGATACTGCAGTTAAGAAGGATGAGCTAGACAGCATTTGCACTAGTATGTATACAAAACCCTGTAGGAAGAACAACATCCTACACAACACTAGTATGTACCCTAGGCACATTCTAAGGAATGTGGTTAAAAATCAAGTGCTCAGAGTAATGAGACTGCACACAAGCTCTGGATACTTTACGTATAGAGTTGTTAGAGCGTGGTTATAAAATAGGAGTCATTGAATGGGCTATTAATGAAGTTACATCTGCCACTGGGAATGAGATTAGACCGTATTTCTCTGACCCCCTGGACCAATGAGCTAAGGAAGAACATTTACTTAATGGCAATGCAAATAGGGTTAACATTAATGTATTCAAATAACATTAACATCATCTGTGATGTGGTGAAAAAGAACTGGCCAATAGTGATGACGGACCCAAGTGTAGGTAATGTGGTTGGACCCTGTCCACGATTCTCTTTTAAAAACAATATAACTCTGAAGCAATGTCTATGCTATAGACAGGGTACATCCTGAAAGGCGAGGTGCATATGCATGTAGGTCGTGTAGTGCCTGTAGACATGTGTGGATGGTTACTTCTTTTACACATACTAGAACTATGAGAAAGATTGAGTTTAGCTTTTATGCTAACTACACAGATAAGAACATAGTTTATTGGGCACAGTGCATCGTATGTGAAGGGTTCTGTACTGGGAAAACCAATCAAATGTTGAAAGAAAGAGTACTTGAGCATAATAATGATATGCATAATAGTAAAAAAATTAATATGTTAGCCAAACATGTGATGGAAACAGATGATAACCATCGATTTAAGTTTTTGGTTCTGCATAAAGTTGGCACTAATATAAGAGGAGGTGATATAGCTAATGAAACAGAATACATTGAGATAAGATGGATTCTTGACCTTAGGTTACTGTATACCCAGATCTGAATAATGCCTTGTCTTTAAAACCTGCTCTAAAGAGGAGAGGATTGCATCATGTGACTTGACATCTCTTAATTGTATGGCTGGTTATCTGTATATACGATTTTAAGTATTTTATTTTTTATGGTCTGAAGAAGTGAGTAAGCCGCAAAAGTGCTTACCAGGTTGTTTTGTGTACATTCATTATTATTAAAACTGTTTTTACTCAACTTCAGCCTCTTGGACGTCTATTTTTTTAATATTATTGTGCTTGGACTTAGTTTGGGTTCCTGCTGAGCTTTTCTCATAACCTACATCTGATCAGTCAACTAAGAAATGAACAGGTGTAAGTGACACTATTAGAAGGAATTCCTCCTGTTTTTCCTTTATTAAAAATTAGGGTGTAAGTAGGGAATGAAATATGAGAAGAAACTTGGAAGTGGGTAGTTATGAAATATGATCCGTTGTAAAATATAAACTGACTTTGCTATAGTGACTTTCAAGGAAATAAATTCAGAGTAAATTATCATAAATTCATTCACAAATATAGAGTCTTATGAGTTTTTTTTAAAGATTACCTGATGGAGATCTGGTTTATTAGGAGGGTTCCTGCACATAGTTTAGAAAATAGACAAAGTCCACACTGTTTTAGGTTCTTAGTTCATAGGTGTTTACTAGGCTAATGACCACAGGGGCCCTTTTAAGCCTAGCCATGCATCCCAAATCTCTGACAACTTGTGATACCCTTGATAAGTGCAAGCATAGGCCTGGGAGATGAACCATTTACAGGTTACCTGTGTCCATTAGAGACATAGGTGCCAAACTAGGGATGAATTTCCAGTTTCCCATCCAATTGTTCAGGTTGCACTTAAATTGGGTTAGGTAGGAACTCTGTTTCACATGGATGGGGAGACTGTACCATAGATGGGATAGTCTCTGGGATACATACGTATCTCTCCAGCAGGTCCTATTAATATCACAGGCAAGGTTTAAGTTTTAGAATGAGTGATTCTGGTGCTGTTTGTTTTGTGGATATGCAGGAGGTTCATCAGAGTGGGGTCTGACAATGCCCTGTATGCCAGGCATAAATCTCCCCTCAAAAAAATTAACAATAGGAGACAGAATACAGGCATAGGGCCTTGAGGCAGTCTGCATAGAACATTTTACTTGCTCCCTGTATTCTTTTATTGAGGAACCTCTGTGGATGTTCCAATTTTTTGGAAATGCTTGGTTAGGTACATACCAAAGAGGGCATTGTACTCAATGACAAGTCTGATGAATGTCAAATACAGTGGAACAATGACTTCCTTGGACATAGAATGCCATATCTTTGCTTATAAGTTGCGTAACATAGAATGACTTCCTCACCACTGTAGACATGTGATGTTCAAAGGTTATCTATGTGCGTCCCTAAGTCCCTGACTTCTGGATCAACTCTAAGGGGGAACATTTGTGTCAGTGTGAGATTCGATGATAGCTCCTAATTTGTGATCATCTGCAAATTTAGTTAGCCAGAGACCACTGACTTTGGCCTTGACTTCTGAGAAGTAAATGCTAAAAAGGAGCAGTCCAAGGACTGATGACTCCACTTGTGACTGGCCTCTTTGTAGAGGTGGACTCCCCAGTTCTAAATTCCTGGTCCTGTCTGTGAGCCATTTGGCTATCCACTGGGTGATGTACAGGTTTGTACCTAAACCTCTTAAGTTTGGCAACAATGCCCGTGTGAGTTATTATGTCAAATGCCTTGTCCAGGTCATGGTAGCCAGTGTGAAAGATTTTGCCCTCATCCATTGCTTTGCTGACCTTCTCAAAGAAGTCACCAGGTTGAGTAGGTATGATCTGCCCTTGACGAAACCAAACTGGGTTGGGTCCAATGTCTGGAGGTTTACTATATCTATGTTGATAATCTCCATGATAATTCTTCCCATGGCTTTACAGTGAGACTTATGGGCCTGTAGTTTCCAGGGTCTGTAGATGGCCTACCTTAGTGCAGCGGGATGACTGTTGCCTTTCTCCTTTCATGAGCCATGAAGCCTGTTTGGAGGCTACAGTTAAATAGTAATTCCAGAGGCCCTGATAGGTCATGTTTCATGTTTTATACATGGCATCCTGGGATATTGTCTGGGCCCATTGATGCAGTGTTCTTAGTCTTATAGAGAGCATTAATGACCTGTTCCCTAGTGATAGTAGGAGGGGGTTATATTTGATGATATTTCCTGAGGGAAGGTTGAGGGGGAGAGGAGGGTAAAGTTGGAGCTGAATTTATCACCCAGGAGGTTTTCTATATCTTTTGACTCAGAATGGGTAGTTCCATATACAATGAGCTCTGCACCCAATTGTGTATTGTCTTTGAGGTTGGCTGAGGACATAGCTAAATAATGTTTTATGGTTGTCCTTTACCTGGGTGAACATACATACCTAAAGTTTGGCTTTGGTTGACTTCATTTGTCCTTTGAGTTGTTTGTTTAGTTTGTTGAGAGTGCTTTTATCCCACTGGGTACTGGACCTCCTACTTTTTGCCGTGATTTTCCTCCTGTTATACAGCCAATTAATTTTGTGATTCCACCAGGGTGTCTTATTTTTTTGAGTTATTTCTGTATTTCTTCCTGATGGATGCAGCTGCCTCTATGCAGCTATTAACATGCCTGCACAGGGTTTCTGTGAACTGTTCTGCACAGGCAGCAGTGTTATTAGGGTTTATGGAGGCTTGACATTTTGCCAGGTTCTCATTTAATAGCATGAGATTAGCCTTATAATAGCTCATGTATATTCCAGGTTTAGCTGGGGTCCAGGTTTTATTTTTACTTCAAAGGATCTCTATCAGGTAATCTTTAAAAAAACTCATAAGACTCTATATTGTTGGATGAATTTATGATAATTTTGTTGAGTTATATGTAATTCTTCTTCTTTAAAAGGGAGTAAGCTTGTTAATTTAAACTTGCGAGCTGCTCGTAGCATTTTCCCATCACTGCAGCAACAGTTAAAGTTGCACCACTAGGAACTCAAAAGGTGATCATTTCCCTTTAAATTAATGAAATAGGTTGAAACAGGAGGTTAGTTCAGCCGTAGAGTACTGTGAATGGGGTGGAAGCTGACCTCAGTTTGGAAACTAGAACCCTGGGATGACAGGACCCACTGGAGAGATGTAAGGCATTGGAAATTCAAAGTACACTTCTTCTGCCATCCACAGACATGCAGAAAGAAAGAAAAGGAAACAAGTCAAGGCATAAAAAGTTGTGTTCCGACCACAATCGATGTTTAATGGCTTCATCGGTGGGCAACTCTGTAAAGGTATTTAGAAAGGCATTTCTTGCCTCTTTAACTGTTGACATTGTGAATTTAGTGCTGTTGTGTTGCAAGGAGAGAGAATTAGGGTATCTCTTTGAATTTAAGTTTTTTTCTGAATTAGATAAGCACAAAATGGAGATAAGTATTGTCTCTTCTGTTTTATGTGCAGTAGTAGGTTATGATAAGATTTTATTGCTATTCCATATAAGATCTTTTTTTTGGCAGCTGAAAGAATTTTGAATATGTCTTGGTAGCTTAGTATTTTAAGTTAGACCTGTCTAGGTTTTTGTGTATTTTCTGAAAAGTGGATTGCTTGGTGTGCTCTTTCAATGATTATTTGTTTTGCTTAGGCCACATTTTCAAGTAGGGAGGCAAAGATCTGTTGGATCTTTTCCATAAGGTTGGACTGTTGAATCAATTCAGGGATTCATCTAATAATTATGTTGTTACACCTAGATCTAGCTTCAAGGTTGATGACTTTTTGTTGCGCCTCAAGTATATGTTTAGAATTAGATTTTGATTCCTTCTGCAGATGGTCTAATTTGATTTTGTTGTCTAGGACTTTTGATTTTTTTTTTCTTCATTCTGCTAACAATTTGATTAATAGATTCCCCAAATGTATGAAGATGATTGGAGAATGTTTGTATAGTGGACTGAATTGGTTGGAAAGCTGTTTTTAAATCTTTGTGGCTTGTAAGCTGTTCTGATTTAGTTTTATTTGCAGTTGTTATTCCCAGTTCATCTTTTGGATAAAATATCGTTTTCAGGTAATGCCACTGCTGAAAATTTAGTCTTAGTTGTTTGAATGTCCATATTTTCAACTTTGATTGACATTTTTAGGCTTTTCTTTTCTTTATGTAAAAGAGGGTAATTCACACTTCATGGTTGTTGTCAGGCAGAAATCCCAGGCCCAGTCCTAATTCATCTTCCTGTATTTAGCTGACAAGTTTTGTTTTTTCCAGTTTTAAGGTATCTAGAAGGCAGGTTATAGCTGTGAGGTTAAAATATTTCTCTTGTTTAAATGAGCTCTGTACCAATTTGCTTAGATTTTTGAAATCCTTGTATTATTCAAGGGATAACAGTGTTCGTAGGACTGCAGCCATGTGAAATCACCTGTTCCTGCATATTTCTAACTGCACATATTTGTGAAGAAGATTCTAAATGTAGACTGTCTCAGAATCAGCTGATCTGCAGATGATGTCATCTGAATGTTGACAGTTGCTATGTGTTGTTATCAGATGCTGAAAGACGGGAAAGAACTTTAGGAAACAGCTCTTGGTTGATTTTCAAAATATGAAATGAAAATTAGAAGTGCAACAGTTGTGACAGTTAAGCTAGTCTGTAAAAGAAAAGTCCATTGTTGTCAGTTAACAGCCAGTTACAGTTGTACTGTGCAGTGGATACCCAAAGGGACTGGCTCAGAACTGTAATCCTACCTTTGCTCTGTTGTAATAATTTAGTTTAGATTAGGTGCAGTGTTCTTTAGTCAGACAGGAAAATTATAAAACAGTTTTTCTAAATGTTGGATTTCTATCCTTCGGTATTGATTTTATTTTCCTGGTGATTTGAGTTCTGTTTGTTTATTGGAAATTACTGTTTTATATTTTTAATCATTTTCTTCTCTATTCCTCACTTCCCTACTACCATAACTCAATTGACAACTGCTCTGTATTATACAATAACCTTCTAACCCAATGAGTTATGTAAATTCATTCAAATGATTTATTTATATTTCTTTGCTCTGTTTTATTCTTTAATGTTGTAATGCCTCTTACTGTATTGTACTGTGGAGCTTTATCTACAGTTGCTTAACTGTTTTATTGTATATTGTATTCAACTTCAATTTTTGTAAATTTTTATTGCTTACTTATACGGCAGAGCTTTTCTCCCTGGACCTCCACTGAAAAAGGACTTTTGCTCAGATGGACTATCCCAGTTAACAAATGTCAAATAAATAAATAAATAAATATTATATATTTTAGTAACTTAAATTGTGACTGGTCAATCAGTGTTTTTCTTAGTGATTTCAGAGTGCTTATACCTGCTTTGAAAACTTCCTGGGCCACTCCAAAAGCCTGGCTGCTTTAGATCATTGCTATAATTTGTTTTAATATCTAATTCTCATAATTGGACACCTCTTTAAAAGGGCATGAAGGCTGTCTGATTGGTGGCAGCATGTTACCATATTATTTTGGGGAAGGAGCACAGCTGGAAATGTGTGTCAGGTTTTCCCATAAGTGTTTGGATGTTTGAGATTTAATTTATTTAAGTGTGAGTGTATCAGAGGTCTTAAAATGGGACACATTGGTCTGAAGTGTGTAATAAGGTGTTATATTTGGGGTGGACAGAAGTACACAGTCTAATCCCAGGTTATAGAGCATAATCCTATTGTGCTGTTAGGGGAAATTGTGAAATATTACTCCTGTTTAAATAATGGTCTTGCATTGGAGTTAGTAGTGAGGATTGTAGCTCCTTAGATACTGACCTAGGATAGTAGGGGACATCATGTTATTGTTGGCAGTCAGGTGGAGTATTGTCAGGACATCACAAGTTGTACCATTGGGGGGTTCATATTGGAGACCAGGAGGGAGACAGAGAAATCTTGACTCCAGACTGATTGTGTTCCCTGTGTGCTTTTAAAGGAAATTGTGCTTGATGCAGAGAGATGCATCTGGAAATACTGGATGTATCCATTTTTGTTCTGTCAGTAGTGAGGATTCAGTCTCCTTGGTTACTGACCCAGAGAGGGGACATCTTATATTGGTGAGCAGTGGTGTGGATATTAATTGAACTTCTGTAGCCTGTTAGCAGTTGTCACCAAAGGTGGTGTACTTTCAAGCAGCCACAAGGTAAGTATTCAGAGTTTAATTTCATGGCAATTCCATTTAATTTCTTTGTTAGTTTAATTTAGTTAGGGAAAACGGGCAAATATGTCAGCAGAGGATTATGGCAAGCTGACAAAAAAACAGTTGGACAAGGTGTGTAAAGCCAAAGAAATGGTGTATTCCAACCTGACTAAAGAGGAAATTATTTCAGCCTTAGTCACAACTCAGACCAGCATCCAGGAGGATAACCAGTCTGGTGATGGGAATTTGCAGCTCTCAGAAACAGCACAGTTCAATTTTTTCTCAGAGGACTTAAAAATCCATCTGGATTTAAACAGACTTGAACTGGAGGCCAAATGTTTGGAACCAGAATCAGCAGAGAGTCTGCAGCATTTGGAGGCGGAAGAAAATGATAAACTGTGGCATTTGGAGGCTGAAGAAAGAGAGAGACTGTGGTGTTTGGAGGCCAAAGAAAAGTAGAAGTAGGATCAACATGAGAGAGAGAGATGCTGACTCTTTGTTAGGGTCATGGAGGCAATGAGGAAGGAAATGACCGAACCCCAGAAGCAATAACGGTCAGTAAATGTCTCCCACAATTTACAGAGAGCGATAATTTTGATGGTTTTATTCATATCTTTGAAAGATTATGTAAACAGTATAATGTTGACCAAGAACTCTGGCTAGAGTTCCTGACCCCTTTATTCCATGGTAAAGCTGTAACTGCTGTTTCTAAATTTCTGATATTGATTGCTTAAACTAAGAAAAAGTAAAGAAATGTTTACTTGAATGTTTTAATTTAACACCTGAAGCATACAGAAAAAAAGTTTTGTGAGCATGGAAGGCAGATGAAAGTGTGTCTGATTATATTGCTGAGTTAAGCACTCATTTTCATAGGTGGGTGACTGGGTGTCAGGTCACCACTTTTGAAGGGCTTTGAGACCTTTTGGTGAGGGAACAAGCCTTAGCACTTTGCCTGAGGACATGAGAATCTGGTTGGCAGACCGAGAATCTAACTCTTTAGATGAGCTTGGGAAAAGGGTGGTCTCTACTTAGCAAGCAGGGCATTACTGCACAGGAAAGGAATACCCAGTGCTGCACATGGATATAAGGGAGCCCATGGTGGGCAGCCTAAACCACCCCAACAGAGTCATCCAGTAACAGCTGAAGCACTAGTTCAGGTACACAGCCAGAATGTAGGGTTAAATGTTTCAAATGTAACCATTGGGACCATGTATCATACAGATGTCCATGGAGGCAAGATGGGCAACAAAAGGTGGTGAGCCAGCAAGTGGGACTACTAGTATGCCAGTGGTAAGTTTTCTGGAGATAACAGGGGCATCAAACTATCAAATGAGGTTATATCCTACCTTAGTGGACGGAAAACAGGCCACCACTAAGAGAGACACAGGGTCTGACATAACCATTCTGAAGCCTGCAGTGGCTAAAGAAGAAAAGTACTTGCTTAAGCAGTCCATTCCAGTCAGTGCTTTAGGAGACACCTCATTCCAAATGCCTTTGGCCAAGTTTCACTTTGTCTGGGAGGGTGGAAAAGGAAGCAAGCAAGTAGGTGTGTTTGAGGATATCCATGCAAATGTTCTGATAGGGAAGAATTTTGATAATGCAGTACCTTATGTGCTTGCAGTTACATGCAGTCAGGCTTCGAGGTGGGCATGTGGGTCTGGTAGGCTGGGGAGACCCAGACAGACACCACACCTGAAGCCAGGGCTGGTGGGGTGGCTATTTCAGAGAGGCAGCTGCCCTGTAGCAGTGAGGCTGAAGGTGAGTTGCAGTTGCTGGTAGATATTGTTATTTCCTTGGACAGAGTGACTACAAGGGCAGATGTGAGTGGTAGTACCCAGGCTGACAGTGAGGCACTGCTGTTGGAGGATACCAGACTTCCTGTGGAAGGGAAGATTGGAAGAGTCACAAAAGTAGAGCTGAGACAGGCTCAGCTCTCAGACCCTACATTACAAGGCTTGAGGGGGGCAACTAAGGAAGCACCTGATTCTCAAGGAAAGGGGAATCTGTATACCAGGACAAAAGGTTACTATATAGAGAGTGGACACCTGAGGGAAGGCTAGAGGGTGAGGTAATACAGCAGTTGGTAGTGCCCAGAGCTTACCATTTGGCAATTTTAGCCATAGCCCTTGACTTTCCTTTTGTAGGTCATATGGGCATAACGTGTAGCAAGAAACATGTTATGCAGAACTTTTATTGGCCTGGCAGTACAATGGATGTACCATGGTACTGCAGGACCTGTGTGTAGTGCTAAAAAGTAGGCTAGGCAGGAGACATGGTCAAAGCTCATTTAATGCCTTTGCCTGTAATAGAGGAGCCATTTCAGAGGGTAGCTATGGATACTGTGGGGGCTCTGAGTACCCCAGGATCCAAAGGGAAAAAGTATATCCTGATGTTACTGATGTTAATAGACTATGCAAATAGATACCCTAAGGTGGTAGCTCTGTCCTCTATTGAGGCAGATAAGGTGGCAAATGCTTTGTTAGAGATTTTCAGCAGGGTAGGTTCTCAAGAGAAATACTTATTGACAGAAGTGCCAATTTCATGTCAGACCTGCTGGCTTGTCTGTGGAAGCACCATGGGGTGACACACCGAAAGACCATCTCCTGCCATCCCCAGACTAATTGTCTTGTGGATAGGTAAAACTCTTTACTAAAGACCATGCTACAAGCATTTGCAGACCAGTTTAAGAGTGAGTGAGACAGATATTTGCTCCATCTGCTTTTTGTTTACAGAGAGGTATCCCAGGAATACACAGTTTTTTCACATTTTGAGTTGCTGTATGGGCATAGGGTAAGGGGACCTTTAGATTTGATTTGTGATAAGTGGGAGGGTGAGCATGAATCCCATAAGAAATCTGTTATGGCATATGTCCTAAACCTCAGGACAAGGCTTAGGGAGGGGTTTGGCCCAGGAGAACTTGGCACGATCCCAACAGCAGAAAAAGGTCTGGTATGACAGAAATGTTTGAGCCCAAAATTATGCTGTGGGGCAGCAGGTGATGGCTTGCATTCCTGTCAGACACAGTAATTTGCTGGCAGCTTTGTAGGGACCCTTCAAAATGGTAAGGAAGGTCAGTGATGTTAACTACATGGTAGAACTGCTAGGCAGGAGGCAGGGGCACAGATTGTACCATGTTAACATGATGAAGCCTCACAATGACAGGGAGGTCCTTGGGCTGAGTATTTGCAATAAGAGGCAGGATGAGTCTGAGGGGTAACTATGGCTATAGCAAGCCAGCCAGCAAAATGCCAAGTTACTATGGTGGAGCCTAGGGCTGTGAGCATATATGACAATGCACCACTGTATTGGAGTCAGCAATCCAAGGCAGATGGGATCTCAAGACAGGGTATGGGTTAATGTATTCCCAAGTAGGTTCATTCCTCTCAAGCAATGTTTCTCAAGGATCACTTGAAAAAGTAGCTTGAATCTTCAAAGGAGGGAGAGATGTAATGATGTCAGGTATTGCCACCTATGCCAGGAGAAGTACAGCAGTGGACGTGTAAGATATGCCAGCACAGCTAGCTGGAGTTTTGCAAAGAATTATATGTCATTTGTATACCAAACTGATTTGTACAGATGCTTGTGTTTAAAAATGTACTTGTAAAGTAGCATGTGTTAAAAATGTGTCAACAATGTACCCTGCTGGACAGAAAAGTAATATACATGTATGTAAGACTGTACTGCATTGTAACTGTTAAAATGTATGTTTTAACAGATGATACTGGAAGAGAAGAGGTTGAGCTCAGCTCCAGTTAACTTTGGGAAATAGTGAGAAGTTAAACTGTTGGACATAGGCCATAAACATGTTATCTCACAGTTTTGAATGAGGCCAGAGATGCAGCATCTTTAAGAAGCATGGTTTGTTAGTCTATGTAGGAGGAGTAGAAGTGTGTAATTGTTTTATGACTTCAGAAGCTGCACCAGATCCGAGCAAAACTCTTGTGTGTGTATTATTGACATGGAAGTGCTACATCCTGGCAGTTTCTAGCAGTGAGGGTTGCATGGGAACCAGAAATCAGATGACCAGATGTATGTCATGTTATTCTGGAATCCATGACTAAAACAATGGTTAATACTAGTTGAGAATGAAGTCTCAGAGCAGTCTGTTTTGCGGAATTTGACATAGCAGGATCCTTCATCTACTTCATCTTGCCTTGCTCTAAAAAGTGACCAGGGGTACTAATTCTCTAAATCAGTTAGGAAAATGTAGTGAGATTAGTGAAGTACTGTTTTTCTGTAACTGTTTGAATCTGTTCATCTGTGTTATTTTAATATTTCCTGTGATTGAAACTCTGGTGTTTACTGTAAATAGATATTTCATATTTTCATGTTCTTTTATTATTAAATATATTTAACCTTTTCATTGTGGCTGGTGCTTTCAGAGAAAATTTTAACCTTTGGGAGTACTTATATCTATTGGTGACACTGTGGTCAGTCCTGATGCCTGGCTACTTGGTCAACATTGCCATTTGTATTAATATTAATATCACTCAGTATAATTGGGTACCCTTGCAAGAACCTTGCAATAGTTGGCTTTGTGGGGTGTCTGGTGGCAGTGTAACTACCTTATAGTCTGAACAGAAGGGGGCATAGCTAGTAAATCTGTGCCATACATTCCCAAGTGTGTGTGGGTGTGTCAATATCAAATCTCAAAGTATGTGTGTGTCAGCTACTTTGACCAGGGACACAAATCATGTGTTTCACAGAAAGAGTGCTGGAGGACTTCTCTTGGACACTCGACTGAGGTCTCAACCCTATAGCTGTGCCAGTTGAGAGTCTTACTGGGGACCTGGAGGGAGACAGTTAGATAAATATGGACCCCGGACTGTGTGTGTTCCCTGTGTGCCTTAAGGTAAATTGTGCTTGATGCAGAGAGCTGCATCTGGAAATACTGGATGCATCCACTTTTGTTACAAGTGAACATCCCTCTCCAGTGTCAGTGGTGAGGATTCAGACTCCTTGATTACTGGCCCAGAGAGAGGACATCACAATAACTTTGAAGAATAAACATTTTCATATACACTACACTGTCCAACACATATGAAGATAGTGTACAGAAATACAAAGCTTCCTATACACAAGATTTCTTCATATCATGCTAAATCACAAAATGCTAATACTGTACTCAAAAATATGAGTAAACGTTTTAACGTTACACACTGCTACATACATTTATTATAGTATAAGGAACATTACAAGTCAGTACAATTTGTACCAAAATCTTTCTCAGCAGAATGATTTACAAAATGTCTGGCTACTCATGGTGACAGAGAACAGAATTTGCCTGTGATATTTGGCAGATATACAATATAAAACATTCTGGAGAAGACCAGGAATAGGAAACACTTTTGTTCTACCATAGTAACAGTTCATTCATCCTTTCCTGCATTCTTTTATCTCACATTTTTAGATTCTTGTATAGACAAAAACTTGATGATACAAATGATATAAACACTTGATATATATTGTGATATTGGTCTGACATAACTCAAAAATAAATAAACAAATAAGAAAGAGAGAACATAATTTGAAACAAAGTTAGGGAAATTTGTTTATGAGTACCTGCTATTATGGTAATACAGATGATAGTTTATGCTTACTGTTATCCTTTGTCACTAAGAAGGTCACGTGTAAATTAATTTGCTTAGATACTAACATTTGATGAGATAAAGTAATAAAATGAAGTCAAAAAATGTGACACCTCAAGAAAATGGTATATATTATAAAAATGCATGTATATATTTTGGTGTAGATTAGTTTCTTTACAACTGTATGAGGTGCAGATATGGAGAGTAGGAGATGAAGTCAACTTAAAAGTGATTTGTTCACAAAAAGAAAGAGTGACAACATTTAATGATGCCTTGGTTTTATGTATATATATATATATATATATATATATATATATATATATATGTATATATGTGTGTGTGTGTGTGTGTGTGTGTTAAACAGTTGAAATACTAGCTACTTAAGGAACAGACTCATCTGTTGATGCACAATAGTAGCAGCACATGGTGTACTTAACTAGATAAATACAAAGCTATTAACCTAGCATGGCTTGGGGAAACAGAAGAGAGAAAATGGAAGCGAAGAAAGAGTGAAGGAGTGAAGGGAGAGGAGAAAGAGAAGGGAAGAGAGAGTAAGAAAAAGGTGGAAAGGCAAGGTTGAGTAGTGAGAAAAGAGTTTCGGGCCTAAAATACCATATGTGCAACATTATTATTCTATGCTAATATGCATTTTAATCAGGACTTGTTGCTTGTTTCAACTAAAAGGGCTCAACTTGGTGAGCCTGTATGATTAATACTGTGGAAATATAAGTATACAGCATGATTTAAATGCCTATTGAAAAAAAATAATGTAAGATTTAGATGTAAAGAAGAGGAAGAGTGAAAGAGATGTGTTATGATTTTTATTTATTTTACATTTGTTTACCGGGATAGTCTGACTGGATACATGTCCATTTTCAGCAGAGGCCCAAGGAGAAAAGCTCCAATAGACAATATTACAAAGATTACACAACAAGTTAGATACTTAGAAAATATAAGACAAGGAGTTTTGTACAATAGTTTAGTAATGTTCCCAGTAGGGACTCACAAGTCTCACGGTCTGACACAATTAAAAGCAAAAAGACATCAGACTGGAAACAGAACATAGTTGAGTAATTAAATGTTAAGATATTTTACAGATATGATTTCATTTTATAAATTAGCTCAGAAGAGAAAGATACAATATTCTGATCACATGATAAATTATAACACTTGTTATTTGATGTCTTGAAACTAATAATCTCATGTATTAAAAGAAAGAGAGTAAAACACATGTAACACATTAGTAATTATTAAGAACTGCAGTATATTATTAAGAACCAGTTTATAATATTGTAACTAACTGGTCTGAATAAATTTTAAATGGAAGAGAAGAGGGAGGCGAGAGGAAAGTAGAGAGACACAAGAGAGAGAAAAAAAGCTTCCATAAAGATGTTTAACAACTGTTTAGCTCTGATACTGCCTTGTATTCACCGATTTCTTACTATCTCCATTCATAGTCTGTGTTTAGTGGTATAATCTAGCATGTTTCGTCTTAGTTCTAGACTAAGAATTAACCCAATTCCATGGGCATGATGATATTGATGTTTATTAAACTTTATTATTCTTTTTTTGTTCCATGTATGCCTGAAATGCGTCACTACATAAATGAAACAAATACAAGAAGTGAAATATTTTCTTTCTATTGACACATAGAATTAATAATAATTTAGTAACAGACTCAATTACTTTCTCGTTATGGATTTAACTTTACTATCACTGAACATTAATAGGGCGGCCACAGTGGTGCAGTGGTTAACGTTGCCGGCTCACAGCAAGAGGTTCTCCAGTTTGATCCTCGGCTGGGATGCCTTCTGTTTGGAGTCTGCATGTCCACCCTGTGGTCGCGTGGGTTTCCTCCTGGTGCTCCGGTTTCCTCCCACATCCCAAAGACATGCTGTAAGTGGATTGGACACTCTAAATTGGCCCTAGATGTGATTGTGTGCATGTGTGTGCCTTCTGTGGAAGGTTGGGTGCCGGGCTGGCAAATCGACAATGTAAAACTCCACTACCAATCCTGAGCAGACAGGTGATCCACTGAGGCAACCCCAAACTGGGAACAGCCGAAAGAAGAAGAAGAATCACTGAACATTAATAGATTAAATTCCATAAAAAAGAATACATTTGTCAAAATGCCTGTAAAGTAATTAAAGACAATTGTAATCCCAACAAATACACAGGTCCTCAGCTGTGTGTCCAACCCACGTCCTCTAGCACCCTTTCTCATCTGCCTGCCCCTAGTAGCTGACACATACACACTGAGAGATTTGATTTTTTCACACATTCACACACACACACACACACACACACACACACACACACACACACACACACACACACACACACACACCTGGGAAATGCTGGCACATATTTCCCTTCTGTGCCTCCTTCTGCCTTAGTTTTAGGTAGTAATTGCTAACACCAGACTCTCCACAATCAGCTACTCAGAGGCCCTTAAAAAAGGTGTAAAATTATACTGTGTAATATTAATACTAATACAAATTAGTAGTTCACCAAGACAGCTATGCCTTTTGGAATGGCACACACAGGATCACTACATAAATATAAGCACACTCAAAGGTTAAATACTTTCTACAAGGACCAGCCACAATAATAGTTTTAAATATATTTAATAATACATAATAAAAGCACATAAAAATACTGAATATATATTCACAATAAACCACAGAGTTCAAATCATGGGGAATATTGAAAATAATATTGATGGACAGGCTCATACAAATCAAGAAACCAATCTCTGAACTAAGCTTCACTGTATTCCTCTCTCAATGTAGGAGAATTACTAATACCTAATTTTACTAATACCTAATAACGTACTTGATAGAGTAAGGCACAATGAAATACTTGAGCAGCCTTTCTAGTCAGGTTCCCCAAAACAGAATACTCTATACTCAGAGTTTACTCCCTGTAAAATATAATGTCCAAGCAGACTTGCAGAATGACCTCATCTGGTCACATGACTTGATGGTCTCACAGCATTTCCCTCCAAGCTGAGGCAGGAATTTAGCATATGCAGCTACAATGTACATCCACATGTGTGTGGCAGTGACTGGAGCTTCCTCTGTTTTTACTGAGCTATTGAACAAAGGCCTCTTCCAGACCCACTGTCGCTGGTCCTGTTTAGTACTGTGGTGTGACGTTTTAATGGTTTAACAGCTAATTTACATTTCCCTTATTTTTCTTAAAGTACACTAGCTGGTTAACCTTTGCTATCCCAGTGTCCTCTATTACAACATATACATTTAATTCAGATACAGTAATACATGTATATTTTTGGTAATTCCAGCAGGGTGCACTGTTGATCCATTTTATCACAAGTAAACCTCACAAATACATTTTCAGCACAAGCATCTATACAAATCAATTTGATAAATAAATTACATATAATTATTGACAAAATTCCAGCTAGCTGCGTTGGCACAAGTCATACATTCACTGCTCTACTTTTGGCATGGCTTGCAGGACTTCCTATCATCATACCTTACCTATCTTTTGAAGACTCAAGATAGTTTTTCAAGTGATCCTTGAGAAATGTGGCTTGAGAGAAATAATCCTGTCTTTGAATATGTTACCCCATTCCCAGTCTTGAGATTCCCCTGCCTTTGCATTGCTGATCCCACTACAGTGCTGCACTGTCATATCATATGCCTGCAACCCTAGGCTCCACCTGTAGTAACTTGGGACTTTGCTGGCTGTCTCTCTGTAGCCATATGTCCGCCTCAGACTCATCCTGCCCCCTGCTGCAAATACTTAGCACAAGGGTCTCCTTGTCATGGTAAGGTTTCATCATGTTAAGATGGTGCAATCTTTGCCCCTGCCTCCTGCCTAACAGTTCTGCGATGTAGCTAACATCACTGACCCTTCTTAGCCCTTTGAAGGGTCCCTCCCTAGCTGACTGCAACATATTGTGTCTGACAGGAATGAGAACAATCACCCACTGTCACACAGCATACACTCTGGCTTGAGCATTCCTGTCATACTAAACCTTGTTCTGCTCTTGGCTTCTGCCAGGTTCTCCTGGGCCAAGCCCATGAGCTCCCTAAGCCTTGTGCTGAGGTTTAGGACATATGTCACAACATACTCCTTGTGGGATTCACATTCATTCTCCCACTTATCGCAAATCAAATCTAGAGGTCCCTTCACCCTATGCCCATACAGCAAATCAAAGGGTGAAAAACCTGTAGATTCCTGGGGCACCTCCCTGTTTGCAAACAATAGATGGGGCAAATATTTGTCCCACTCTCTAGAAAACTGGCCTTCAAATGCCTGTAGCATGGTCTTTAGTAAAAAGTTTAACCTCTCCACAAGGCCATTAGTCTGGGGATGATAGGAGGTTGTCTTTATGTGCTTCACCCCACAGCACTCTTACAGACATGCCAGAAGGTCTGACATGAAATTGGCACCTCTGTCATGATTTCTCTTCAGAAACCTACCCTGCTGAAAATCTCTAACAAAGCATTTGCCACCTTCTGTGCCTCGATAGAGGACAGTGCCACCCCCTCAGGGAATCTAGTAGCATAATCTACTACCACTAGGATATACGTTTTCCCTGTGGAACTTGGGGTACGCAGAGGTGCCACAATATCCATAGCTACCCTCTGAAATGGCTCCTCAATTACAGGCAAAGGCATCAAAGAAGCTTTAATCTTGTCTTCTGCCTTGCCTACTTTTTAGCACTGCTTAAAGGTGCTCTAGTACCTGGTTACATCCCTGGCAATTCTAGGCCAATACAAGTTGTGCATAATACATCTCTTGGTACAGTTTATGCCCATATGACCTGCAAATGGAATGTCATGGGCTATGGCTAGAAGTGCCAGATGGTAGGCTTTGGCACTACTAACCGCTGTATTACCTCCCCATCTAGCCCTCCCTCAGGGGTCCACTCTCTGTACAGTAATGCTTTGTTCCAGTATACAGACTCCCCTTTTTCATGAGAATTGGGCACTTCCCTAGCTGCCTCCCTCTAACCTTGCAATGTAGGGTCTGAGAGCTGAGCCTGTCTCAACTCTTTCTTTGTGATATTTCCCAGCTCCCCTTCTACAGGAAGTCTGGTACCTTCAGCCAGCGATAACTCACTATCAGCTTGGGTACTACTACTCACCTCTGCCCTTGCAGTCACTCTAATCAAGGGAAAGTCAGTATCTGCCAGCAGCGGTGGCTCACCTTCAGACTCACTGCTACAGAGTAGCACCATCCCTGAATTAGCCACATCACCAGTCCTGGCATCAGGGATGCTGTCTGTCTGGGTCTCCCCCAGGCTACCAGACTTACATGCCTGTCTCCAAGCCTGACTGCATGTCATTGGATGCACACAAAGTACTGCATTATCAAAATTATTTCCTATCAAGACATCTGCAGGGATATACTCAGACACTCCTACTTGCTTGATTCCTTTTCCAGCTTCCCTGTCAAGGTGAAACCTGGCCAAAGGAATTTGGAATGGATACCTCCTAAAGCTCTGACTAGACTGGACTGCCCAAGCAAATACTGCTTGTCTTTAACCACTGCAGGCTTTACAATGGTTATATCAGAGGCTGTGCCTCTTGGCAGTGGCCTGTTATCCATCCACCAAGACAGGATACAAACTCTGGTGGTAGTTTGGTTCCCCTGTTGTCCCCAGACAACTTACCACTGGCATTCTGTAATCCTTACTTGCTGGCTCCCCTATCTTTTGTTCCACACCTTGCCTCCACGGGTGTCTATACACTACATGGCCACACTGGTTACATTTAAAACATTTAACCCTTGATCTTGACCGTGTACCTGAACTAGTGGCTTCCCTTGTTACTGGCAGAAACTGTTGGGGTGGTTTAGGCTGCCCACCAAGGGTTCCCTTATATCCATGTGCAACACTGGGTATTTCTTTCCTGTGCAGTAATGCCCTGCTTGTTAAGTAGAGATCCACTTTTTTCCCCAGTTCATCTGCACAGTTGTATTCCCTGTCTGCCAAGCAGATTCTAATTATCTCAGGCAAAGTGGTAAGGGCTTGTTCCCTCATCAAAAGGTCTGCTACCCATTGAAAAGTGGTGACCTTGAAACCCACTCACCTTCCTATTAAAATAATTGCTTAGTTCAGCAATACAGTCATATACACTTTCATCTGCCTTGTGTCTATGCTTCAGGTGTTAACTTAAAACATTGCAGTAAATGTTTTTAACAGTATCATAGTTTATGCAGTCAGTTTCAGACCATTAAGAAACATCAGTTACAGCTTTACCATGGAGTAAGGGGGTCAGAAACTGTACCTAGAGCCCTTGGTCAACATTATACTGTTTGCATACCCTCTCAAATATATGACTAAAACTATTAACTTTATCATCCTCTGTAAATTGTGGCAGAAAGTTAGTGACCTTTATTGCTTCTGGGGTTTGGTTATTCCCTTCCCCATTACCTCCATGACCCTGGTTAAGAGTCAGCATCTCCCACGCATGTTGACACTGCTTCTCCTTTTGTTTGGCCTCTAAATGCTGCAGTCTGTCTGATGATTCTAGTTCCAAATGTTTGGCTTCCAGTTCAAGTCTCTTTACTTCCCGATGAATTTTTAAGTCTTCTGAGGGAAAGTTGAACAGCACTACATGAGTTCAATTAATGTCCACACCACTTCTCATCAATATGTGATGAGTGATGATCCAACCACTGCCAACAGTATGTGAAGTCTCCACATTGGCCCAGTAATCAAGGAGCCTAAATCCTCACCACTGACACTGGAGATGGACATGCACTTGGAATACAAATGGATACACTCAGTATTTCCAGATGCAGACCTCACTGCACCAAGCACAATTTCCCTTAAGAGCACACAGTGAGCACACTTAGATGGAGGTCTGGATTTCTCTATATATGTCTCCCTCCAGGTCCCCAATAAGATTCCCCAGTAGTACAGCTGTAGGTTTAGGTCCTCAGTCAAGTGTCCAAGTGAAGTACTCAAGGACCGTCTTTGTAAATCCAGTGCTCCATGTCCCTGCCCCAAGCAGCTGACATATACACACTGAGAGATTTTATTTTTTTAAACACTCACACCTGGGGAAGGATGACACAGATTTATCTGCTGTACCCTCTTCTGCCCAGAGTATGTCCAATTATACTGTGTAGCATTCATACCAATACAACTGGTAGTAGTTCACAAGACAGCTAGGCCTTCTGGAGTGGCCCACACAATGTCACCAAATAAATATAAGCAGCCTCAAAGGGAAAAGGACCAGCAACAATAAAAGTTTTAAATATATTTAATAATAATAAAAGCACATGAAAATACTGAATATATGTTCACAATAAACCACAGAGTTCAAATCACAGGAAATATTGAAAATAATATTGATGGACAGGCTCATACAAATAAAGAAATACAATCTCAACTAAGCTGCACTATATTCCTGACTGAATCAAGGAGACTTGTTATTCCCTAATAACGTACTTGATAGAGCAAAGCACAATGAAATATGAGAGCAGTCTTTTTAGTCAGGTGCTCCAAAACAGAATAATTCATATTCAGAGCTTACTCATTGTAAAATGTAATATCCAAGATGACTTGCAGAATAATCTCATCTGGTGACCTGACTCCAGGTTCTCACAGCATTCCCCTCTGAGCTGAGACAGGAATTTAGCATATATGGCTACAATACACATCTAAATGTTTATGGCAGTGCCTGGGGCTTCCCCTCTTTTTTACTGCACTAATGAACAAAGGCTTCTTCAGGGCACTCCATCTCCAGTCCTATTCACCACTGTGGCATCTCATTTTAATGGTTTAACATCTGATTTACATATCCCTTATTTTTCTTAAATTATACTAGCTGGTTAAACTTTGCTGTCCTAATGTTCTCTCTTAAAACATATACACTTAATTCAGTTACAATAATATGTATACATTTATTTTTATTCCAGCAGGGTGCACTGTTGATACATTTAACAGTAGCAAACCTCACAAAAACATGTCAGCACAAGCATCTGTACAAATCAGTTTGATATAAAAATGACATATAACTATTTACAAAATTCCAGCTGGCTGTTTTGGCACAAGTCATAGACTGACTGCCCTACTTCTAGCATGGCTGGCAGTACCTTATATTGTCACAGATTCTATATTTCCCAGGGTCTGTGGATGCACCTCCTTTGTGCAAAGAGATGATGGTAGCTGTTTTCTGTTCTGCTTGGACAAAGCCAGTGCTTAGGCTGTGATTAAAAAGGGGTCTCAATGGTGATGCTTAAATCATGAAAACAAGAATTTATTTTCATTAGTCTTGATATTGATTCTTTAAAGTGGGGATATATATTTACAGTATAAGAATTATATGGTTTATCTTTATAGTTCATCTCCCTCCTAAGCGTTTTACACACACACACACACACACACACACACACACACACACACACACACACACCACATATATATAGCTAAATAGATAGATAGAAATATATATATATATATATATATATATATATATATATATATATATATATATATATATATATATATATATATATATATATATATATATATATATACATACACACACACATATATACATACATATATATATATATATATATATATACAACTGTGTGTATAAAGATAAAACATATGTTAAACTAATGCCTTTTTCTTATTCTTTTCCCTTAACTAAAGATACAATGCAAGGTTGTCCTTTATCTCATATTATGTATGTATTAGCCATTGAAATTTTACCAATCTCTGTACAGTCCAATTTGCTACAAATTCAACTACAAGTCAAAAAGTATGCCTTTTTCTGACAACATTATGGTAACTACATTGAATTTTGAAGAATCATTAGACAAATTAAGTCTAGTTAAAACGATTAAAAATCTCTCAGGTTTACAGTTTAATAATATAAAATCAAAATTTCTTTTTCATAAATGAAAAAAGAATTATACATTTAAAAAAACATCATCTTAAGAAAGGAATGAACATGTTTATTACACTTACATTATTATTATTATTATTAAAATATTAGAAGAATCCAAATATACAAACTGTGAAAAAATTATAAATTCCATATCTAACAATATTTATGCGGAATAAGCATATCTCTTTTGAAGACATATTATGATTAATCAAAATGATTTTATTCCCAAAAGATATTGAACATAATTCAAGCTTCAGCACTTACCCAAATAAAATCCATATAAAAATAACTTATTACTAAACATTCTTTGGTTTCCAAAGAAACTCAGAATAGCTCTTCAGTATTACCACAGGTCATCAGACCATGGCGGTATAAATTTTCCAAATTTATACTTCTATTCAAAAGCAGCAAGTTTTAAAATTGCACTAAACTGGTTAGATGTTAATTATAACTCAAAATTTTGAACTCTGCATTTTATGTTTTTAACCCTAATAAAATGAAAATAAATACCATATATAAAATAAAATAAATCTATGTGGCTTTATCTGTATTACTTTTTTTAAGTACAGTATAAATATAGAGTCAAAATTGATTTGAAACTTTAATCCCATGTAAAATAACATTTTTTATGGGGAACTTGAAAAAAGAAATCTGACAACTGAGAAAAAATATTTTTACTTACTGATTAAATTGTCTTAATCATATAAAACTAAAGACAATGCAGTCAATAATTTCAGAATAGAGTCTTAATACACAAGATTGGATAACACTTCAGAACAGTAGAATCTATGCACAAGATAAATTATTTTCTTTATCAATGTGTTACTATAATAAAGTTCCCACATTAATACAATTATTTTCTAAAGTTATATATAACAATTTTAACTTAGATAACCTAATTTGGCTAACCATAACACACTAAACAAAAAAGTTTTGAAATTCTATTACAATGGATCCCAACTCACTCTTATCTGAAGAAAACAAAACACAATTATTAAAATCTGTAAAAACACTTCTTGGATGTTTTATTGGCACATTTATACTTGGAAATTCTTACACAGGGCTTTTCTAATACCCAGCAAACTAACAAAATTCAGTAGGGAGAAAAACATTGAATGTTGAAGATATATAAAAAAAAGTTTGTAATGCTAATTGCATTTGCATATTTTGAATGTCCCTTAATGCAGCTCTTTTGGAACAAAATTGCAGATTTTTTCAAGCCTTATGCATAGATTATTTTTTTTTACACAAATCATTAGTTTTATTTAATACTCAGGAAAATAATAAAACAAATAAAGACAATCAATTTCTAATATGGACAATTTTAGCAGTGGCAAGAAAAATATGACAAGATGTTGGACAAAATCTACATGTCCACGATTTAATGAATGTTCATCATTGCTTCAAGAAACAGCAGTCAGAGAAATTAGCATAAAGAAAAGCAGGTTATATCCTGATACTTCCTTTAAGAATCTAGGGAGTAAAGTTTTATCTCTTATAGATATTTATTTACAGAATGTTAACTTTACAAACTGACTTATAAAAATGATCTAATGAAAGCATCATTTAAAACATATTTCTGTTACTATTTCATTCTCATTTTAATCTCAAAGTTTTATTCTGACAGATTAGATTTTTTTTCTTTTTGCTTTTTTAAAGAAATAGAAAATATTTTATCATTTAAATTTAATATTTGTCATTGAATCTAATTATTATTTTAAGTAAAAAAAAATAAAATGTCTTTATCCTAATGCACAATTTCCCACAATTTTACAAGTCTACCTGGAGGAGAAACTAGCTGAAAGGTGTATAATGGAATCCTTACATGGGATTCTTGTTGCCCCTTGACAGTGGATATCATATAAATGTAGTGCAATACGTTGTTTGAAAGAACAAGAATTCTTTCCTACATAAAATGCCCAGCATCCACATACTGCTAAATAAATCATCCATGTAGTGTTCCATGCATTATGTTTCTATGACACTAGCAGTGGCAGTGGGAACACTAGGTAGCAGACTCACTTTTGGTGCAGAAGGATGTGTGTTCTAATCTCATTCAAGGTGCATGGCTTGCTGACACTCGAGTACAGTATGCTTGGGGGGGATGTATCATACTTCAAATGAGACATTAAACCAAGTTCCCATCTGCTTGTGCTGGTAGTAGCTCATTTGGATGTAAACGATCCCATGGAATGCATCGGAAAAAAGTATGGGAGATTCTCTGATGCTTTGGCAAAATTTGCTCTGATAGTATGAATACTACCCTGGGTCTCTCCTAAAATCTGAAAAGAGGCCAGTAGCATAGTAAGAATAACATTGTTAACAAACGATAAACAAATAAAAAAAATGCTTATGCAGTTTATAGATAGCTTGGCTAGTACATCTAAGTGACAGGTTAAAGTAAGCTAATGCTTATGCCTGTTAACTCTTACCCAAAGAGCAGGTATGCTTTAAGCAGCTGTTCTTTTGAATAATAAATACCATATTATATTTCTTTAGTCTATGAAATCTACCAGTACGCATACATTTTAATTTGCTTTTGCCCCTAGACTGACACATCAATAAACTACCTACTTTCATAGCAATGTCTGGTTTGATTATTTGTATGGGTGATCCATTGATCACCTGAAAGCTTTGTTTAAATATAAGGAACCCCTGTAATGGAACATCAACTTCCAGGAATTCATATTGTTAGGGGATCTACTCTAGATTCAAGAGGTCATGATGTATCACAGATCACAGACAGCAACTTTTGTGCATGACGCTTTCATTGCTTAGGCCATGTGGAGAGAGAGAGAAAGTGTGTGTGTGTGTGTGTGTGTGTGTGTGTGTCTATGCATGTGTGCATTTGTTTGTATGTGGGTACAGATGTGTGTGCAAGCATGTATGTGTGCATAAGTATGCGTACAAAAGTGTGCAAGGGTATGTGTGTGTGTGTGTGTATGTGTAATTGCACGACTCTGTGTGTATGTTTGTGCATAAGTCTGCATGTATGGTGTTCCTACTGTGCAAGATGAAGAAGTTGCAGTATGTGGCCACTAAACAGCATTTAGAACCTGAGAGAAATAGATGGCAGAGCTGGGGTTTCACTGAGCACTATAAAATATTCCATCTGATTTGGCATTTGGAGTGCATTAAAATAATAAAAGCAAACGTGATAATGACAGCTGTAAAGAAATTAAGGTAATTGCTTTTGTAGTAAAACTTACTCATTGTTACCTGCTGGCATGAATGTATTAGCAACTTATACATACACACACACACGCACACACACACACACACACACACACACACACACAAATCCTAATGTATGTGTCTTGCAATGAAGTAGTTAAACTGGTTGCTGAAAGGGTTAGTGATCCAAAAATCTAGCTAGAGTAAGCTTCCAGGCTGTAAAAGCTTAACCTTGCTGGAGATTTGATGTGTGCTGTTCCAGCATAAGTTATATATGTTGTGCTAAGATATAGTTATTTGGAGTTTCAGAATTGTGAGTTAAGAGTTTTAATTAAGAGGGAAGACGTTTCTGTGAAAGGATAGTTTTCTAATTCTGTGTGTAACCTGAGACTTTGAGGGCATTTTTGAAATGATTCAATTCAAGACAGGTGCTACAACTGAAATGCAGAGGCTTTTCTTTGAAGAAAAACTTTCTTTATAAATGCCATGGGCTGTCTGCTAAACATATTTAAACAAACAGAGTAAGGATGTCTCAAGTCCTATGTATAGCCCATAAGTAGAGTTAGAGGGGCTATCAAAGATGTTAAAGCTCTCCCATCAGAGCTTATGTTGAGAAGTGGTCAGACAACAGATGTTACATAATTTTAAATCAACAGTTTCCTTATTTATAGTTTGCTTGCATTTTATTTACATCTGATCTCAAGTTTTATTATTGTAGACGTTTTTTACATGTAAAACAAGGCAGTCTAAGGTGTGAAATGTGGAGCTGAAAAACGTTAGCAGATAATTAACTGAACCTCTTGGACGTCTTTCACCTCAGTCATAAGAAATGCTACAACTAATGTGATCATGCTTTTTATTAGTAGATCATACAACTCTGTGAGGTTTATTTCCTCCACAAGTGAAGTTTATGTTATGTTATCACACTGAAATATATTGTTTGTTATAAGTACAATGACCGAGTCAAAGAGAAAAAAAAATCCAAATTAAATAAACATTATGTTCATGATGTTTATCCTATTTTAATGATCATCTGATATTGTTTCTATATATCTACGTACAACAACACATTAACAAAAAGAGAGACATGTTTAGAAGAAACTAAATATACATTTGAATAACAAAAATGATAAATCAAGTAACTGAACAAAGTGTATGGATCTCTGTCCCATTTGTAGTTCTTACAGTTTAAGACTGCAGTAATTACAACAATCATAAATACAAATTTTAAACAGGTTATAGGTTCCTCCAAACCATATAAATTCCAGCCCCAGAGCTATGAGCCATAAAGGTATGCATCATATGCTTTGCTCTCTGTGATATTACAAATGGATTCTGCATTTGGTTTGCCCCAACATATTCAGAATGAAGAAGCCCTCTAGTTTATGGTTATCAAAATAATGACATTTACTTTCATTAGCTGAAATTCTTGAAATTATATTGATGAATTTGACTACAGTTTCTAATCATTTAAGTGATTCTGTGTGTGTCTCATGTGAGCATAGGAGTTTACTAGGCTATCAACTCAGAGGTCATTTCAACCCTTGTTGTTTCATCCCAATGTAATACTATAAATAATGCTAGTGAATACCCAGGATTACATTTAGTAATGATTGCCCATGTCCAGGAGGATTTTGAGTACTATCCACAGGAAGAATTTATGGTGCCCAATCCACTCATCCAGGTTCCTTTTGAGCAGTGTCATAGAGGTGCTCTGTGTCACATGAATTGGTAGCCTATTCCAAACATGTGGCAGTCACTGGGATACAAATCTGTCCATCCAGCATGTCTTATTTAAGTTGCATGCCATATTTAGGTCCCTAGAGCCAGTAGCTCTAGTCCCAATTGATTTATGGATGTGCAGCAAGTTCATTATGTTTGGGTCTGAGATTGCTCTGTAAGCCAGGCATAAGTCTCCCCTAAGAGGTCTATACAATACGGAGTATAGTGACACAGACTTGTCATTCTGTGTAAGACACTTGCTGGAGTCCCTTGATCTTCTTTGTTAGAAACATCTGAGGTCTCTCCAATTGCCACAGGTGCTTTGTACAGTACATGCTGAATGAGGCATTATACTCAATTATGGGCCTGATTAATGCTGAGTGTAGAGAGGTTATAACCTCCTTTACTCTTGAGGCAATGTCTTTACTAATCAAGTGTGCTATGAAAGCTTTCATTAATTTTCTTTACTACAGTAGACAAAGTTAAGGTCACAGTCAACTTGTGATCCCAGATATCTTACCACTTCATGGGTACTTAGGGTATTGTTATTGATTTGATAGTGTGATGGGACATTGTTTTTGCCAAAAGAAATGATCATGCATTCGTTGTTCTGCATAAGACCCTCCTGGAGTATATTGACATTATTTGGGGATTCAGTAATTGCACCAAGTTTGCAGTAATCTCCAAACGTGGTCAGTCATAACCCCGTAGATTTATCCTGAGTTTCTGAGAAGTATTTACCAAACAGTAGGGGTCCAGCACTGGCCCTTGTGGCACCCCTCTGGTGACAAGTCTACTGGCTCATGTGGAATCATGGAAGCCATCTTACAACAAAGGGGTTTACATTCAGTTTGCTAAGTTTATCAGTAATGCCTGAGTGTGGGATTGTGTCGAAAGCCTTTGCCAAGTCGAGGTATGCTGTCTGCACAGATTTGCCCTTGTCAATGGCCCTGGTCACATTTTCAAAGAAATCCTCCAGACTTAACAGGCAGGTTCTGCCCTTGATGATGCCAAATTGGGTTGGATTCATGGTTTGGAGGTTGCCTAAGTCTTTATTTATGAAGTCCATAATGATACATTCCATGGCTTTACGGCTGAAGCTCGTCAGATTTATGGGTCTATAATTACCCAGGTCTGTTGCTAGGCTACCTTTTTGGAGGGGAATAACTGTTGCCTTTTTCCATTACACAGGAACAAAGCCTGTGGTTAGGCGATGATTGAAAAGGGTACTTAATGGTGATGTTATAAGCAAAATAAAATCAAGTTGGAAATATAGAAAACTAAAGCTAACCAGCAGCAGTACAAATAGAAAAACATTTCAATATATGTAAGTTCTGTTAAGTGAGTGATGATGTCAGAATATTAACTGTATTTTTTTTGGGGGGGTGGAATAAAGGTGAGGCTTTGAGCTTGAATCCCCTACCCCTTAAAAAACTGTCAAATTAGACCGTTTAAATTCATTTGTAACAGGTTAATTGGCTTAGAGGGTAACTTATTTTCCCCTTTATTCCAGTGATTAAGTAATAATAACAATAAAACAAGAAAGTATCCTGCTACCCAAAGGTCCAAGCCAAAAAAATATCAGGAATTCAAAACAAAACACAAGGCAGGACCACCAGGAATGAGATACACCACAAGCTGAAGGGAATAGCAGCTGCACATTCCCTTCAGCTTGTGGTGTATCTCATTCCTGGTGGTCCTGCCTTGTGTTTCGTTTTTAATAATAACAATACTACAAATGTATGTGAAATTCTCAGATAATCACTGAGACAGAAGAGAGGATGCTTGTCCTGTTGAAACAGCATAAAGCAATATTTTAAGTCTGGTGTTTCAGGCAGTCTGCTAAGGGAAATAATGACTCATGATTACCTGGAGTACCAGTGAATTAGTAGTAAACATTAACAGTAGTTAAAATATTTTGATCATTCCTAGATACAAAAGCTAATGAAATGAGTTGCAAGCAAGAGACAGCATTGAATATACAATGATGGAAGCATCTGATAACCAGTTAATCAGTAAGAGATTAAGGGGGTATTAAATATATATTTTAAAGCAGCTTATAATTAAAAAAAAATCATGTAAATATGAACATCTGTTAAGTGACTGGAAGGTCATATGTTGCTGGCTAGAAAAAGAAATCAGCAGTGTTTTCTACCTTTGCATAATGCTTTATCATAGTTTTGAAATCTGGCTTCAAACTGCTTCTCTTCTGAAATGCTATACTGTGCATTTTTAATACTGACAACCTAGGAATTTCTCGATACATTTGTTTCATGTTTGCTGATTTTCGTTCTGCTTTAAACTTTTCTTGCTTTCTGTTATGAGGTTACAGTCCTTCATCTGACTCCTGTCTTTGTTGACTTCATTGTATAATATAGCAATTTTGATAAAGGCCACTTACTTTGATGTCTTTTTTAATTTGCAGTCTTCTCTTGGAGTAACTTTCCTTTGAGATTGGAAAGGATATTTGACCTTTTAAAACAATAAACAATATATATCAATTTCTTTGCCCTTCTTTCGTGTTAAGACAAGTTAGATCATATTCAAGTCAATATTGTTACCTAGAATGCATATTTTGTTGTTACAGTTCTGATTTGGAATGGCAAAGCAAATCACAAAACAAAGACAATGAGTGCAATGAGCGTCTTGTGCAGATATTTAAGTTATAAGAGAAATGGGCACAGTGTCTTCTGTCTATCTATCTATCTATGAATATACACAAACAGGAAATAGACACAGACATGCACCAGGACAGACTCATGTTGACTGCATCATCTTTTTAGCTGGGCATTATACTCATTATTATTGTTGTTATTATTATTATTATTATTACATCAGAGTTCTCTGGAGAGATTTCTTTGCTCTCTCTTAGTTAATGATAACTGTGAAGGGGGTCTATATTAAAAGACCGAAGAGGTGTTTCAGCAAACACCTCTTGGTTGACATGTAATGAGTGAACACACTAAAGCACGAATGCTCAAAACAGCGGTTTCTTTCCCTGGGAAAGAAACCACTAGCACAAACACACACACACTTTAAAACATAATGTGGGGGGCTTCACCCCCCCACACACCCCCCTGACTAAATATACCAGCACCGAGATCGCACTACAGTGAGAAAAGGGGCGAACTCACAGGGATGGCGAAGTCATCAAACTGAAATAAATAAATAAAACTACTGAATGCTTATTGTTGGTTATTCAAAACAATAGCACAGTACATTACAAGAAATACCATGGTAAATAGCCATGTATAAGGAGCTGGTGATTCAGAGATTCACATAATGTAATCATATTACTGAGAAAAACAATGCAGTTTGCATTCATAAGTTGATGACAGTATAACTACATCCAAATATAATAAATGTTGAAATGACAGTCAGTGTGTAGGTAAATGATGATATAAAACAATGCCGAACAATTCAACAATGGCTAAAACTAGTGCAAAACGCCATGGTGATCAGCTGTTCTGATGACAGTGATTTCTTTGTTAACAGGATCACTTTCCTTGTTAAGATACTTGGTGTTCCATCTGTACAAACTGAACAATATTTGTTAGTTAAAGTAAACTAATATGCTTTATCAACCTTGCTAAAATAAAGAGCGATAGATTGCAGTTTCAGTAAGAAATGAGTTACTGCTTAACACCCTTATTTACAAGCTCCTTAATACTGGATACTGTCCAACTAAAAAGACCAGACTCTTTAACAGAGATTGTAATTATACTCTTGGAAATGCAAACAACTATCATTTAGTCAAATAGCCACTAGTGATAAAAGACTTCTCTAAAAATGCATCTTCCATTTGTAATAAATTTCCTTTAGAAGTGAGCCTATGAACTTACACAACTAAAAATGTCTGATAAAACAGCATGCCAGTAAATGCTTCAGAAATATGGGCTACAAAGTATTTAAAAAGCCAGAAACATTTTTTTATTCCATCTGCTTCCACAGTACTAATTTAACTAAATATTCATTGAAATTCTTTGGAATAGCACAGTAAACCAATTTGCTCTTTCAGTAATTAATTTTATCTACCTGAAAATCCAAAATTCTTATTAGTGAAAATTCAATAGTGTACTATATCTACAACTATGTTACTGCCAACTGTGTTAGTCATATTCATTTTAGGGATAACATGCAGTTGGGAGACAGCAGGAGTTTTGCCAGCCATGACCTTGCAAATCTTACGTCAGTTAATTGATATGATCATGTAGCATGCGGAAGATCATATGTGGTACCCCGACAGCAGAGAAGAGAACACCACTATGTGGATATTCTGTGATACAGCCCAATTTCCTCAGGTTCTGGAAACCATTGTTTGCAACTGCAGTGCTAACAAGCCCCTGCCTACCCCAAAGAGAGAGTCCAATATATCAGCTGGAGAAGATTTCACTTCATTATCTAGCAGGTAGTGAGGAATGTACAAAGTATTATGTATTGTGAGTCTGTGCACTATCCAAGTAGATCTTACAATTCCCACATCTGCAATACTTGTGAATTATACGTCATATCTGTACAGTGATTTTCTACATGGGTATCTGATGAGTAGGTTCACATGTCCTCCCCACTTTCATGTTGAGAAAACATGTCTAATGGTATGCAGGCCTCAATCTCCTTACAGTGTTGTTCTCCACTGTGTGTTGCATGTGATGCAGGATATGCATTGTAGCTATAGCATATTTGCAGCCCCCATGGCAGAAATAGACTACAGCCATACACCCTTACAGACATGTTACATCATTAAGCATGACTTTGGCATGCTGAAGGTCTGCTTTTATTGCTTATATACCTCTGGTGGCACACTGCAGTACACTTTAGTGACGTGTAGCAAAATATCAGTTGTCTGTGCCATACTGGACAACATGATTCTTTGTAAATGACTGCAGCATGACTGCACTATTGGAGTGCAAGTCAGACCAGAGTTAGCAGCAGAGAGGTAGCTGTGTATGGAGTCAGATGAACTGGTTGCACTAGAACCTTATGTATGTTTGAGGCAAAAGCAGTTCACTGTATCAGTGGCAAAAAGGTGGCATATGGCCCACAGCCATAGGACATGGCAGAGATAACACAGAATTACACTGATGTATGCAGTAGTGTCCATAGTCAAGATTGTCAATGCACTACAGCTCTTTGTTTGACCATGTTGTGTAAAAAACAGCCAGAGCACGTTCAATGTCATTTTGACAAGTGGGTGGTGCATAGTGGCAGAGTGTAGCAATGCTAATAAATGCATAAGGAGAGAGATGTAATTGCAGATGGATGTGGTAGCCAGGCACATGGCTCAGTGATTGGAATATTAAGGCAGCATGCTATCAAGGAATGTGGTTCAGCTATAAAATGGGGAATTGTTTGCTTAGATGGTCTGGTTTGTCTGCAGTACTGGGATGGGAGTTTTTGTGTGCATTAGATATTTTATCACTTCATAAGAATGTTTGCACCCTGTCGATGCACTGCTTGATGGATACAGCCAGATAACATGGATGGTGTGAAACTCTTTCAGCCTGTCTGGCTGGGGCTATGAGGTCTACCTGCTGTGGAAACAGAGCAGATTCAACCATGATTATGGGCATGTCCATTCTTATGGATGGTGGCACCGTGGCAGCTGGGCAAAGTATAATGAGTGAAACAGGCTCTGGATTGATATGGGAAACACCCATCCTATAACCATGCACCATGCTAATAGCTGCGGTGTGTCTGTAGTGGGCAGTCTTTGTATACCTCATAGCAGTTGCCCTCTGCATATATGTGTGTGACCCTGTTACTTTATGCCATGTCATTTTGCAGGCATTGCAGATCTTCACATATGTCATTATGCAAGCAACTCATCAAACTGATTATTTCTGCAGTGCATGAATGGCATCTGCCTATGCCTATATCATTGATCAATACATCCACTGATTGATGTGCAGAGTGACACCCAAGTCTTGGAAAAAGTGGAAGTTGTGGCATTGATGGTCATTGACATGCATATTTTGTATGCTTTATGAATGCCTCTAGCTACAGTGTGTACAATTAAGGACTGGTCTCCCTATGACAACCTTCCACAGAAAGGCCAGCCACCACAAAATACCAAGGATGCAGGATGGACATTAGTGCCTACTACAGGCATATCTTCAGCTGATGGTTGTAATGGACACTGCACTGTTAACATTTTTGACATTGCCACTGTGTTGTCCCAATGTGTTAAGGACAAGCTACTATCATCTTTAGGCACCAGTGATGCTGTGTTATCAGTTTCCTGTTGTGATTGACTCCATGCCATTGGAACCTAGGAAGGACATGAGAAGAAATCCTATTGCTGTGGAAAAACATAGATGGCATCCAGCCACTTTGTGACACACACTAATCAATACCTGCCAAAAGTTTACAAATTCAAAGCACACATATGTACCTAGTGGTGATAGGTGTACCTGTTGCACCCTTGATAAACCTGGAGAATAGTTTTGTGTTTGTAGTTAATTACTAGGCTGATGATCCCTTTGGGCCTTTTTAAGCCAATCCGTATTTCCCAAGGTGAAATATCAAACCCTGTTCCTTTGTGTCTGTGAGGTAAATACCTTAACCATTATGCCAAACCCCAACATTTTAAAGGTAAGAATGAAACCCTGTACCTTGTGCCTGAGAGGAAAACACTTTAACCAATATACCAACCCCCAACCCTAGTAGAACTCACAACCTCCTGCACCAGAGGTCAGTGTGCCACCTATTGACATACTGAAAATATTTCTATATGTACATGGCATTGAAGCACACAAAGAGACGTTCCCATCTGTGAGATTTGAACCTCTTACCTATCTTGTTATACAATCTAGAGAACACAGTATTAGCCACAAGCACCACAGGACAAGTCTTTAAATGTTTCCCATAACTAGAAGTTGATAATTACATCTGTTCAAGAAGTTATACATACCTGATATTGTGGCCACACACACACGTTCACCACATTGAGAACTGAGCCTCCTACATCTGTACACAATCTGCAGAACACAGTATTAGTTTGAAGTGCCACTGGAGAAGTCTAGAATGTAAATTTACTAATGCTACAGCAGTAACAAAGGTGAACCACTGTATTATGGTACTGGAGTGGGACATGGGCATATCAGCCTGGTGCATCTCAGACAGACACATATGGTGTCACCAGCAGTACTCCTACTGGTATAAGTGTGTGGCTGTTATTTCCAGAGAGTGCTAACAGGAACTCTTCTGTCTCTGTGGGGGTGCCCCGTCTAGGCTGGACTTCCCATGTGGCTATTCTGTCTCTTTTGTCCATCTATTATGCATAATCATACCAATCCCTCTCTGTCTGACTTAATATGCTTTTTTGCTATGGCCAATTGTGACACTGGTATTGTGCACCAGACCCTACCTCACCTGATTCCAGTAGGCTTTGTCACCATTGTCTTTGTCAAGTATCCTCCTGCCATGGGTGTTTAAGGCCTGTATGACTACCTCAATACCTGCAGCATGAACTTCCATAGCCTTTAATGCTCCCTTGGTCTCATGTTGGTGCCTGTGCACTCGAGCATGCAGCTATGATCAGTGCATGATTGGAAACATGACCCCTGTCCCCTGCAATTGGCTACTGACTATGATGCAGGTGACATCACTACTATAGCACCAGCCAGGCTAAAAAAAAAAAAAGTGTTCCATGCAGAGAAACCCTGTGAATAGCACTGGAAGCAATGTGCAGACTATATTCCATATAGGACATAAGTTATATACTGTATGCTGTGACCCACTAGACCCTACAACAAAAAATATGCACGTGTACACTTCTTCATTTTGTACCATTAACCTGGCTAGATCCCCTTCCTTCCATGTGGCTGGAAGATAGCCTTCTGTAGCATAGTCTATTTCTTCCCAAACTACCCACTGTGTCTGTGATGTGATCCCCATGATCAGTACAACAGTTCCTGGAAAATGTGGCTTTATACAAGTGGGCTGAAGTCAGCCCTGCCCTCCCAGTGTATTATCATACCCCTCTACAACAGCTGTCAGTCCCCAGGTGTTCCTACTAATTTTACAGTCACCACCCCCCCCCCCCAAGCAGTGCATGTCCATGTTCTGTGTTTTCCCTGTGCGTGGCTGGTAAAAGCCTGTGCTTCCTTACCACAGCTCTAGTTTGAAGTTGTACTTTCTTAAATTCAGTGTACTTCTGTTGTAATTTGGAATTCTATAGAATGTAATTGCTTGCAATGGGGGTGGGTGGGGTGGACATCATGGGAATTTTCACTTAAAAATCTATTCATTGTTAGTTTTGAATTATCCAGCTTGTGCCCAGACAAAGATATACTATATCATTTAAAATTTTAATGAGCTTGCAAGTGCATTGTTAGTACAAGAATCATGCAAACAGTTATCTCCTCATCTTTATACTTCTATTAGTCTATTTATGATGCATGTTAACATCCCAGTGCCTAGCACTTGACAACATTCAGTGTTACTGTCTGCACAGAGGATTAAGCCTTTAAGCTGTAAATGAGCTGATTGCTGTAGTACACCGATTTCTACAGATTTCTGTTGGCCACTGTTTGAGGAAGTGACATAACCAGACAGACCCCCCCAAGTTGAATCGGTGCTCTATCCTATTAAAACATACATACAGTACATAAAATCAATAGAATGAGATGGCTACTGAGTGAGTGAGAGGCCTCACTAGCACATATCTGCTATAGCAGTACTGACCAGCAGACATCAAGACACATCCGTTTTTCCTCAGAGATTGGGCATCACAGTGAGTAGAACTTCACTGAAGCATAGCAGAAATGTGAGAAAAAATGGCAGCAGTGAACGGGTTAATTTGTAAGGATGTAAAAGTGCCTCGGGCTACAGCTTTGGATAGCTTGTTCTTGATCGCAAAAAGAATGCATGGTTGAGCCAAGTTACAGAGGAATCACACAACTGATTATAAAATGGGTGAAGTTTCAATGAACACAAAGTAGTACACATGATGACAGGATAAAACATAGCTGTGATTTATTTATTTATTTATTGAAAATAATTATTCACATCAGGATGACAATGTTTGAGATTCCATAGGGTTTGTTAAGGATGAAAAATGAGAGTTGCTTGTGAGACAGTTTAAGGAAGAAAAGGGATAAAGAAAGTAGAAGTAACTTTGAATATGTTGAAAACTTTTTGATTGCCATATAGTAGGAAAGTTTATATAACAAATGGAACTATAATGCAAAAGATTATGCATGATGTTCATCATTCACAGTACCTAAGTGGCATATGGGTTCTGTACCTGCACAGACTCACCCAGACAACTTTCCAGAGCTCAGAATTCCTTCCTCTGATTCCCTGTAACAGGGGATCAGCTAAGCCCCTCCCATCAGGGAAGCCTAACCCCTATCACAGGAAGTCAGTTTTTCAGTATTTTAATGCCAGCTGTTAAGAATGACAAAGTTGAATCCCCTCAGCAGCCTGAATTGGTGGATTACACCTTCCAGACTCAGATAAGATCCTTTTGGGAAACTTGCTTCCTTTTCATTATTGTATATTTTTGATTTCTTTCTGATTTATTTAGGAAAACATATGTAATTTAAAGTTTTATGTTAATATACTTGGTATTTTCTACTGAGGTTAATTCGTCTGGGAATTTTATCATACTACTGTGTTGCTTGTATGCTTACTACTGCTTTTAAATGGTTTGGGCGCTTTCCTAAAGAGTTTCATGATTTGCGATTTGCACTGGGAAACTGAAGCAATCTGAAAACTAAAGGCTGTCTCTCACATGTACAGCTGCAGTTTAATCTTATATATTGTTTCTGTTGTTTATCTTCTTCTTTTTGAAGTGCAGACAGGAAAATATTGCATTTCTTTACTTTCTTCTTAGTTTATATCATAATGTTAAGTTGTCAATCTCGCCTTCATTCTTGCTGGATGGGTTCGGAGCCGATCCTCGGCTCTGACTCGGACAATACTAAAGCTCGAGAGCTAATTCCACCGGCTCGAGGCTCCCCTATATCCCACAATGCTAGGCGGTAACTACCCAGATCTCGTTTGCCGCTATAGCTGACGAGGTGCTTTTCTACCGGCTCAGGCAGGTGAGTTAGACTTTTATCTTATTAGGTACTTCTTAAACCCCCTTTTTTGTTGTGATACCATAACTTTTTAGTTTAATTAAATATTTAGATAAATTGACCCCTGTTTGTCGAGTCTTTTTTCCCTTTCTTCCCTTATCTTGTAGGCCTTCGCCCCCTACCCTTCCCCCAGTCCATTAGTGACTAAACTAGTTCTTTTCTGTTAAGGGCTTGTGTGTGTGTGTTTGTGGCTTTAGCCTTAATAATTTAATTTAATAATTTTTTCTGTAAAAGGTGTGTCTGTAGTGTGTTTGTGTTGTGTCAGGCACTCCTTTTTACAATGTCAAAAGACAAGGTCTCAGGCTTCAAGAAGTGTGACTCGTGCTGTCAGAAAATGTCTCAGGCAGACGGTCACACTTCTTGTGTGTATTGCCTGGGGCCTTTGCACCTGCAGGACTCTTGTGCTGTTTGTCATGGGTTTAGCCCTAGAGTCCTGCAGGAACGCAAGAATAAACTGATCTTGCGGGGCTTATTAAAGCCTGAAGGCCCCCTGACTCAGTCTGTGTCGGGGAAGCCTTCCAAAACTTCCAAACAGTCAGCTCCGGTTCCAGAGTCGACTGCTGGAAAGACTAAGTCGGCTTCGACATCGGCTCCGGCTGGAGCCGATGTTTCTAAGCCTCATACTGTTACCTCGGCTCCGGCTGGAGCCGAGGCTGATAAAACTCCGTCGGCTCTGATACTTTTATCGGAGCCACAGTCTAGGAAGAGGTCCAGATCCCCCTCTATCGGCTCCGTGCATTCGGCACCAGGATCCTCTCTTCTTTCGGAACGAAGCCATAAAACTCATTCCTCACGGTCTTCCAGGTTATCTGACCATGATTTGCAAAGGGTAGTGAGTAGACTTCTCAAGTCCGAGGCACTGGCCCAAATGCTGCATAGCCCGACTCACCAGTCAGTGGCTATTTCCGTTCCCCAATACATTCCTCCTCTGACTCCTTTGAGTTCGGAGCCAGGGCTTGTCGGAGCCATGACTGTTGGTGTGTTGGATCCGATACCTTCCATTTCAGCTCCGTCGTCTGCTCCGATCTCCTCCTTGGAGGGATCTCGGCGCCGGGCTTCCCTCGTCGGCTCCGAGGGGGTGAGTGGCATCGGACCCTTGTCTGACCCCGCTCTCCCTCTCGGGGCTTCGGCGTTGGTGAGTTCGGCTCCGACATCGGCTTCGGAGCCGTCCATGTCGGTGCCGGGGGAGGTCCTTGTCTCTTCGGAGTGGGGGCCTCTGGCCTTGCCTGACAGGGGTGCCTTCGAGGTCATGCGGAGCGTGCTAGAACCAGGTTCTGCCCCACAGTCAGCTCCTTCAGCCCCTCCATCTACAGTGCCTGCGGTGATTTCTACTCACCCCCTTGTCTTAGACTGCAGAGAGCCAACTCCTCAAGTTTCCCCATTGGGAATTTCCTCCTCTTCCGAGGCCTCTCCTGACCCTGCAGGAGATCCCCCAAGGAAGAGGCAGTGCAAGAGGAAGCACATTGACTCCTGAGTCTATCACCTCTGACACTGACTTAGAGGAATCCGAAGGTTCCCCTCGATCCCCCTCTGAGGATGTCTCCTTTGCTGACATCCTTGAGATCCTGAAACAGAGGGGGAACTGGCCAGCCCTTAACCCTTCGGAGGATGAGTCAGTGTATCTTGAGGCGTTTGGCTCTCGCCCTTCTACCTCCTGGGTGTCCCCTCCCTTTGACCCCCTTATGGAAGTGGTGACAAGGAAGGCTTGGACGGCTCCTGACTCAGTGGAACCCACCCCGAGGAGACCATCTAAATTTATTACTGCCCCCAGCGATAAAGATTTTTTATCCAAAGGTGTCCCTGTTGATGCCATGGTGGTGGCTGCGGCCACTAAGAAGGAGTTAGCTGATCCTTCGGTTCCTGTCCATCCTCCTAATAAGGAATCTAGGACCATGGACAGGTACGGCAAGCGGATATTCTCATCAGCGACCTTTTCAATGCGGTCGCTGAACTACTTATGCCACTTCACTCATCTCCAGAGAGATTTACTCAAGGATATGGGTGAACTGATAAAGGATCCTACAGCTGAGGGGTTCAAAGACACAATGAACTCCCAGTTGGCAACCCTGAATTCCATCGTTAACTCCTCCATGCGGCTGGTCTCATATGCAGCAGATGGGGTGAGTAGAGCCGCAGGTACAGGTGTTGCCTTACGACATCACGCCTAGATGCGGCTATGCAACTTTGCGGACCCTTTCAAGGCGTCCTTCACCAATTCTCCCTTTGATGGATCATCCTTGTTTGGTCCACAGGTGAAGGATACATTGACCAGGTGCGAGGTAGAAGGTAAGACTCTCTCTGCTGTAGGAGTCCATTTTTCTACCCCTTCTAGACCCTATCCAAAAGGTCAAAGGGGAGGAAAGATGTGGTTCCGCAAAGAATCCCAGGGAGTCTCATCTGACGCACAAGGCTGATTCCCCTCTAGAGGCAGAGGGGGGAATAATAATAGACGCCGCCCTAGAGGCAGAGGAGGTCCGCAAAACCAGGGTAGCAGAGAAATGTTCTATGACAAACCCTTTCAGCATCCCTGAGGGGCTGCCCAGCTGTCCACCTTCGGAGGCAGTCGGGGGAAGGTTATCCCTGTACCCAAAAGCCTGGCTTTCCCTTACTCAAGACAAATGGGTACAGTCGATCATATCCGAGGGTTACAAAATTCCCTTTATTCACATCCCAACCCAACCCAAAAGATCCCTTCCAGATGTTCCACCCAGTCTAAGGGAACAAGCAGCATTAGAAATTTCAAAGCTGCTATCAAAAGAGCTATCCAATCAGTCCCGCAGACCAGCAAGGATCCGAATCTACTCCAAATTCTTTTGGTACCAAAGAAAACAGGGGACTGGAGACCCATACTGGATCTCAGCTACTTAAACAAGTATGTCAGGAAAACAAAATTCCGGATGGTCACGCTACAGTCCATTCTACCCTTCTTGGGTCAGGACAATTGGATGGGCTCGATAGATCTTCAGGACGCGTACTACCACATCAAAATGAACAGACGCTCCAGGAGATATCTCCGCTTCAGGCTGGGAGCCAGTCACTACCAGTTCAGGGCCCTGCCCTTTGGTCTCACTACAGCCCAAATGCATGGCAGTGGTCGCGGCTCACTTGAGACGTCAAGGATTCCAGGTGTTTCCATATTTGGACGACTGGCTCCTTACCGCCACCACCAGACATCAGCTTCTTCTATCCAGGGACTTCACCATCCAATCTTGCCAAGCTCTAGGCATTTCGATAAATTTCGAAAAATCTGCCTTGTCAATCTATTACCTTTATAGGCGCCACCTTAGACACACTCAATCTTTCAGCCAGACTCACAGAGCAGAGAGTGTCAGACATTCGAACCAAGTTTCCTTCTCTTACAATGCAACAAAGTCAAAGCCAGACTAGTTTTGAAGGTACTAGGACTCATGGCAGCAGCTATTCCCCTTCTCCCCTTAGCTCGCTTTCACATGAGGATCCTCCAATGGATGCTGTTTACTCAATGGTCCTTTCAACAGCTCCCGATGTCCCATACCATATTGATAACTCAATCATGCAAGAATCAACTGTCTTGGTGGATCACATCACCTCAACTTCTCCGAGGAAGACCCTTCACTCTTCCCCCCCCAGTCACCACGTTGACAACAGACGCCTCCCTGATCGGGTGGGGGGGGCATTATCAGGGCAGGACAGTCCAGGGCACGTGGCAACCTTTCGAATGCCACTTGCACATAAATGTCTTAGAGATGAGAGCAGTGCTTTTAGCGTTGCAAGCCCTTCACGACTCTCTTCCCACTGGGACTATTGCAATTCAAACGGACAACATGTCCGTAGTGTGGTACATCAACAAACAAGGCAGAACCAGATCATACCCTTTATGTCGAGAGGCACTCAGCCTTTGGCAATGGGCGATCTCTTCTCAGCGTTTTCTGATAGCAACACACATTCCTGGGAAATCCAACGTTATTGCAGACAAATTGAGCAGAGCAATTCTCATGCCCCACGAGTGGTCTCTAAAGAAATCAGTTCTAGAAGAAGTATTCCTAAGATGGGGCCAGCCTTGCTGCAATCTTTTTGCTACTCCCCAAAACAGCAAGTGTCACGACTTCTTCACTCTCTTCCCGTTACCAGGCCATCCCACCAGAGACGCTCTAGTCCACGATTGGCCCTGGGGACTTCTATATGCCTTTCCACTGATATCTCAACTAATTCAGAAAGCCATCGCCTTGAGAGTGACAATGATCCTCATTGCCCCTTACTGGCCTCGACAGATATGGTTTCCCTTTCTCCATCATTACCTTTTGGAGCAGCCTTGGCATCTGGACCCAGTACCAGATCTGATAACCCACCAATCGGGTCAGCTGCACCAATCTCTGCCTTCTCTAAACCTCACAGCATGGTTTCTCTGATTCCAACCTTAGCCAGGCTTCCCTCAATATCTCGCTCGGTCCGAGATATCTTGATAGCCTCTCATAAATCTTCTACCTGGAAGATTTATAGTAGCAAATGGAAACGCTTTTCTTTTTGGGCAACACCAAAAAACATAGATCCCTTTACTGCACCTATCCAGTCTATTCTAGACTTTCTAGCAGAACTCTTTCATTTAGGATCTTCTGCATCTACCATTAGAGTTCAATTGGCTGCCATATCAAATTTTCATGTTGGTGTTTCAGAGTCTAGCATCATGGCTCACAAACTCTGTAAAGCCTTTTTAAAGGGCGTATTTCTTCTCAAACCTCCAATCAAAGATCCCCCGCCTCAATGGGATTTGAACTTGGTTCTGGCATCTTTAATTCTTCCCCCCTTCAAACCGGCGGCTTCATGTTCTCTGAAGTTGCTTTCTTGGAAGACACTTTTTCTGGTAGCTATAACTTCAGCGAGAAGGGTATCTGAACTCCATGCTCTGTGCAGTCGTCCTCCTTACTTAGTGTTTCACAAAGACAGGGTATTCCTCTGTACTAATCCATCCTTTTTGCCTAAAGTTTCCTCTCAAATAAACCTAAACCAAATTATTGATCTCCCGTCTTTTTCCCTAACTATTCAAACAGGTCGGAACAAAAGCTACATTTTTTGGATGTTCATCGCCAACTTAGATATTACTTAGACAGGACTAAACAATTCAGGAAATCTAATCAATTATTTCTGTCATATGCGGAAGGGAAATTGGGCCTTCCAGTTACTAAAGTATCCCTCTCTAGATGGCTCACCTCTACAATTACCTTCATCTATGAGATCAGACATCAAAAACTACCCTCAAGACCTAGAGCTCATTCAACTAGGGCATTAGCTACATCCGTAGCTTTTCAGGATAGGCTGCCAATAGATTCCATTTGTGCAGCAGCCACCTGGGCTTCTCCTCATACATTCATTTCACATTACAAATTGGACATGGTTTCCAGAAGCCGTGCCAATTTTGGTTCCACTGTTCTCAAGAGTCTGTTCCGATAGGCCACCCGGGATAAGGTGCTAGGGACGTAGTCCCATCCAGCAAGAATGAAGGCGAGATTGACAACTTAACATTAAGAAGTTATGTACCTACCATAACGTTCCATGTTAGTTGTCTTCTTCTCGCCTTCTTTCTTGCGTCCCACCCTCCTTCCCCCAAGCCTGGACAGACCGACAGGAATTCAGTTTGTGTTCTTCTTCTGGAAGTTGTCATTCCCACACGTTCTTCCACCTCTTTTATCCTTACTGAGGTCTGCCATACTTTTACGCAGATTGTTTTGAGGTGGGTTTCCCTACTCCATTCTGTGGAGACTAGGATTGCTTGGTATAGCTATCAAACGAGATCTGAGTAGTTACCGCCTAGCATTGTGGGATATAGGGGAGCCTCGAGCCGGTGGAATTAGCTCTCGAGCTTTAGTATTGGCTGAGTCGGAGCTGAGGATCGGCTCCGAACCCATCCAGCAAGAAAGAAGGTGAGAAGAAGACAACTAACATGGAACGTTATGGTAGGTACATAACTTCTTATTTACTACTATCTGATTTTTGGCAAAGTTTGGACAAGTGAACTTCCCTTGCTACTGTGACTGTGTGAGCAGCTCTTTACCAAACCGTGCATGTTGTACAACAAGACTTAGCACTGTTGAACTGTTTTTGAGATATTTTATGCTGTTTAACCTTATTTGTTGTGTGGGGAACATAGTTTATCTTCCCCATTATTGATGGTCTTGGTCAGCCCTTATTAGTGTCAATATAATGTTCTGGCTGGTGTTTTTTCCCCTGACTTGGTGGATCCTGATACGACTGTCCCATCAAATCTAGCTGCATATAAAAAAACACTCAACAAAAACATACTTTAACCAATGGTTTGTGGAGCTGCTGTTGACTTTAGCTGGCCTGTAGACCAATTGCCCTTTTCCCCAATCACTCTCTGTTATGAGCCCATAGCCCTCTATGGCACGTGTGTCAGAAACATTTTTTGAGGCTGTTCCAGTACCTGGTTCAGGCATACAAGAGCCAAACCCTTTAGATGTAGATGTGGTCCAAGGTAGGAGACCCATTGCCAGACATAGTACATCTGCTCCCAGATATTTTGTTAACTAGTGTAATTCACAGTAAAAATAAACAGAAACTTCACCACACTGCAAATAATCAGGTTATTACCATGTGTACAGCTGATGTGGTTTTCTTAGCTAAGTGTGTTTTACAGTCAGTATCTTGGAGACTATGCTCCTATCCAGAAAAAAACATGGTATTACCTTCTTTAGAGATCAGTTTATGACCACATAAACAGACAGTAGTGAACACTCTAAGTCTGTTCAGTCTGATTCCTCAGATGGTGATCAGGTTCAAAAACCCAAGGAAGTATTCACCTTTCAACAGATGCTACCAATGTATTTGATTGGAAACAATCTGAAGCTGCTTTACAGATTGGTAGAGTTTATGATCTTATTGAGGATGTGATTGCAAATGTTCTTCCTCTGTTATTGGTCATAGAAGATGTCTATAAAATTTCATGTAAACCCCCTTTTGCTAGTGAACAAACTCTGATATTACAGCCCTCTTTGCTGCTTTGTCAGTTGATCCAGTTGCGGCTTTTCCATTTGTCAACTTTAACGAGAGGCCCTTGGCTTCTTCTAACGCCCATTACCCCCAGATAAAAAATGACAGTGGTTAGAATCTCAAGGAAAAAAGGTTGGCTCAGTCTAATAATTTAGTCTTCAGAATTTCAAATTATCAGGGCTTTATGTGGAAATTTACTTTGCAAGTGTGCTTCAGTTTGGTTGATGTTCTACATCTTTGCCTACTGAACAGAAGTGTTATATGAATGAGATTGTTTCTAATGTGACTCAAGTTTTAAATCATGCTTTAAGGAGTGTCTTGGAAAGCATGGACACAATTCCTAGAAATGTAGCTGCTTCTGTTGTATTGAGAAGGTTTTTTTTTTTACATAACCAGAAATTTTCTGAATATATAAAAATGAGATTTTGAATGCTCTTTTAAGTTCTGAAATTGTGTTTGTTCCTTCTACCACCCAGATTTTCAAACAATGTTATGACGGACGCAAATTGATGCACGGGGTATCTAGAATGTTTCATATCCCCAGGTTCTTCCCTAACAAGACATCCAGCTTCAAAGAAGTAAACAAACAAAAATCACACCCTAACAGGAGTCAGTGTACCATAATGAAATGGCAAGAGGATAATGTTTCCAAACCAAGTAAAATTGTTCATTTCCCCATAAAAAGATCTTTCCCGCCTAAAGAATGACTGTGGAAAGCACTCAGGGCAGACAGCCCTTTCCTCCTGTTGCTCCTCCCCTTTTCTCTTTCCCCAGGTTTTTACTCAACCCAGCAGCCTGACCATAAATACTGGCCAACAGATGCATGTTGAGTAAACTTCAGAAAGGATACTCCTGGCAGTGAAGAGAAATTCCTCGTTCTATCACAGGAATCTCCCCACACTCACCAGGCCAGACACATTTGTTCTCTAAGGTACTCCTTCACAAGTTGCAAGCCAGGGTTATAGAACCAGTTTCTGCACCACAAAAAGAAGTATTTTTTACTCCGCCAACTTTTTCATACCCAGAAAGGAGCTGTTGTGGAGACAAGTGTAAAACTGTTTTTCCTAAATACTTTTCTGAAAGTACTCGCATTCAAAATACCACTGTTTCATGGTGACTTTAGATCTGAAAGATGCTTATCACATTCCAATTGCTCCCAATTTCAAGTTGATCCTACGAAAATCAAATTAGTGTGCACTTTCCACCGAAAGCTCAATTCACCGAAACACATTTCACCAAAAGTTGTATATGGCCTTGTCCCCACTGTAGTGCAATCCTGGAGTTAGTATATAGAGTAGGGGGGGTGTAGCCCCTCACATATTTTAAATGTTTTGAACTATACACATACATACTTGCAATTGCAATATATTACTCATTTCCAAACATGATATATGCCACCCCCTCTACTATATATACTAACTCCAGGGTCACGCTACAGTGGGGACAACGCCACATACAACTTTTGGTGAAATGTGTTTCAGTGAATTGAGTTTATGGTGAATTGTGCTTTCAGGGATTTGTGTTCTGTCAATTGAGTTTCGGTGAAATGTCCTAGATCCATATATATATATATATGTGTGTGTGTGTATGTGTATTGGATTTAACTAAATGAATCCTCCTTTTTAATGGTTTCAGCATTTATCCCCTTAATATGTAATAATCAAATTCATAACTTTTTCTTATTCTTCAACATACAGTTTTAAGTCCTACTTACCTGTAACAGTAGATGACTGAATTTCCCTTCCCTAACCTGATCAGTAAAAAAAACAGTTCCCTATACTAATCTGGTATGTCCAAGGGTCAGTTTCAAGATTACTCTCCAGTCCAGCTGGTGAATCTGGGAATTTTGAGGCAATGTTACAATTGTCTTATGTACACAGACAACCCTCTCCTCCTTCCAACAAACTCTAATACATGTGAGAGATGCAGTTACACAGCCAAACTGGAGGCAGAGCTCTCGCAACCCAAGACTGGCACAGTCAGTCAGGAGGAAAAGGTAACCACACACACCACAAATCCAGTCTCACATAGACCTATTGCATCTGCATACCCAACACATAAACACACAAAAACATACCTGGAGGCTCTAAATAAAAATCTGCCTAAACAGCAAAGACCTCCTAAGCAGATATCCAAGCAACAGCCACCCCTCAACAATACCCACGAATCACATATCTCACAAAATCAGTGTGCCTCACAGTCACAGCCCCTAAGGCCAAACAACACACCAGATACACTTGTTATAGGGGACTCTATTGTCCGGCACACTGACGTCCCGCTCACCAGACTGAACAAGGAGAAGGTCACTGTAAGCTGCCTGTCGGGTGCCAGGATCCGCCACATAATGCAAGCACTCAGGTCACTCCAAAGCAAGTACAAGTATGACTCCGTCATTGTCCATGCTGGTGTGAATGACCTGAGACGTACCTCCCTGGACTACATGAAAAGAGACATAGAGGAGCTCTCTGACCATGTAGCCCAGGCTGGTATGACCCTGACCTTGAGTAGCATCTTGCCCTCACCAAGAATGATGCCATAGTATAAAGACAAAATGATCAGTTTCAACAACTGGCTAAAGTATTGGTGTCATTCAAAGGGGATCCAGTGTCTGACAGCCTGGGATGACATGCTTGACAAGCCACATTGCTTCGCTAGGGACGGCTTGCACCTGTCACCCTTAGGCTTTCGTATACTGGCCAAGGCTCTTGCTACCCCCATAGTGCCTTTTTTAGGCAAGGCTCAAAGGACAAACCCACCTCCATAGACAACCCAAGGATAAAAAAACTAAAGGTAATGCTACTCAATGCCAGAAGTCTAAACCTCAAGATGCACACACTCAAGGCTCTCCTCAGTATGGAGAAAATCGATGTCTGTGCAGTAACAGAAACCTGGTTCAAGGCTCCTGAGAGCACACCAGCACTACCAGGTTATAACTCATACCATGCATTTCGGCCCCAAAATTCGGACCGAAGCACAAAAGGAGGGGGAGTATCTATATTCATCAAAGAAACCTACACCTCCAGGTTAGTGGCACTGCACGAAGCATCGGAAACCATCCATGTGCAACTAACAGCGGGCAAAACTGCCTTTCAGTTTGTAGCCTGCTACAGAACACCCTCCCTATTACAGGAACCCCACTTGGCATTCCTGAGAACACTGGAGAATATGAAGGTCTCTCCAAACACTATGTTATTGGGTGACTTCAACTACCCAAACATTGACTGGGAAAACTACTCAAGCCCAAACACCCTCGCCCAACAGTTCCTTGAATTTATAAACTCTAATGCAATGGAACAACTGGTCACCACTCCCACAAGAGGGAACAACATATTGGACCTCGTCATCACCAACATGGGGACTCTGTGTTCAACACCAGAGGAAAACCCCTCATTGGTAAGATCAGATCATAAACAAATTTCCCTGGACATCCATATCCTGTCCCTACCCGCAGCCAAGGAAATCACTGTAAAGAATTTCTGAAAAGCCAACTTTGCACTTCTCAAGACTGAGGTGGAATCCTTCAAAGTCCCTGGGCCAGAGGATAATACAGCCCAATCCGCAGAATCCTTTACAAATGCATTCTATGAGCACCTGCAGGAATGCGTGGATTGTTCTATCCCAAATAAAACCAAGACTCACTCCTTCAAAAACAGGAGACTGGTCTGGTGGACCCCGGCCATAAATAAGCTATACAACAGAAGGAGGAAGCTACTACATGACAGAGCAAAATCCCAAAAAGGGAAGGCATCTCTGATCAGTATTAGCAAGAAACTTTGATCCCTCATAAAATCATCAAAGGCCAGTTTCGAAAGAAAAATTGCCCTAGACACTAAAGATAATCACAAGGTCTTCTTTAGTTATGTCAGGAACATGGGCGGAAACTCCCAGATATGCTCTGAATTGTTGCATAATGGTACAAAATATACCGAACCTACAAACATGGCCAACATCCTGGCAGACAGATTCAGCGCAAACTTCTCCCCCCCCCTTCCCCCCAAAGGAGCAAATGCCTATCCCAACTGAATGTAACCTCCCTGACATCACAGATGCAAAGGTGAAAGCTGCCCTCGCCAAAGCAAAAAACACAGCATCTATGGGACCGGACGGTGTCCCAGGCTGTATCTTACACGAGCTCCAAGAAGAACTGAACCCTCACATTAAGTCACTGTTCAAACTTAGCCTTACTACAGGATATGTACCCAAAGAATGGCGTACTGCTACAGTAGTCCCACTCCACAAAGGTGGTGCCACAACGGACCCCGGAAACTATCGCCCCATAAGCCTGACTAGTCTGGTCTGTAAAGCTATGGAGCGTATTATCATGGAACTCATAAACAAAGACATTGGCAGCCTCCAGACACTGGACCCTACCCAATTCGGCTTTGTTAAGGGCAGATATTGCCTCTTAAACCTAGTTGATTTCTTTGAAACAGTTACCAAAGCCATAGATGAGGACAAGGTAGTTCACACAGCCTACCTGTACCTCGCAAAAGCCTTCGACACAATACCCCACTCGGGCATCATAAATAAGCTTACCAGCTTAAATATCAACCCCTATATCAAAAGATGGGCTGCAAACTGGCTCAGAGATAGAAACCACATGGTCAGAATCGCAGGTGCCATGTCCGAATCCAAACCAGTTACAAGTGGCGTCCCACAGGGCTCAGTTCTGGGACCTCTCTTGTTCGGTATATACTTTTCTGAGGTTCAGGCTAACACAGGGGGATTATGGCTGACAAAGTTCGCAGATGACTGCAAACTGGGGGCCATAATCGAATCTCCAGCTGACACAAGCATCCTCCAAAAGGGTCTCACAGAGATGGATGCTTGGTGCCAGAGCCACGGCCTCAAGCTAAATGCTAAAAAGTGCATAGTCATCCCCTTTGGGAAAAACAAGGTGCCCACAAATTAACACATAGGTGGTAATCCATTAAGTACGGAAGAAGTAATTAGAGATTTGGGGACCAACGTAGATAGTAATCTCTCCTTTGATAATCACATTGCCAAAGTGGTTAGAAAGACCTTCTATATGGCCACCTTATCACGAAAGGGTTCGCATCTAGACCAAGAGAGGTCATTGTGCCCCTCTACTCGTCAGCCCCATAATTGAATACAATGCCCCTTTTGGGATGTACCTTACCCGACACCTGCAGCAACTGGAGAGACCCCAAAAGTACCTCACCAAGAGGATCATGGGCTACAAACAGATGTCCTATGCAGCTCGACTAAAGAAACTCCAGCTCTACTCAGTTGCTTACTGCCTACTCAGAGGCGATCTATGCCTGACGTGCAAAGCCATGTTAAACCCAGAATTAATGGACATGCTCCACCTCAAAAAATCCAAGTCCCTAAGAGCTACATGCTCCAGGGACCTAAACCTCAGCACAAAAATAAATAGGACATGCTGGAGGGACAGATTCATTTCCCACAGGCTCCCCTCACTCTGGGATAGAATCCCAATTCATGTTAGACATAGCCCCTCGCTCACCCTTTTCAAGCGAAATCTTGACGCATGGATGGGAAATCACAAATTCACCCCTGGGATCTCTTCTGTGTCCCTGCTAGACAGAGGCACAGTAAACTAATCTTAAAAGGGTACCTTCTGTGACCTACTTTACAGAGATACAGTAGGCTAATCTAATAGGGAGGCGGAAGCCAAATACACTCTGGCTAGGCTTATAAATGCCTTAGGGCAGATAGCCTAGTATCTACCTATGAACCTATGATAAACATTATGCAAATATATTTTTATTGTTATTATTTTTGCATTTAATTGTTTGATGCATTTTTTTATTTTTATTTTTGTACATTTAAAGTTTAAGATATGGTATGTGACTACAAGAACTTTTAACAGGCTAGGCATGTTTCTTTAAAAGGAAGTGATATTACAAAAGTTACAGAAGGAAGTGATGTTTTACAGAAGTGATGTAACATATTGGAGGGTTATTTAAATGTGGAGGTTTTCATGTTTGTTTTTCTGAAAAACTTCCACTTTATTAAAAAGGAACAAAAGAGCTAAAATGATTATGTGCTTCTTTCCCAGGGATTTGAGCTATTGTGCAAAGTTTTTTTGTTCTAAGTTTAGTGTTCTTTGCCTAGTGGTTTTAAGTAATATATATATATATATATATATATATATATATATATATATATATATATATATATATCTTTCCAGTTGAATTTGAAAATGAAATCTGAAAGATAAGGTAACATTTTAAATGTGCTACTCTTTTCAAAATATAGACAATTATGAATGTTGAAGCTATATATACCTTGTGTATTGGATCAGTTCTGTATGGACTTGCATGCATAAAATTTAATCTCTTCCAATATATTTGTTCTTTGCTCAGTTTTCTTGTTAACACATACAGCATTTATATAGTTCTGAACATTATTGATGGTGTCTGTTGTTATTCAGATTGATTTACTCGTGCATGTCCAGTTGCTGTGGCCAGCTTCTCTTCCTCCCACCCTTGATTCCCCACCTACCTCTAGATCATTACATTTCTACTCAAAATTCTCCTTCCTTTTTTGCTTTAATCAAAAACAAGCTGGAATAAAGCATGTATATAGTGTGTTTTGGCATTCACTCTGCATATAATATCATATTTCTATTGTCTTTATCCCTGTCCGAGACTGAAATTGGTCCAGTGAGACCTGCATTCTGCAATAGTTAAAATCAAAGTAAAATAAAATAAAACATATGCCACAATCCATACCACTATATACAAATCCTGAAGCAAACAAAAAATCTTCCTACAGTTCACATTAGACCCTCATCACACACTGCAACTAACCCAGTATAGGTCAAATACTACAATCAACATCCCAGATAATGAATATGACTCTATTCATGCACTACAAACTGCAAATCATATTGCTTCTGTTTACTCTTATGCAGAACAAACAACATTAGACTGTAGTTTACAAAAACACCCAGTACCAGAGTGTCAAAACACTTTTTTTTCTAACCCCAATTCCATATGGAAACAATGTGATCACCCCTTCAAGGATGTTATCCACAAACAGCTTACCTACCACTGGCACCATCTGCCCATCCTACGTGCAACTTGACCCCAAGAGCACAGACCCTCCATCTGTCTCTATGTAAAAGTTTTGCACTGCACAAAAATACAATAAAACTCCTGAAAAGTCTGTACAAACAAGTAACTATTACATTCATTCTTCTCATCAGAAACTGTATAGAAACCACCCCTGGCCCACCCTGACTCCCTTGTCTATAGATAAATGCACAAAGCCTTCATAACAAACAAGACTAGGTTTGCACTGTGCTTAGACAACACACACTTAACATTACAGTCACTGTTCCAAAAATAAAACCCTTACTTACATAATTTTTCCCACATTATAATTACCTCCCAGATGCAAGATATAGCCCATGGAACAGTGGTGGATCCCTTGTATCTGTAAAGACTCATCTGACTACCAGCCCAAATCAGCACACACGCTGTCAGAATACTTCTACAAAGTCTCACAACAAACAACCAAGCCAAAAAAACAAAAACAACAAAAAAAAAAAAACAATAAAAACAAAATAAAACCAAAAAATGCATCGTTCAGTAGCCTACCTCTTCCCACTTTCCATACCTGGAAAATTCCAGACACTAATTCAAGAAATTATATCTCAACTAGAAAACAAAAGGAGCCACATCCTCCTAGGTGTCTTCAACCTTCTTAAATTATTACTAAAAGTAATAAATCCAGAGAACAGACCAGCATAACAGGCTACATTCTTACAGAATGTGCAAGGCAACTGGGCCAGGACCCACCCTTAGATCTTAACTCCTTTTTCAAGGAGCAATAGGCAGTCACACCAGGTGTGAATTTTTGAATTCCCATCCAGTTGTCTAATTTCTTCTTAAATGAAGAAAGTGGTCACATTGTTTGATCTCGAGAGAATAACTGTCATAAGAATTCTGCATCCCAATATACCTATCTTTGAACCCCAAACCTTAGAAACCAGGGACTGTCACTTTAACCAACCAATCAAAACACCATAATTTCCAGGTATGTACATCCTGAACCTCTACTTAAACTCTGCAGTCTCATTCTGTTCAAAGGGTTTGTGTTTTATATCTGAAGAATAGCCTCTCACATGGTTGGTTGCTCAACAGATGTAGGCAATTATATGTCCATCAGCTTTATATGCAAAACCATGGACTGCATCATACCAGGAACACACTTCTGCAGATACCTTGAAATGAAATGATCTAGATGTCAGTCAGTATGGTTTTGTGAAGGGTAGATCCTGTCTCTTGATCTAGCACGCATCACTGAAAAGGTTACAGAGGCTGTGGAGGGTGTTCACTCATTGCCCACCACTTATCTTAAACTGGCCTAGGATTTTGATTCTATCTCCCATACTGATATTGCTAAAAAAGACAAATTTAATGTAAACCTCTATGTTTTCCGCTGGATTGAATACTGTCTGTCCAAAAGATCCTGTGTTGGGAAAGTTGCTGGAACCTCCTCTGAAAGCTAAACTGTAATTAGTGGGGTACTATAGGGATCAGTGTTGAGCCCCATTTTGGTATTTATTTTACAGAATGCTATCCAATATCCCAAAACTGAGGCTGATCAAGTCTCCCAGTGATTACGTTATCCTGCTGTTCAGTCATGCTTTGTGCATGCATCATTAACCAGGGCTCCAAATGTATGCTGCATCACTTATAATACACTAGAGAGAGACAGAGACATTGTGAGGTAAATATTTTGTACTTGTTATATATATGTGGCTTATGATATGTCAGTGTACCCCAGTACTTGCACTAACCCACTAGGTGACCCAGTTGGATGTCTACATGCAGGACGTTGAAATTCAGATGACTTATATGCTGTAGGTTGGAAAGGTGGGGTCCTCTGCAGAGACCTGTGTTATTAGTGCCTGTGCATTGCATGGTACCTGATGGAAGTGTACGCCTTCCCATTGACATAGTACTGTCCATAGGCAATGGATGGAGTGTTTATTGCCAAATAGGAGGAATTTAGGGCTGTCAGCTCTTCAAGGAGGTAGATGGCATTGTAGAAGCCACTCATGGTGATTGATCCCTAACCTGGTGTGTTGGAAAGCAGGTATGTTACTCCACATGTCACAAAAGTACACTGAGGGAATGCCATCAGTAGTCCCATGATGCCTGTGGTATATGTAATTTGCAAATGTGCTCCAAGTTTGTATTTGGAAAGTCCCTGTCACTATTATGGTAACAGTGACACGTACTTCAGAATCCACAGGTGTAATAAGTTTGTGAATCCCACCAGCACTAGTCTGTAGGTCTTGCATGACAATTAGTACCTTTATAATTCCTGTGTACAGCCAGTACTGGACCTTTTGGTTATTGATCTGGTGGGAATTAATCCACATCCAGTATTTACCATTATCTGCTGTGAGTATGGACATGTCACTCATCTGTGAAACTGTCCTTTAAGTTTGTTTTTTATATGCTGGTGAAGGATAATCACTGCAGCTATTAACATGGTCATTTGTGGTGCCAC
>NC_056737.1:1439233962-1439236462 GCF_019279795.1 Protopterus annectens
CTTGCCATAACAAAAACAAATCATCGACAAATCGTCAATAAAATAACACATGTTCCTTAAAACATGTAAGAGGGAATAACATATTAAGCTCCCAATGGGCAAAAAACATATTGGCGTAGCTATTGGCACACGAAGTGCCCATAGCTACGCCATGTTTCTGAAGATGCATCATATCGCAGAAAGTGAAAACATTGTTCTCAAGAACAATCTCTAAGAGAAAACAAATCAAATCAACTTGTTTCTCAGAATAATCGCTATGTAGTGATAAATATTCATGCACATACTGCATGCCCAGATCATTGGGAATCATGGTAAATAATGAGTGAACGTCAAAGGTAACAAAACTAAGATCACTGACGTCAAAGACTTCCTTGGTACTTTCATATAAAGCCACCAAAAACTGTTTAGAATCCCTTAAAACTGTATGATTCTGACAAATAATAGGTCTCAGGAACTTCTCACCATACAGGGAGAGTGGTTCAGTAACCCACCCTCCTCCAGCCACAACAGGTCTTATAGGAGGATTGGTGGGATGCTTATGAATTTAAGCAAACCTTGTATTGATGGAATTAAAGGATCAGTTACTTTCAAAAAAGAAAATAATTCTTCAGTGATAAGATGAGCAGAAAAAAATGTCCAAAATATCATTACCAAGAGATGAAATAGCATGATGCACATCTGCAATCGAGATCTTATCATAAAAATTAACATCACTTAACATCAAGGTCATGGATTGACTATAATGTGACCTGTCCATGACAACTATAAGCCCGCCTTTGTCTGCTGGACGAATTACAGTAGAACTATTATTTTGTAACTGATTCAAAGCTAACCTTTCTAAATATGTAAGGTTATATTGGGTGTACTTCCTGAAATTATTACAATTGTCATAAAAATGATGGATATTTTCTTCAGTCAGTTTAAGGTATGCCTCTACCAAAGGGCGATTACTAGGAACAAAGCTACTAGGCTTCTTCAAATTAAAATAATGACCCACCTCATCACTGGAAACAGGTCCTACATCAGAATCACCATATATCAGGCGTAACATAATGTTCCTGCAAAAAACTTTCAAATCTAAGATTGTATCAGACATCTTACTGTTGCAAGAGGGTATAAAATTTGAAGTCTTACAGAGGACCCTACGTTCCTCAGGTGTCAACTCATGTGCCGAAATATTAAGGATTAATGATTCAGCACCTTCCCCCACATCTTTTTCAGGGTTTGATTCGGATGTTGCTCCCCTGAGAATTTGCATTTGTGGCGCCCTCTGCTGACTGATCACCCCCACCCCCCTTCCTTGTCCATACGGACTGGTAGGGGAAAAGGGAGTTCATCTATGGTACTATTCCTGGCTATATTAAAGGTTTCAATGCCAGCTGTAGGAAGACTTCTATCCTTGGGTCTGACAACATTGCCTAGATCCTGACCTTTATTGTTAACTGAAAGTTCAACTGCTGAATCCTACACTATGGCACTGTACGAGCACATCCACTCATGCATGAATCGTGCCATCCCAAATAGAACCAAAATGCTCTCATCCAAAAAAAGGAAGCCAATCTGGTGGTCCCCTGCCATAAACAAACTTTACAACAAAAGGAAGAAACTTTTGCAAAAAAAGAGGAAAATCCCAGGATGCAAAAAACTCCCTTACTAGCCTCAGTAAGAAACTGAGATGCCTCATAAAATCCTCCAAAGCTAGTTACGAAAATAAAATTGCCAAAGATTCCAAAGACAACCACAAAGCATTCTATAATTATGTCAAGAATCTAAATGGCAATGCTCAGATCTGCTCTGAGCTAAAACAGAATGGCATTAAATATACTGATCCGAAGGATATTGCCAATATCCTGGCAGATCGATTCAGTGCCAACTTCACCCCACTCTCACCCCCTAAATGGCCCATCTCAATACCGGAAGATTGCCAAATTCCAGTAATAACGGCCACACAGGTACAAAACGCACTCTCTAAAGCCAAGAATACAGCATCCATGGGACCAGATGACATCCCGGGCTGTGTACTACATGAACTACAATATGAAATGGCACCTCACCTAAGTGTCATGTTTAATCATAGCCTCACCTGAGGTTTCGTGCCCACTGAGTGGTGCAGAGCTACAGTTATCCCAATCCACAAGGGGGGATCCACCTTGGATCCCGGAAACTACCGTCCCATCAGTCTGACAAGCCTTATCTGCAAGGCCATGGAGCGTATTATCATGGAACTGATAATCAAAGACATTGGCAACCTTCAAACACTGGACCCCCCACCCAGTTTGGGTTTGTGAAGGGCCGATCTTGTCTCCTGAACCTGATTGACTTCTTTGAATCAGTCTCCAGAGCCATGGACAAGGGTAAGGTGGTCCACACAGCCTATCTAGACCTTGCCAAGGCCTTTGACACCATCCCCCACTCTGGAATCATAGATAAACTTACTAAGTTGGGCATTAATCCCTATGTCACCCAATGGGTTGCTAAATGGCTTACTGATAGAACCCAC
>NC_056737.1:1439241462-1439248962 GCF_019279795.1 Protopterus annectens
TTAAAATAGGTGAACATGTAAGCAGATTTGACAATGGGTATTCCAGTAAAGTAATGCATAAAAGAAAAAGAACAATATTAAAGCCAGTTTGGTGTTTCCTCCAAAGATGAAACTATTCCTTTCTGAAGAAGCCAAAACATTTAACACACTGTAGGAGGCATCCACTTTTGTTAACAGCAATAAAATACTTCTTTATACTGAAGAAATGGAGTAGAACAGTATAATTCTGAAGAGACAAGAGTGAGCTGAATTCTTGGAAAACTGTTTCTAAAACTAAAACCCTTAAAAACAAATGACCATTCACTGATTGCCAGACTATTGTTTTATGAAACAGTCGATTTGTCTTTTAAGCAGAAGATTTGTACTGGACTTTAAGCCTCAAAATATATGTAAGTATGTATCTATATTTTAAGGTAAAGCACCTTTTCTTGAAGAATATAAAGGGTTAGTTTTGCTGTTTTACTATATTTATAGTGAAAGACAATATATTTCATTTGGGTTCCTATCACATAATCAAACTTTTACAAGTTGGGACCTCATATGGTTGAGACCATTAGTTCGAAGTTGTAAAAGTTTGAGTGTTTCAATGGAAATCTCCATAAGCGGAGGTTTCCATTTTGTTCAATGGGGTGCAATCTCATTGTTGGTATATTTAAGTAGCGTGGGGTGTGGGGGGTTTGCCCCCCTGCTTAAAACAGTTTATTTTGTTTTCCGCTGTTTTTTTTTATCCATAGTCGAAGTTTTGTAACTTCGAACATAATGGCTCAAACATTACATGTTCAAAGTTATAAGACTTCGACTGTGTGATATAGACCCATTTCATTTAACTAATCCTATAAGTTTGTTTCTAAATCTTAAACAGATACTTTCTGTAAGAAAATAACATTATATTCTAAGCAATAGAATTGGTAACTTTAAAGCTATATTATGTAAGAATTTTATTTCCTTTATTTAACATCTGTACTGTTGTCTGCATGTATGATTTGGCAAAATTTTATGCCGATGCCCTTCGTGATGCAACCCTCCACATTTATCTGGGCTTGGGACCAGCACAAAGAAATGCACTGGCTTGTAAATCCCAGGGAGGATAAAGGAATGATGAGGATGCAGGGAGTAGAGGTGGTGAGGGTGGATGAGTTTAAATACTTGGGATCAACAGTTCAGAGTAATGGTGAGTGTGGAAGAGAGGTGAAGAAGAGAGTACAGGCAGGATGGAGTGGGTGGAGAAGAGTGTCAGGAGTGATTTGTGACAGACGAGTACCAGTAAGAGTTAAAGGGAAGGTCTAGAAGAGGGTAGAGAGACCAGCTATGTTATATGGGTTGGAGACAGTGGCATTGACAAAAAGGCAGGAGTCAGAGCTAGACGTGGCAGAGTTTAAGATGTTAAGATTTGCACTGGGTGTAACGAGGATGGACAGGATTAGGAATAAGTATATTAGAGGGTCAGCCCAGGTTGGAAGGTTTGGAGACAAAGCCAGAGAGGCTAGATTACATTGGTTTGGGCATGTGCTGAGGAGGGATGCTGAGTATATTGGGAAAAAGGTGCTAAGGATGAAGCTGTCAGGTAACAGGAAAAGAGGAAGGCCTAAGATAAAGTTTATGGATGTGGTGAGAGAGGACATGCAGATGGATGGTGTGACAGAGCAAGATGCAGAGGACAGAAAGAAATGGAAAAAGATGATCCGCTGTGGTGACCCCTAACAAGAGCAGCTGAAAGAAGAAGAAGATTTAACATCACTTAGTATGTGTATTACTGAGTTAACTGAATGTCAGATCTCAGTAATATGATAATTGGAAGCGTTAAAGTATTGGTGATTTTGTTTTCCTTGTTCCTGTGTAGCACATTCCTTTCACAGGTTATTCATGAAACAACAGACACATTGAGAACAAAACAACATTCCATCTCTTCATAATGCTAAAATTTTCCCACCTTGAGCTGTGCTGAAGAAAATCTAGGTCAGAGCTCATCACTGATGTCTGTGAAAGAAAAAAATAAACTTTCTATTTCTTTCTTTTCTCAAGTGTATATGTGAGAAAACTAGTCAAAATAACAACACTTTTCTTAGAAGTGAAGAATTGGTAAGACAAAAGCTATAATAATGTTATAATATGTGTGTGTGTGTGTGTGTGTGTGTGTGTGTGTGTGTGTGTGTGTGTGTGTGTGTGTGGATATATATATATATATATATATATATATATATATATATATATGTATACACACACACACACACACACACACAAACACTAATGTCGCAACATACAATTTGCTAACATTTTACATGTTAATACCTTATGCTGCAGTGTTATTAACTTTAACTTTACATATTAACTGTACATAATAATTGATGGAAGTATAGTTAGATGTTTGTTACTAATTAAAACAGCTTAAAATAACTATGAAATATAAGAAACTTATAGAGGAAATTAGCAGTTGATGTGTCCTGTGAATTGTCATTTTCACATACTGTAGACAGATTCTGATGTCAAGATGTAAAGCTTAGAGCAGAGGAGCAATTCACAATGGCTAAACAGATGTATTCAAATTAAATAAGTTGGAATTATTTTATATTTAGTCAAGATTGCTTGTAACATTAGAATTAATAAGAGTAAATGTCTAATGAATATGCATATATACAAGAAATGCAATATCAACTATGTAAGATTAACAAAAGTGCAGTATCAGTAAATTAAGAACTATGCACACATAATGTAATATTTAATAGAGAACTGATGATTAAATAGTTCTTTGATGGGAGATTGTAGAAATACAAGATATATAGAATAAGGTAGAATACTAGTGATAAAATAACACACAAAATGTATTTAAACAGCAAACTACTTTTAAGAAAGACATCTATTGCATATACCTGCATATGACAGAAGTGTGAATGTACAAGATCTCATATACTTTACATTGATGTTTGATATGTTGAGTGTTACAGAAATGTGAAGCATAGGCACTTGTACTTTAAAAACTAATTCAGAGCTTTTTGTTAGAGTTATACATTTACAGATATATTTATCTCTTCAGTTCCTACTCCATTGTACTTATTTATTTCAAAAGAATATGAATGCTGAAATTTGAAGCTTGGTAATGTGAACTTTGAAGCTTTTTACATGTTGAATATTATTAGATTCACTCGGACTACCTGAAATAACTAATTCCATAAGTCAAAGTAGAAACATGAGTGTTTTATTGCTGAATCAGTACATTCATTTTGATAGAAAGTAAATCAGATTTTTCAATATATTTGACTCCAGGAAAGGAGAATGGGATTTAAATTGAACACTGTGTAACTTTTGAATACAGTATAGACTGTCATTCTTATTTATTTCTCTAGAGTAAAAAAAAAGACAGATATTTGATATGTTGAGTGTTACAGAAATGTGAAGCATAAGTACTTGTACTTTAAAAACAAATTCAGAGCTTTTTGTTAGAGTTATAAAATGTGTGTGTCTTTTGACATGATAAATAGGGTCTATTTTATATATTTGAACACTTAATTGTTCGAATCACTAAAGATCGAACTTTAGTGATCGAACAATTGAATGTTCGAATATATTAAAAATAAATATTTACAAAAAAAAAAAGAAAAAGTAAAGGGTGTAAGCAGGGGGGCAAGCCCATCTGCACTACCCACACTCCCCGCTAAATACACCAACTCCAAGATCGCACTTCAGTGTGCTTCAGTGCAGAAATGGAAAATTTCCCATTTCCTACACTATAGCACAATCTTGGAGTTGGTATATTTAAGTAGCAGGGGGTGTGGGGGTTGCAGGGGGGCTTGCCTCCTTGCTTATACCCTTTAGTTTTTTTTTTGATTATTTTTTTTTATTATTTTTTTAAAATATTCGAACATTTAAACGTTCGATCACTAAAGTTTGATCCTTAATGATTCAAACATTTAAGCGTTTAAATATATAAAATAGACCCGATAAATTTATATATATATATATATATATATATATATATATATATATATATATATACATTGATCTCTCTTTTATATTATTATGCATGATAAGATTATCTGTGACCTGTACGTTTACAGATATCTTTATCTCGTCAGTTCCTACTGCATTTTACTTATTTATTTAGAGATTTAATTCTAATAATGTTGAATGAGTGAATAATTTAGGAATATTAAATGGGCAATTTATACTGCTATTATATAAATAGGTATGTAGTATAATATTTGATAGATTATTTAATGTCTATGATTAACAGAAGAAGATTATTAAATGTGCAAGTAGTAATGGGGGAATATTTTTAAATGGAATATATATAACTTATTTAATAGCCTTTTATTATCTTGATATATATATATATATATATATATATATATATATATATATAAATTATTTGTAAGTCACAGTAGCTTTTGGCTATTTTTTTTGGATTAATTTTTAGGTGTTGCTAGATAGTGATAGTTTAGTATTTTGACTATTCAATAGGTAGACTAGGAACTTTGGTATCTGTACTAGGTTGTGTTTTATTGCTATTATATACAGTTATAGTTGTAGACCTCTCTTTGTTTTTTGGTATTTTTGAATTTTAGTAGTTTAGTTTGTAGAAAGAATGAATCTAAAAAACCTGGAATGTCAAGATAGTGTCAGAGGAATATATTAGACTCTTATGAGTCTATATTACCACATTGAAAACCCAAATCGGTGAACACCTGTTCGCCGACCAATAAACAGTGAACTGTCATTTCTGTGAATGGCCACTGTAGCAAATTTTTTCCTACGGGAAAGAATTGCTTGGCCAAGCAGAAATGAGACAGTATTCCAAACCTATCAAAGTGGGGGCTGTTCCCCCCACATCCACCTAACTAAATATACCAACTCCAAGATTGCAGTACAGTGGGGAAAAGGATAAATTCATGGAGATGGCCAAGCAATTTTTTTCCCCTAGGAAAAATTTTGCTGTAGTGGCTATTCTTGGAAATGACAATTTGCTGTTTATAGGTCAGTGAACAGGTGTTCGCCGACTTGTGTTTCAATGTGATAATATAGTTCCGAATCTTATATATAATAAAAGTAACATGGTGGATAAATGTGTCATATTATCTTTCAAAAGAATTACTTTTAAATTCACAGTATGAACAGTTTTAATATATTATCTATTAATGTAAATGGATTAAATAATGGTGACAAAAGGAAATCATTAATGAGGTATCTGAAATTAAATAGAAGCGACATTATATTCTTGCAAGAGACCCGCTTGATAGATAAAGATGTTGTTGTGTCTTTCGGCTTTTCCCGGTTAGGGGTCGCCAAAGCAGAACTCACGTCCACTAATGATTGGCAGTAGATTTTTACGTGCCGAGTTGCCAGCCCTGATGCACAACCTTCAATGAAGGTACGCCCATTCACGCATGTTTCCACACAGAAGACGGTCTAGCTGAGAATCGAACAGGACAACGTCATACTGTGAGGTGACAATGCTACCGCAGCACCACCACCGCGGATTGATAGATAAAGATGTACAATATTTAAATAGCAAGTTATGAAATGTTATCATCTGCTTCTTTTTACAAAAATAAGAGAGGACCTGCTATACTTTGGAGAAAACCCACTATAATGCCTAAGGTCATGGAATTTTTTAAAGATCCTAAAGGAATGAATACATTTGTAATAATTAAATATAATTGCAAACTCTATACATTAGATAATTTTTACTGGATCCCTGGAATAGGTACAAGAGTGGCTAGAGATTATTTAAACTTACTACAAAGTTATTGGAATTGCAGTTTAATTTTAGCAGAGGATGACATTGGAATGGTAGTTTAATTTTAGCAGGGGATTTTAACTACATATCTAGTATACAAAATACAAGTGAACAGAAGAAAGCTAAACACTGGCATCAGCTAAAGCACTAAACAGAATTATTACTAATAGTATTTTAGTTAATTTGCTAATAAAAGCAGAAACTAAGTTATTGTTCTTCACTCATTATTGTTATGTGTATGGGACATAAACTAGGACTGATAGGATTTATGCTTCTATAGATTTACTTAATGAAGTAAATTATTTTAAAACTATCCCTCATCCTCTATCTGATCATAATGTATTAAATATTAATATAGTAATGGATATGAGGAAATTTCAGATTATTCATAGAATCCCAGCATATATGATGTAATTCAAAGAGTTTAAGAGTTACCTTAGAGAAGAAATCAATTATTTTGTTTTATCTTTGACTGATAATGGTCATTTTAGCAAAGTCATACTATGGACTCCTTAAAAATACATATTAAAGATAGAATGAGAAGATGGCTGGTAATAAAATGAAAAACTGGGATAAAGAGTTGTTAGAAATACAAGATGAAATACACAAAGTGAGGTGTGAAAGTAGATTAATTAATAAAGCTCAAACAGGATTTATAGTCAATAGATTAACATACTATAATATAAAAATTCAACTATCTTAGATTTAGCAAATAGAATGAACAAGAAATTGGCTCTAATTAGTTTAGGTATTGAGAGAGCATTTGATTCTGTAGATTGTAACTAATTGTTAAAAACTTTATAAGCACTTGCATTTACAGAGTACATTATTGGAATATTTAAAAAAACTGTTTAGAGGCTCCAACATATATGTTAAAATCTGATCTTACATTTTTTAAGGACTCACTTTACACAAAGGCACAAAACAAGGGTGTCATTTGCATTAGTTATCAAAATTATTAAAAACCCCTTGCTAGTAGCATAAGAAGCAATGGAAAATTGATGGATTCTCAAGTATTAGAGATGGTCAATCAAAATACAGCTTTCTGCACATGATATTTCAATAACTGTAGGAGATTTAAAGTATTCAATTAAAGAACTAGATGAGATTGAAAAGTTTCAAGCAGTATTGCTGCTGAAATTTAATAGCAGTAAAACTGAAACTTTAGTGTTAAATCAATTACTAGTAAGTTTAAGGCTAAATATTAATATAATTGGGAAGGAAAATAATTAAAATATTTAAGAATAAATATCTATTCAAATGTGAGCAAGATTATTAATAATTTTGAAGAAGTAATTGAAGAAGGGTTACTTCTTATTAAAAAAAATGAATGGATGTTTTGTTACTTTTGAGGAGAAGGTTAGTGCTTAGTAAAATGATTATATTACCTAAGATGATATATATATATATATATATATATATATGTGTGTGTGTGTGTGTGTGTGTGTGTATATATATATATATATATATATATATATATATATATATATATATATTCACTTCAGAAGCTTGAAATATCGAAATTCAGTATTTTGAGCCCATAAAGTGGAATCCTGAAAAGAACGAAAACTCAGAAGCATGAATTTCAAAATCTCGCTTACCGGAGATTTTGAATTAGCACTTCTGCTGTACACAAACACACACCTTCCTCCCCAGACACAAACACACACACCCTACTTAAATATTCTAACCCTGAGGTCACACTACATACAAAAACACACAAAACACCACCACACAAGCTACATTCTCCTCGCACACACACATCACAG
>NC_056737.1:1439251462-1439256462 GCF_019279795.1 Protopterus annectens
ATATATATATATATATACATACATATATATATATATATATATATATATATATATATCTATACACACACACACAGATATGCGTATATATTTATATAAATATATTTCTATGCACAGAAACAAAAAACCTAAGAGATCCTAGCAATGAGTGCTATAATAATAGTACGCATTGAGTCCAAGTTTATACATGGCCTCAAGATTGATGATCCTTAATCCCTCCTTCAGGTCCAATATGTTATGTTTCGATATTTTAGATTGAACATTACCCAATACAAGAGCAATACCAAAAAGATAGACTGTGTGGAGCTATGTTCAGGTTGGCGCTTGTATTGAGCACTTCTAGAACATTTACAATTAATGTCACTCAACTGTACTGTTATTCTATGTTTAAAAGGTCTAAAAGTTTGACCAACATGAAATTCTCTGCATTGACACACTGCCATGTATATCATCCACTCAGTATTGCAGGTAATAAAATGTCTAATATCAAACAGTTTTGAAATATTGATAGAAGTAAAAGACATAGTCCTGGAGACCCCCTTGCAGAAGACACAGTTGCCTCAATATGTATTACCTTATGGCAAATTAGTTTAAATCCTTCATTTTTTGCTCTTTTCCTTCTTAAAACCGGACAAATGTCACCAACACTTTTACCTCTTCTATAACTTAAGTGGCAGTTACTATCTAGACACTATTCAAAAAAGGGATCCATTTTTAGAAGGTGCCAATGTTTGTTAATAACGTGTCAAGTTTTGAACATGCTGGTGCCATAAGTTGTGAGTCTGGGTGTGTGGATGTTCCTGGTAGATCTAGTATTACTATCTCTAGAACATAGTGCTTCATCCCTTGATCTAGAAGAGGCTATAATATAAACGTCTAACTTCAGCATGCCTATAACATCTTTTTATGAATCTGTGTTCCATTTTCGAAGCCACAACTTCAAATGTCTCTGGAGAACTACAGATTCTCCTTAATCTCAAGAATCGTGCTGTTGGAATGTTCTTAATAATGTATTTTGAATGGCAACTATTCGTTTGTAACATGGAGTTATTTGTAAATGGCATTCTATATAAGTTAGTTACCACAGAGCCATCTATAACTTTGATCAGATTTACAGCTAAAATCTATATTAAACTCATCTGTCTTGCCCACAAATTTCAAACCAAAAATTTTGGAGTTAAAATAGTTCACAAAGGTTTTCCATAATTCTAGAAGCCCCATCCAAATGCACCAACAATTATCCAAGTAACAACTACACATATTAAGGTGTTTCATAAAAGGATTTTTTATTGCAAATTAATTTTAACTCCATGAAACCCATAAATAGATCCACATATATTGGAGCAAAAGTTGCTCCCATAGCAGTACCTTTGATCTGTTAATGGCCTTCATTACCATATCAAAACACATTTCAGAAGCAATTCAACTTTGTGTCTCTGAGTATAAACCTGAAAACATAAGCAAGTATTTAATGACCTGTATATTCCCTTCATGTGGTATACTTATATACAGGGATTGTACATCTAAAGTACACAAGTATGAGTCATTAGTTACCTGCAAATCATGCAAAAGTTGTAAAAATTAAGTAGTATCTTTGATACTACCCCTCGCTAACTGTAAAAGAGGTTTCATTTGTTTTTCCAAATACAGACAAAGGTTCTGTAAGGGAGCCTCATCCAGAAATTATTGGTCTCCCTAGGGGATTCATTCATATTTTGTGTATTTTTGGCACAGGGTAAAACCACTGCGGTTTAAGATCTTCCACTATAAGATGTCTTAATATATCATCAGTAATCATACCACAGTTTTTGGCTTCATTCAAAAACTTATCAAAAAGCTTTTAAAAATCTGCCCCTGGATCCACAGGCAACTTACAATAAGAAACAACATCCTTCAGTTGAGATTTAGCTTCCCTAACATAGTCAACAAAATCCCATATAACAACTGCCCCACCCTTATCAGCATTGACCATCACTATTTATCATTATTAACAAGTTGATGTAAAGCCATTACATTTTTTGTTACTGAAGTTATTACCATAATTTCTGAAAATAGTACATGGAGATCTTGAGCCACTTGTTCAAACATTTTCAATGCTGAGTGGTAAGGAGGCTGGAACGTGGACTTAAAAGAAAAAAAGGTGTCAGACCTTATTCCCACCTATTCTCTCCGACTATAATGACTATAAGACTCTGACTATAATAATATTAAATTCAAGTTGTGACAAAAACTTTTAATGTCCAAAATGCAAAATCTCTAAATCAAAAATCACAAATCACTTCATCATTTTCTTGAAAGTTTCTTCGATTTCTGTTTCTGTTTCCTTCCTGCATGTTTAACGGGCCCCTAGAGCTCTTCTTCAAGGCTGAAGATATATATATATATATATATATATATATATATATATATATATATATATATATATTTATATATATATATATTTATAGGTTCATAGGGTGGTACTAGGCTATCGGCCCTAGGGCCTGTACAAGCCTAGCCATAAAAATTCCCTGAAAATTTCTTCCCACATTGTTTACTTCCCTGGACCCCTGTCTAGCTGGGTGACTGATGTGATCCCTGGGGTGAATTTCCTATCTCCCATCCTATCGTCAAGGTTCGTTTTGAAGAGGGCCAAGGAAGCACTCTGCTTGACATGTATGGGCAGTCTGTTCCAGAGTATGGGGAGTCTCTGGGTCAGTAACCTATCCCTCCAGCATGTTTTGTTCATTGTGATGACAAGACTTAGATCCCTGGAGCGTGTGGCTCTGAGGGATTGGGATTTCTTGTATGTTAAGCAGAGATCACCTCTGAGTAGACAATATGCCACAGAGTATAGCTGGAGTTTTTTTAGATGGTCAGCACAGGGCATCTGCTTTAGGCCTGTGATTTTTTTAGTGAGGTATTTCTGCAGCCTTTCCAGCTGTTGCAGATGTCTTGTGAGGTACATACCAAGCAGGGCGTTGTACTCTATAATGGGTCTAATGATGGATGAGTACAGTGGGATAATGACCTCCTTTTTTCTGAATGAAAAGCCCTTAGTGATGAGGTGTGCCACATAGAATGATTTCCTGACTGTTGTGGTGAAGTGGTTATCGAAGGTGAGACCTCTGTCAACCTGTGTCCTTAAGTCTCTCATCACACTTTTGGTGTTTAGTGTACTGCCACCTATGTGGTAATTCATGTGTACATGTTTTTTCCCAAATAGGATAACTATACATTTCTTGGCATTAAGCTTGAGCCCATGGCTATGGCACCAAGCATTTGTTTCTGTAAGGCCCTTTTGTAGAATATCCACATCATTTGGGGATTCAATAATGGCTCCCAGTTTGCAGTCATCTGCGAACTTTGTTAGGCAGAGTCGCTTAGAGTTGGCCTGTACGTCAGAGAAGTAGATGCCAAACAAAAGTGGTCCCAGGACTGAACCCTGAGGTACTCCACTTGTCACTTGTTTGGAGCTGGATTTGGAGTCGGCTACTTTTACAGTCTGGGTTCTGTCAGTAAGCCAGTTGGCAACTCATCGAGTGACATAGGGATTTATGCCCAGCTTAGTAAGTCTATCTATGATTCCAGAGTGGGGGATGGTGTTGATGGTCTTGGTGAGGTCCTGATAGGCTGTGTGGACTGCCTTACCCTCATCCACAGCTCTAGAGACTGATTCGAAGAAGTCAATCAGGTTCAGGAGAAAAGATCAGCCCTTCACGAACCCAAACTGGGTGAGGTCCAGTGTTTGAAGGTTGCCAATGTCTTTGTTTATAAGTTCCATGATAATGCATTTCATGCCCTTGCAAATCAGGCTCATCAGACTGATTGGATGGTAGTTCCTGGGATCCAAGGTGGATCCCCCCTTGTGGAGTGGGATAACTGTAGCTGTGCGTCACTCAGTGGGCACGAAGCCTGAGGTGAGGCTATGATTAAACATGACACTTAGGTGAGGTGCCAGTTAATTTTGTAGTTCCTGTAGTACACAGCCCGGGATGTCATCTGCTCCCATGGATGCTGCATTCTTAGCTTTGGAGAGTGTGGTTTCTACCTGTGTGGCCATGATTACCAGAATTTGGCAATCTTTTGGTATTGAAATGGGCCCTTTAGGAGGTGAGAGGGGGGTGCAGTCAACACTAAATTGATCTGCAAGGATATTGGCAATATCCTTGGGATCAGTATATTTAATGCCATTCTGTTGTAGCTCAGAGCATATCTGAGCATTGCCATTTAGATTCTTGACATAACTATAGAATGCCTTGTGGTTGTCTTTGGAATCTTTGGCAGTTTTATTTTCATGACTAGCTTTGGAGGATTTTATGAGGGATCTCAGCTTCTTACTGAGGCTGGTAATGGAGTTTTTTGCATCCTGGGATTTTCCTCTTTTCTGCAACAGTTTCTTCCTTTTGTTTTAAAGTTTGTTTATGGCAGGGAACCAACAGATTGGCTTCCTTTTTTGGAGAAGAGTGTCTTGGTTCTATTTGGGATGGCACAATTCATGCACGAGTGGATGTGCTCGTACAGTGCCTTAGTATAGGATTCAGCAGTCAAACTTTCAGCTCCCATCTGCATGGTTGTCATGAAGTTTGTCACTTCAGACTTGAGTAGCATGAAGTTGGCTTTGCAGAAGTTTTTTACGGAGATTTCTTTACTGGGTGGTGGGGGTGGGATGTGGATGTCAAGGATGATTTGCTTATGGTCAGACCTGACCAATGCGGAGGTGACCACTGGTGTGAAGCATCTACCTCCTATGTTGGTAATGACCAGGTCTAGGATATTGGAGCCCCTGGTGGGACAATGGATTAGATGATCCAGGGCATTGGAAGTTGGTAGTTTTCCAGTTAATGGCAGGGTAGTTGAAATCACCCAGTATTAGGGTGTTTGGTTGTATCTTAATATTTTCCAGTATGTTTAGAAAGGTGTAGTGAGAATCTTGGGGCATGGTGGGGGATCTGTAGCAAGCTACAGTTTGGATTGCAGTCTTACCTAGTGTTAGTTGCTCCTGGAGAATTTCAGATGCATTG
>NC_056737.1:1439261462-1439288962 GCF_019279795.1 Protopterus annectens
ATTATATATATATATATATATATATATATATATATATATATATATATATATATATATATTCACACAGACATATACATATATATTTAGCACTATTCACTGCAGAAGTGATCTCTATTATATTATACGTTTGCTGGATTAATGATCTAATTACTATTTCAAATGTTTGTTGTAATGCAGCAACAGCTTTACTCTGAGATATGTCCTCAGGATGGAGTAAATCAATGCACTCACATGATACACACTCTGTATTCCTTTCCGCTTTTTCTATACTTCTTTATATCTATATTTGCATAAATGTGTTGAAAAATTAAAGCAAAGCCAAATTTACTTCAATTCTTTTTGTTTTCCACTGAATATTTTTTGCCCCTTCTGGGGAATAGATATACAAGCATTGAAGGTAAATTTCACCTATCTTCGGTGGTCTTCTGGGAGTGAAATGACAAAAGTGCTAATGATTAAACTATTTCCCTGAGTTTCAATTGCTTGGAGCATAATACTCCATGGAGCACAATGCCAAATGCGACTTTCCATAGGAAATCACTTAATTGTTAGTTCTAAGTGTTTACCAGGAGTGATTCCTTTCATTTGGAAGACTTCTCCTTTCTATGAGTCAGTGCAGCCATGGAGTTGGTAGATATATATATGTTTAAGGCTGTGGAAGACTTGCCCCTTTGAAAAAGAAAATGCTTTACTTTTTTGCCATTTTGTGTTTCAGGCTTTTGGTGTTTCTGATACATGAGGAGTGATGGGGTAATATGCATTTATCGATCATGGTATGGGTAAGGCCAGTCTATAACCAAATGGGATGTTATTTCTAGCACAAAACGAGAAATCTGGCTAGGCTTAAACTGGCCTGCAAGTGTAGCTAGCTTAATATGTATCTATTAACCTACGAGGTGTTACTGTTTGTTGTAATATAATACAGAAGTCAATATCATTCCAAAACTGCAAAACATGTTAGGCATACCTGTGAGGTGAACAGTGAATCTAAGCAAAGTCAGTGTGTCAAATGAGCTGTGAAAATATCTCAGAAATAAAGAATTTACACTTTAGTTTGAAATTATATTCTCCCTGCAGCTGATGCATGGGCATTTAAAAAACAGTATTTTTACTCAATTGTACTGCTTATTTTTCAGATTAAAAAAGAAAAAAACAAACAAGTTTGCATGTTAAAATACACAAATAATTGTTCAGTAATGTTAATGAAGCTTACTGTTAATTGAAATACAGTGCATTGTTCTACCATTCACAAGCAAATCTGAAACAATTGTTTACCCTTGTTTTTACACTGTGAAAACCTAGGGCATTTAAATAACATGGCAGACATGATCAAATAAATTTCCTTTTTTTCAGATATTATATATGTACAGGCCAGAATTCAGAATAATTACTTACTCAGTGTGTAAGAGCAAAACAGTGCAGGCAAAGTAGTGCAGTGCAGCCTGATAGTGATTAACCGTGCAAAAGGAGTGACACTGCGAGATGTAGCCTGAATAAATAATTAGCTATCTTGTCAAAGCACAGCAGGTCGTGCAATAATTGGCAGATTACCATGAGAGATATCATGACCAGATAGGTCAAGTACCATGTATATAACACGATTGTTATGATATGCACTCGTACTTACATCGACACACTACTACAAGCACAGCTGAGAGCCCAGATAAGAGCTACACAGCAAAGTATGTACTATATTTTATACTATATGGAAAGGAAATGAGCACATAGAGCAGTCAGATGGGGGAGGATCAAGCAGAGCAACACACACACACACACACACACACACACACACACACACACACACACACGGGGAAGGGCAGATACTGACTAATATTTGTTGGGGGGGGTATTGTTTGTGGAAAAGGCGCCTATTGTATTACATTTTCAGGAAGGATAAAGGAGAAAATAGCATGGGGAAGGTGTGGTTATAAAAAAAAAGCTTTAGTGATAGCAATCAGGGCAAAATAAGAGAAAAACTGACAGGAGAGGTGCTGACACAAAGGAGAGAGACCACAAGAGAGAGACACAACCAGAGACATTGGAGATAGTAATGGGAAGTACTAGACTACAGACTGGCAGGGAAATGAAACGCAAGTATAAGAGACACTGTGATGGGGGAGTAGGTTGATACTGGTGCAGTTCAATTCCCATAAGAATGCAATGTCCAGCCGGGAGGAGCTTAACAGCAGATACCATACATGGTCAGCCAAATGTTGACCTGCATGGCACAGGGGAGACAGAGACAGACGCAAAGACTTGTACACCCCACCTCAGTATTCTAAAATGAACACCTAAATCTAGTGGTAATAGTGTACTCAGACATAACATAGCCACCATAAAGCACTATCCAATAGTTTGTTAATTGCTTGCCCATGGTAAGCCGTAAATAACTTACACAGGCAAGGTCAATGGAATAGCCATTCTAAGAGTAAGGCATGCCAGACTGACATGATAAGTGGGAACTAAATGATTGTCAGCCATACAGGTCCATGGCAGATGATACCACCCTGAAAGGTGATAACACACCCCCTGTCAGCTCAGTGGTGTTAGAAGAAGAGTAGAACAGTTCAGGCTGCATTTATAAAGTATATGATAAATAAAACAAGTCTGTAAGTAATGTTGAAATTAATTAGCAGCACAGTCAAAGTGGGCAGTGAAGAGGTGACAAAAGAATACATGACTATAACAGTTCCATATGCATTCCCCAATGCCTCTGCATTTATTATAGCCTTCATGGTTACAATAGCATGTTTTCCTTAATCTAACAAGGTGTTAAAAGATCAGAAAAAAAACAGGAAATGAAAATTTCCATGAGCATGTGTAACTATATTGCTGAACATGAATGCGTACCTATGTATAAGCCAGCACCAATTAGTTCTACTTACTCTGGAACTCTGGTTCCATCTCCATAATCTTTTCTTCCCATTGACAGAGCAGATCATGGTGGAAAGTCTAAAGGACACTGTAATGATACCAGCATTGTTTACCAGAGTGGGCGATTCCCAAGCCATCACTCACTGCCCAGGCAAGGTCACGCAGGCATCTGCTTGTACAGGGGTCTTGCTAGGGAACTCCCATGAGCGACTGCAGTTTGCCTCATTAGCATAGTTTTTGTAGACCAGCCCTGAAAGAGCATGTTTTAAAAAGCTATGACTGTGGTGCTCATCACACTATCTCATCTTTTGTAGTATAGCAACTGAGTCCATAATAAAATAATTACATATGTTTACAGTGTGAAGAATTATTGTACATCTGCTCTGGTAAAGATGCAAGGTTACTGGCATGTGGGGAGGAGGACAGTTTTTTCTAAAATGTTCTAGAGAGATTCCTTCAACAGAAACATTTTAAAAGGGGTGTTGTGGAACATAGGGAGTGTTTTACATATGATGCATCTGTGATCTGCACTCATTACTTCTTTAATTAGGTTATTTAAGTCCAATGTGCATCATAACCTGTCAACGCACGGTACAACATAGCCTGACTAAATTACTGGATGCATAAAGTTTTAATCTTTGCTGTGCCTTATCTAGCCCAAAGCTGTGGGCCAGATGCCAGCCTCTTTTCCAGTGAACTAGTACACTGCATCCTCATTGGCCTGGCATGGTCTTCCACTGCAGCTGGTTCCTCTGCTGGCTGCCCAGATTGCACTTCATCTACTGCTGGTTATGATCTAGCTGGTATCTGGATGGCAACCCCGATGCTCTAGCTGCCAGTATATCACCATGTTATACGTATTTACACAGAATGGAAATATCTTGCTGCAGGTCTGTGGAACATACTGCCATATGCCAACAGTGGAATCTGGGCTGTGGAAAACAGGATTTCAGCAATCTGAATGCATGCTAAGTTGTGTTGTGGATCTGTAACAGTGCAGTGTTGTATTGCATCTAAGACATGATCTGTTGATTGTGGACTCTGATGAGCCTTTGGTCCAGGGCATATCCTGCATCACTAATAAGATGTTCTTTGGTGAAAGCACACCACAGGAATAATTTATACAGGTCTGATCTCTGACAGATGTTTAAATTTTAGTACCTGCCCGGATAGCTTACAGACACTCTATATAGCACCCTGTGCAATGCATGCAACCTGATAGGTGATGGAGTAGAGACCTTTTAGGAAGATGTACCTCATGTCCATGTGAATTTGATGGGGGCTTGATGGTGATGCGGATATTTTCAGTGGCCTCTAGAACCTCAGAGAAATTGGCAAAATGCCCAGTAATATTGTTTCTTTGCACTGCAGTCCATGGGAACCATATATGCTTCTCCACATGCTACAGCATAACATCAAGTAACTTATGTTATGCTTATGAAGAACTAATCACCAAGATCGCCATATTCCATGAAGAAGGTCTGATCAATAACAATCTGCTTTAATTTCTTATAGTTGAACATCTGAGACTCCCCAGCTTTTCAGGATCCCCAAACCACACATAAATGCCACTGGCCCATCCTATAGACCAGTTATCACAAGTGGGTGGTACATTACAGAACCCATATCAATATATCATGAAGTCCAGATCAAACACTTTGCAGAGAACAACAAATCCTTTATCTTCAACACCTTGGACCTCCTGAGAAAAAGTTGGGTCCTCAAAATCAACAAACATGTTTGGTTAGTCACAGTAGACTTAGAAGCACTTTACACTGTATTACCCCACAAATACTGCATTAATGCTGTCATTGAAGCTTACCAAAAAGAATGGTCTGTCTTACCCGAGAAGTGGAGACCATCAGCAGATTACTGCGCATACGCCTCAACAACAATTACTTCAGATTTAAGGGCCATTTCTTTCATCAAACCAGAGAAGTAGCTATGAGTCCAGCTATGGATCCAAGCCTGGCCAATATAGCACTTGAAAAATGGGAAGAAGAAAACATCTATACCTCCTCCTACTACACACACATGTGTTGTTACTACAGATACATTGATGATGTCCTAATCATTTGGAACAGCGATCTCCAAAACCGGAAAAATGTTATGATTACATAGAAAAGACAACCAACTTTCTTAAGTTCATTACATTCCACAGCCAAACTTCCAGCAATTTCCTTGATATTACCATCACAAAACCTTCTTTATGAGGTGACTTGTTGAATGATCCTTAACACACACCCACAAGGGTAAACCTAATGCTCCACAGAAAGAGTATGCACCCCTTTAGAGCCAAGAGAAATGCCATTAAGTCCCAAGGTCTCAGGATAGCCAGGGGCCTCTACGAAACATTCCTCCTTCACTAGAAATATTCATCTAGAAATGGATTTTCTAGCTATCATCAAAAACAAACATAACAATGTAGATCTATTAACTTTGGGGAATATCGCCTCATACCACATCCGAAGAATCATCCAGCAAAAAGTGGACAAAAAATGGAGCACCAGCATGACTTTAACTTTTTCATGTGATTACCACAAACTTATGAAAGCAATACTGGACAACTGGTGCATCATAAGTGAAAACAATTCCCTCAGCAAGATACTCCCAACATGCCAACCTTCAACACCCACAGAAGCAAAAACATCCATGACTTTGTTGAAAACAGCAACCCCCCCATTAGCAAACTGATCCAACAACCAGCAGGTACTTACCCTTGTAGCCCCCACATGGACTGCACCTACCATAAGTACATGTTCAGTAAAGCATCTTTCTACCGCTCCAACAACAAAAAGACTTTCAAAATCCCCTGGTTTGGCAATTGCACACAGACAAAATAGTATACAGAGCCCAGTGCCATCCCTGCAATGCTTTGTAGGTGGGCAAAACCATTAACAAGTTAAAAACGTGGATAGCCAGACATTACTCTGATGGCATGGAATAAACTAACCCAATGGCAAAACATGCTAGAAAGAAACCTGATCACATCATCTTTCATTTCCTCATCATAGATGGGATCATCAGTGAACCATTTCAAGGAAATACAAATGACAGGCTTGAGAAGAAAGAGCTTGAATGGCAGATCTGTCTGATTGTGAACAACCCCCCAGTATTTAATCCCACAATCTCTATTAACTGTACATTAAGCCTTAGAAAGCTGAACCGCCACAATAATTACTAAATCAATTCTCTTCCATATTCCATAAGTGCTGCTGTCTTTTCCCCTTCTTTTTACATCCTTAATATCTTGCTTGATAACTTTGACCAAAACCTCTATGTCTTCTGTTTACATCCTTAATATCTTTAACTTTGACCAAAACCTCTATGTCTTCTGTTTACATCCTTAATATCTTTAACTTTGACCAAAACCTCTATGTCTTCTATTTACATCATTAATATCTTGCTTGTTAACTTTGACCAAAACCTCTAAGACTTCTATGCATTTGTAACCACCGTACAACATCTTATCATTCCTCACTTGTGTAACTTTAAGACGCATATTTTTTCAGGAATTTTAACTTGCTGACCCCACATGGTATTGCTTATCCTTATGTTTTCTCACTCTTTAAAGGCATACTAGCTTCACAGCAACTCTTTTGTATATAACTGCTATTTCAACTCTGTCCATTAATAATGTCACACTTGAGTTTGAAATATATTGGCTTTAAACCCAGCACAAATGCCTGCTCTAACCTTAACCAACAGCTCACTTCAACTCCTTTAAAAACTACAATTTCCCAACTCTATTGCCTGCAAAATGTATCTATTATTTTTCCTTCATAAGTTGTATCTATATTTTTGTCCCCATGACAAAAGCAGATCTGATGAGGCATTTGCAAAAGCGTATGAGCACAGATTACTTTAATTCTTTTTTATTTCTGAGTTGGAACTGTACAGATGACAAGTGCTTAACTTATTTTATATAAAAATACATACTCCTCCTTCTAGAGACCAAACCAAGCAAAACCACTGACAAATGTTTATTTTTATTATTCCACTACACTTCCTCCACTCCTTCCACTTCTCCAGTCCATTTAAGCTCCTACAACTTCTGTTCATGTGATGTAATAAAGTTTATAATGCTCTCCCTCCCCCACTTACATTGTTGCATTCATTCACAGCCAAACTTAATTTCTAATGAAAAATATAGTTTATAAGATTTAATAATGTATTTAAAACTAGAAAGTGCTTGACTTGAGTGACAGGTTTGTTATTAATTAACAAAGTTAATTTAATCTTAAATGTACACCAAGATGGCAGTAAGTTGGAGCCCTTGCAGATTTAGTTACATAAATGTTGATCAATTGACATGCCCAGCAGGGTGTCACACAAATGTTTTACATTCCTCTAATGTTTTGTTTTTACGAATCAGCACCAGAGGGGGCGTGGCCATGAAGAGCACTGAGTAGCAGCATTTCTTTTCAGCTCTGTCTCTTCAGATTTTCTATGACAAAAATTTTATGAAATAACTATCCTAATTGTGGATATATTTTTAAGTTTTTTATTCCTCTTGATATAAAGAAGGATAGTATCTAAAATTTGTTAGAATAATTTAATTTTTTCGGTCAAAATGTCTCTGATACTCTGATCTTCACCAGTTAAAATATGAGCTTCATTAAAACAGCACATTAGGATGCTACCTTAAAAAAGGAAGTACAATCCCTGATGACTAATATACAAGAATTAGCCAGCAAAATTGACAGAATGGACTTGAAGCTGGATAATTTCAAGGAGAGATGTACACATCAAATGGATACTATCCATGAAGACCTAAAACAACAGAAGGAACAAATCTTGGGAATCCAAACAGCTCTTAATGACATGGACAACAGAACTCAGGAAAGTAAACATAATATTGAATTTCTTTTAAGACAAAATACTCAGTTGCTATCAAAGGTAGATGATCTTGAAAACAGATCTCGTCGCAATAATATAAGAATATTTGGATTACCTGATAATATAGAAGAGAATAACCTAGAAAAGTTTTTAACATTGTGGTTGCCTGAAATTTTGGAACTTCCTGAAGCACTTTCTTGTGGTATTGAAGGAGCACACAGGTCCATGGTATCATCTAAAAACAGCAAAACTAGTTCTACTAAATCTGTGATTGTTAAATTCCTTTCATCTCATGATAAGGAAGTAGTACTGAAAACTGCCTGTGCAAAATCACCAATTAAGGTAAAAGACAATATAGTATGCTTCGATAATGATTACTCACAAGCAGTAATCTCCAAAAGGAAAGTCTTTTTGCCCTTAATAAAAGAACTTAAAAAGAACAAAATAAAATCTCACTTATTATTTCCAGCAAGGTTAAAAATCTTTCACCAGAATGCAACTCGAATTTTTAAGGACTTAGACACAGCTCTTTCTTTTGTTAAAACAAATAAACTTCTGGACAACTTGAAGACATGGCATGGGCTACAGCGAGTCTAAAGAGGTTGCCAAAAAATGGAACATAGAAAACCTTTGAATAAAAGAAGAAACTTAGAAAATAACTAGCATCAAAAGCATATATTTTTATTTGCCTTCTTTCTACATGTAAGTGAACCAAAAAGACCATGTAGATGAAACTGGATCAACAGGTAAAATATGTGAACTTTTTTGTTCACAGATAATTTATTACTTCCTTCTATAGTGCTGTTAGTGATGGTACAGTTTTATATTTAGTTACTGCATTTCACATTAAATGATTAATAGTACTTTTTTCATACTATAATTAAGTAGTTAAATAAAACTGTTTGGTTGAATGTTGTATTTGTGATAAAGATTAGTAGTTTATTTTAATTGATTTTAGTAATATTGGTTTAATTTCTCATAGTATATGTAGTTAAATAAAACTGTTTGGTAGAATTCTGTGTCTATGATTACTTGTTGCTTTAACTATATTATTTAGTGCTTATAGATTTGATGCCTCCTCTTTACTTCATTACACAATCCGGTTTGTGAATAGTAAATGTAGACCTTTGTGGGGAGATTGAAGAGATGTTGAGATGGTTATTTTATGTAGTGCTGAGGTTGGTTGTCTTATTTTGGTGTTTAATATTATTAATATTTTTTTCTTTGGTGTTTTAATTTGGTCTGTATGCTTCTGTGTACCCCTTTGCCAGTTTATGGTTATGCTTATATAACATTACTTGAATGATAAATAGTGCTTTTTTGTGGCATGATTTCATTAATTCTAAAAGCTTTGCTTTACTTGTGGTTGCTTTGGTAAGCCTTAGATGTTGCTATGGCAACACTCGGGTTTGGGACAGCTTTGCTGTTATTTTTTTCAGTCAACAGTAAAACAGCAGGCTTCAGTCTTTAAATTAAAGCTAAATGAGTTTACATTCACAGTTTCTTGCTGAAAATGTCAAAAGTTGTCTCCAGAGCTCGAGAATAACTTCATGAGCTGCCTGTTGAACCGAGGTGTCCGTTTCTCGCATCATCATGCTGTTTTTGAAGCTTAATTGAACTCTACACTGTTCTGCCACTAGATGGCATTATTGGATCATTTAACCGCCCAGAAAGCCTACAGCTGATACTTACAAGTCAGTGAAAGGCAAGACTTAAGAAATTTGTTTCAAATGAAAAGGACAATTATAGTTTGTAACCTTATGTAAACTGTGCAGAGTAGCTTTCTTTTAACAGTTTATTTTTAAAAGCATATTCAGTTAATTCAGTCTCTCTAATCCCTTAACATAAGTAATTTATTTGGAAATACTGCATGTATTCAAATCACAATATTTTCTATTCTGTCAACTATAGGCTGGATTAATGTTTTATGTATGGTTGGTTTTCAGGAAATGTAATTCTTTATAAACAAAGTAAAAACAATCCTGAATTTTACATACGCAACTAGGAATATGATAGTTCCTATAAGACAATGGCAAATGCACATTCTTTTTTTACAGTAAGACTACTAATAGTAGATATTCTGTAATAGTTTAGTGAGGTGTGGTCCTTTGGGCTACATCTTAATTATACCATCTGGTTATAGATATTTGATTTATGAACACTCATATTATCATGTACTCGTAACACAGCTAGCCAGAAATGCAATAGGTTTTGATATCTGAATACATACCCTTCACATATGTTACAGAATAATCAGCTTTCATTTAGTCTATAGGAAATCTGTATAGGATAATATACTATTTATCAAATCCAAATAAAACTACTCTGACATGTATATAATTTTACATGATTAAAACTGTATTTTTCAACTTACAGATGATATTAACTTTCTTGGAAGAAAGATACCTTTTATGTTTATGTAAGGTAAATGGGGTATATTATAGTTTAATGACAGTACTAAAATATAGCAAAGAGAAAGGATGACTATTTATATTATTACCTTTAAGATAGTTATGATAAGTTTACTTTGTAAATCCCTTTTTGTTTTTTGGAACATCAAGCCTGTCATTTATTTGACTTTAAATAGATTTTTAGTTATTAAATTTATTTGTTAATACAGCATTGTCAGTTGTATTCTAATTTATTTGGACAAGTTCCAAGCACAGACTCATTTTATAAATAATATTTATGTATAAATAGTTAGCAAGTATTATGATAATGAGAATAAACCATTACAGTTGGTAAGAACATTTTAGCATATAGATTACATTCTTAAACTAGACATAGACACTCCTAACTCCAGCAGATGAATATTGTAACCTCAGACATAGTATTGCCTAAGCTACTACTGTTTTTTAAAGCTTGCATCTGAATGGTTGTCTTTTAAAATTATCTTGTCATACAAAAGTTGCACTCCCCATCAATAAAATAGTAGTCATGAATCATTAGATCTCTCATGATATAGCTAAAGGAAGTAATCTTATTGCAAGGAATGAATTTCATACAATTACTTAACACATGAGCTAACATACACAGTTTTTTTGTGTTGTACAGACTTCAGATTTGTAGGTACTAAATTCTAATTTGTATAATTTGTTGGCTACATGATGTGTTATGTATACAACATAAATGTAAACAGAACCATTCTTTTTGCAGTATTATAACCAGGTACACGTAGCTGATTATTATTTTATTCGTAGTTACACTGATGTTTGCTAATATGTTAAAATGCATAAAGTGTTAGATATGGTTGTAAAGATTTGTTAGTTATATATTTTCAAAGTGATTTTTATATGATCATTATATATATTATTAATATGAATAAGAACTTAAATTTGTTTAATCAGAGTAGATATTTCCCAGATGCTGATTAGATGTTGCTACTGAACAGATGGTTAATTTGAGTGACCATATGTCACTCAAATTGGGAGTATTACACTCCAGAGGGGTTAAGGGTAGTTATGAAGTTATCTGTTTAAGTTATAATAGTTTACTATTAGTTTTTATGGCATTTTCCACAATTCTTAAAAGAGTAATTCTCAAATGTCTACTTTTTTTGATGTTTCCACATTACTTTAACAATAATGTATCTCTAGGTATTCCATTTATTTACATTAATAAACTATGGTTTTGGTCAAAATGTTTTTTTCAACACCATATTATTGAATGACTTCATTAAAGTGTATTTCAATTAACATTAATGGATTAAATAATCCAAATAAGAGGGGAAGATTCTTTAAATATCTCAAACTGCATAAAGTTCAATTAATATTTTTACAAGAAACCCACATGAAAACATAGGATGTACTTAGATTGGATACTAAATCATATTCAGTGTTAGCTAGCTCAGAACATTCTCAAAAGAAAAGAGGAGTAGCTGTCTTATGGAACAACTCATTACCTAAGCCAAAAATTATTAATACATATAAAGATAAAGGAATGTTTTGTCTAATTACTATTCAGTTTAATGACAAAATATACACCTTAGTAAATCTATACTGGATTCCAGGAATAGGCACTGATACATTAAAACATTTTGATCATATAGTGCAACTTTCTAAGGGACATATGATATTGGTTGGTGATTTTAATTGTATTTTAGACAATAAAGAGTCAACATCACATAACAAAAGAAGAATTACAGCTTCAGCCAAATTGTTGAAAGATTTTTTAGAAACGTATTTCTTGAAAGATTTACATACCTTTGCTGAATCTGATTCCTTAGCTTATACTTTTTTTTCAAATAGACATAATACACATTCAAAGACAAGAGTTTTGTTTTCTAATGATTTGGTAGATTCTTTAATTAAAACTATGGTGCTTACATGTCCATTATCTGATCACAATTCATTAATTTTAGAATTCTTAGTTACCCCGATCTGTATTGTTCAAATAAGTAGAATACCTGCCTATATAACTACATTGAAAGATTTTAAAGATTTTATAGCATCAGAAATCCAGAACTTTATTGAACAAAACAATATAAATAATATTTCTGAAATCTTTGTATGGGATGCCTTACAAGCCTACCTCTATGGCAGAACTATAAATTGATATAACAAAAAAGGAAAAATCTGGAAGAGCAGTTAATAGAAATGCAAAATAAGATAGAATCTTTGAAACTTATCCAAGAAAAAGATACTAATAAAAACAATATTAAAAAAAACTCCTTGAATACTAAATATATGGAAATATTGAATCATAAAACAATGATTATTTTAGAAAAATTTAAAGTCTTAACATTTTACACCAATCCTAAATCACTGAATTTATCGGCTAATAAAACTAAAATAATTAACAAATTCAATTATATAAATGAAATATTCTCCCCTAAAAAATGTCTTGGGTATACAGAATATCTTAACTGAATTTAGAGAATGTTTTGAAAACATTAACCAGCAGTCTAAGATAATAGATTATAACCAAGAAATCTAATCTTTTATTAACAAATATACAAAAAAATAAGATTATCTAGTGAACAAGTTACTATTATTGACAGACCCATCTCCTTCAAAGATGTCCATTCCCAGATTACTAAATTAAAACCAAATAAATCACAGTGAAATGACGGTATCATCTCAGAGGTTTATAAATTATTACCAGCTGATGCCTTAAAACTGCTTCATAAAGTTTACAATTTCTCCCAAAATGACAATCTAATACCTCCATCATGGAAATATACTTTTATCTCCCCAATCCTCAAAACTGATAAGGACCCTGTTAAATGTTCATCTTATAGGCCTATTTCCTTATTAAACATTGATTACAAAATGTTTGTCATTTTATGCAGACGTACTTAAACAATTTTTGCCCACGTTAGTCAATGAAGATCAAACAACATTTATAATAAACAGAAATTCTTATGGCAATATCAAAATAATTCTGTCCTTAATTGAATCAGTCAAATACTTAAAAAACAGCTTAACATTAATCAGTCTTGACATAAACTGTGCTTTTGATTCAGCTAATTGGGACTATTTATTTTTTACTTTTGGAGGAACTAAACATCTCTAATAGTTTCATAAATCTAATTACAAGTTTATATCAAGGTAGCCAAGCATACATTAAAATAGGTACAAATATATCCCAAAATATACCAATAACCAAAGGAACAAAGCAAGGGTGTCCTTTATCTCCTTTACTATTTACATTGATTATGGAACCTTGGGCTAATTTGATAAGATATGATGAAAATGTTGAAGGTTATAGGTTGAGTTCTAATGATGTTTACAAATTACAGATGTTTGCGAATGACATACTCATTACTCTAAGAGGCAATAATGCATCTATTGACGCTCTTTTTAAAGATGCTGAATCCTTTCAAAAAAAGTCAGGTTTAACCTTTAACAACAACAAAACTAAAATCTTGACAATTGGCCCTAAAAAGCTGGAATTACTAGATGTCTATAACAAATACCAAGCACAGTCTAATGAACTACTTTATCTAAGCATTGTAATTACTAACAAGATAAAAAATATCATTCAAATCAATTACAATAAAAGCTTATTGGCAATAAGAAATCTCATTAAAAATGGAATAACATCCAATTTTCTATGGATGAAAATAATTATTGAAATGATTCTATTACCTAAAATTCTTTATATTATCCAATCATTCTCTCTACTCCCTCCTAGTTCTTTAATTAAGAAATGTAATTCTATAATACATACATTTTTATGGTCCCCTATAAGACATAGAAAAGCCTTATCTTATCACATGAAAAATTGGAAAAATGGGGGTATAGCTTTGCCTAATTTGGAAATCTACTCATTTTCTGCAATGGCTAAATTTATTTTCTTATATATATTAAATAAACTGCTAAATGGAAGAACATTCTAGAAATAGTAATGAGTTTTGCAATAAAGAATAACAAAACACAGAAATTAATGTTTAAAAACTCCTTTATCTGGATATTAAAATATTATTTTTCTACTTTCTCTTCTCAGAATTTTAGAACAAATTATATAATTATTCTTTTGAGATCATTTAGAAACTATATAAGTTTAACTTGTATAAAGATTGGCTATTTCTCATATACCCTATAGCCTACACTGAAGGTGCTATATTTTCTCCTGATTTTATGAAAATGTATTCTTTTCAACAAAAAAATTTAATTTTTTGGTCACAAATGATATCTAATAATGACTTGAAATCCATTAACTTACTGAAGAATGAACATGATTTTGACACAACATCCTGGTTGGATCTATACGAACGTAGAACATATGTATCTAATAAACTTGACTCTATGACGTTATCAACTAAAAGTTCAGTTCCTAAATTAATTCAGTATATGGTGCTGTCTATAAATCATAATTCACCAGCTAAAAACATTTTATCCCACTTATATAAGGCAATTAAGCTAGATCTAGATAACATATTAGATAATTATTGGAATTATTTCACCTTAATTAATAATCATCCCCCTACAGAAAAAGATAAAACACATATATTACAATCTGTTAGTGTAACCACTTTTTCACTAAGATGAACATTTTTCACATGGAGATATTTGTATAGATCATTTATAACCCCATGATCTTTAAGCAAATTTAATAAGAAAAATGTTAACTGCTGGAGGTGTAATAATGTAGTTAACGCTGATTGGGCCCATATGGTATTTCATTGTACAGAATTAAATCATTTCTGGAAATACATTAATCACATTTTACAAGCAATTTTCACACAATTTTACTCTCAAAATTTTTAGTTTTGTTTAACACTCCTGCTTTTATTTGCATTACAGAAACTAATCAGCCTCTGCTCTGGTCCATTTTATCAGTTGTCAGGAAAACAGTTACAAGAAACGGGAAGTCTAAATCTTCTCCCTCCGTAAATTAATTCAGAAATCTACTTTTTGAAGTATGTAATTTAGAGATATTGACCAAAAGAGCAAGATCCTCTAGGAATTCTATTGTAAATAATATGTGGAAGAAAGTTTATGATTTGTTAGATAAATAATTTAATAGTAATGTATCTATATTTATAAGAATTTTAATTTGCTAATATGTATTTGTAGAAAGAGTCATTGTATATAGTTTAAATGTGTTTGTTTTTTTCTTCATTGTCAATAGTAAGCATATTCAAAAATGTACATATCTCACGATAATGTTTGTTTTATCTATTTTAATTCAATAAAGCTGCTTTAAAAAAACAAAATCAGCAACAGACTTGTTACTTGAACAAACGGAGCTATGCTCATCTGCCTGGAATTATTGTTAAATTTCACTTTACAAATAAAGAATTTTAACCATGACAGGCTCCTGATCTTCCTTCTTTGCCTGAACAAAACAGTTGATTTTTTGCTACTGATTCAGATAGGGAATATAGGTAGCAAAGTATACTTGGAATTCATGTCCCTCCATGGCTTAATGATAAATTGTTTACTGTTTCAACCTTTAAGAAAGGAATAGTGCATTTAAGTCAGAACAATTAATTGTTTCATATGATCTGTGCATGTTAAAATGTCTTTTATTAAGTTTTTTAATGTTAACTTTAGTCTCATGTATATCAATGAAAATGCAGTGTTCTATAAAGTATATGTTTGTACATTTTTTCTTTCTCTAAAGAGATCATTTTTGGATTTTTTTCTAGCTAGAAGGTAGTATTTTTTTATTTTATTTATTATCTATTATGCTCTTGCAATAACCCTGACTAATCTGCTTTTTCATTTCCTTGTCCTCTGCTCTACCATGCCTCCCTAAAATTTTTCTCTGTTAAAATTTATCCTTATATCATAATTACTCTCTGACCTTTCTACTCTGTCCAGCTCTACCTATCCCATCTAACCACCAATCCTGTTTTCCTAATCCTATCTTATCCTGTAGATGTCCTTAGTAACCTTATATCCCCATCTTTTCTTGATTTACTTACTTATTGTTTTTTTTTTGTGGGAAAATAGTCCAATCATTTTTTTTTACTATGTACAAATCTTGTTCTTGTAACATTTTGTTATACTTTATTGTATTGTTGTTTTTAAATTACTTGTAACATTAAATGTTTTGAAAACTTGGAGCTTTTCTCCTCGGGCCTCCACTGAAAATGGACATGTATCCAGTTGGACTAGCCCGGTTAACAAATGTAAAATAAATAAAATAAATTATTTAACCTGTACTTTTTGAGTGCATCTGTGTAGAAATTTTTACCACATTGTTACTCTCCTTCTTTTCATGTACTTCATATCAAATTGTTCCTCTTTTCCCCTATTTTTATATTTTTTAATTTATCCAACATCCACATATTTTGTCTCTGGAAGAGATCACTCTGTGTTTCCTCCTCTTTTAATCTGCCATCTATGTCAGATAAAAATGAATCAATGTAATTTATTTGAACAAACTGTTGTATTATGGTTCTGAGAAGTTTATTTTGCTTGTTACAGCTTTCTTTAATATAAATCCCTTTGGAATGTAGCTGGTCAGTTTTCAAATATAACTCCTGTGGAAAAGTCATTGCTTGTTGTATACCTTTTCAAACAAGCATTGCTTGTTGAGAAGATCTGAGCATATTCATTTTCTTATTCTGATTTGATTTGGTTAGTTACACAAAAGTCAGTAAATTAAAATCAAAGCTACAAATTGAGACTTTTCACAAATATACAGTGAAACAAAGTTCTTAAAAATTGTGTATCTCCCTTTCCAGAAAAAAAATGGACATTTCCCATCAAATTTAATAATTATGTACAAAGCATCTAAAGGAAGCTATTGCTTTGTGACCATCTTAGATTCCATTTCCAAGACAACTTATTTCTTGATGTGTTGTTTGTGGACTGCATATTGATATTGCCAGACAGGTATCTATTATAATCTATATTTACATGATATGCCATTACCATTTTACTAGGTTGTATGCAGATTTCCTGAGAATTTTCTCTTTCCAGCTCACATCAATACATTATGGTAAGGTGGGCTATTGATTTTATGTGGTGATAAACAAATTCAAAGATACTAGAGTTTGTCTGTCCCTCATAGCTGTTGTTTTCACCATACATATACTCGATGTATTATTTCTACAACTACACAGTCAATGCGTATGAGATTGATGTGTCTATCAACTGTTTAATATATTTGCGTATGACAAGAACATGTCTGCTGACACCAACAGAAAGTATACCTCAATAGTATATTCTAGACAGTCAAGTATGACAAGGCCATGGTGATGACTGGCTTCCTTGACATCAGAAGCCCACTGCATTCACCTTGAATGCTCTCGCATTCCATCTGCTATATGACACTGGTGGTATGCATCTGCTTTTAAGACGAGTAGGTGCATCTGACGTTATGCTATGAATATTCCAGTTAGGTATCTTACTGGTTATTCATTCTGTACTACTGTGTATAAGACTTAATTTTTCTTCCACAGAGCATCTGCTGTAAATTCAACATGCCTTATGATTCTTACTGGTGGCTTATTTGCAATATGCTAGTGAATGTGCATTTTGAATCAGAAATATTTTGTGCTGTGCTATCTCTTCTGTTTCACTGCCACCCAGTTTGAGAAATGAGAATTTTGGATATTCCTTGTACCCTGCTGAAGTAAATCTTCAGTGATGAGATTACATTACTATCATGTTTAATTGCATATCCATTGGCTGGGACAATTCCTTGTACCCCTGAAGTAAAACATCAGTGATGGGATTACATTACTATCATGTTTAATTGCATATCCATTGGCTGGGACAATTCCTTGTACCCCTGAAGTAAAACATCAGTGATGGGATTATATTACTATCATGTTTAATTGCATATCCATTGGCTGGGACAATTCCTTGTACCCCTGAAGTAAAACATCAGTGATGGGATTACATTACTATCATGTTTAATTGCATATCCATTGGCTGGGACATTACACACGAGCTTTGACATAGCTTATGTGGTTTGGTAACATTGCAAAGTTGTGTGTGAAATACATATCACATTTACAGAAATTTGTGAAGAGATGCTGCTGATTGATGCCGTCATCGTTCACCCTGTGTTAAACTGATTGTTTAAGACTTGATAGTGCTTCCTATAGATGTTGAACATACACACAGCATGGACAGTTGTGTTGCCACTTGTAGCTTTCTGTTTGTATTTCTATATGTTTACCAAAACCAACTATCCATGCCAGTGTGGGTAATGTGTGATAGTTTGGTATTTCCGTATGTTTAAGTGAAAGACAGTTTTGATTGGCTTAGTAGTTCAATGACTTTGGGCAATATTCATACTGTTTAGCTGTTTTTTATTCTTATGACACATTTTGAGTATGAGATGGGGTGGCCGGGCCAGCACAGATCCACTATGACTTCCTATGGCCCAACACACTGCAGTGTCAAGTACAATTGAGGACAAGTGAAAATTATTGAGACTACAGGACATTGAGAGGTCATTACACTACCATTTGGCTAGTCCTTTTGCATGCCACCACCCTTCCCTAGCAGGTAACTTGAGCCTTGCATAAGTACACAGTCAGCCTGTATTAATATCTGCATGAGCCACTGCTGGGCACACAGCAGATAGCTAGAAGATGAAGTCTACCTCTTGACCGTAGGAGCAGCTGCCTGTCATAGCTTCACTTCATTGTGTGAGCCATTGCACAGCTCATGTCATGGTTGCAAGGGTTACAAGCACTGTGGACATGGGCTAAGTAAAAACGCATGCATATATGTACATACACACACACACACACACACACACACACACACACACAAAAACAGCCATACATCTGCAGCTACACACAGAGTAACGACATGCAAACCACCATAAACTAAGAAAAGGAGACTTTAATGAGCCAGCAAACAGAAAGACAATCAAACCAATGACACTCCACTAAATAACATACAATAGCAACTGTAGTTCCAAAAGCCCACATAGAAGGGAATGATATAAAATGCCCAGAAAGTTAAGCACCGGTGGCAATACCATGTTACAGTCTTATATTCCTGAAGGGTTCCTGTTGCTTGTATTTATAGACACCACCTTCAGTCCCCCACTCTGGGGTATGGTCTTTTTTACTGTCAGCTATATGCTCCTCTGTGTCCTCTGTGATTTTCCTAAATGGGATGCATCTTTCAGATGTGTGTCTATTGGAGTCAAGGAGTCATTCAGTCCTCATAAAGTACACCAGAAGAGGGTGTCATGATTTTCACCCTTAAATCTGTTCATGCATGAGCAGAGAGCCAAAACTCAAGTGAGGCAAATTGGGCATTTGGCCTGGGTGCAAGCTGTTAGTGGAATGCAATCAGCAGTTGCTGATGGGGCACGAATGGTGGTATCACAGCTTCTCAAAATGAATGCATTTAGTATTTAGTAGGTGAGCTACTTAGTGTGTTACTGAATTATGGAGTGAGCTTGCATAAGATGTTTAATACAGTGCAGAGGTTTGTGATTTTTTTATTTTTTTTTTGTCAACTTTAAGTTGAGGAGAATGCCACACTTGGCTGCCCAGGGCACCAGATAGCCTAGCTGTGGATCTACATGAGCTGATTTTTTTCTTTGTTGCCTTGCCTGACTTTCATCCATGCATACAAGAATTTCCACACACATCCTTGCATGGGAACTGAGGGATAAATTTGCATTCAATTCACTAGTGCCTTGATAAGTTGAGCTACTGATGTGGTGCAACCCACCAACCCATTACGTCTACTATTTGTGTTTGATTTCTTGTATGTAACCCAGACTGAATTGCAATGTGATATTCACGTTATTACTCATAGAATGTCTGTTACACTAGATTGTGCATACAACATGCTATTGGGTTGCTCTAGTTCACATTTTGCTAAGATGATTTTTGCATTTGCAGTAATGTTTCTCCCTGCATTCTTCTTCTGCTGTCAATGGAAAAGCATTCTGAATCTCACACTGTGACATCACTAGGTACGAAGGAGCATTTTAGCTGCAATGCATTCCATTTCCTGTAAGTGCCACTTATACATACACAAAAGTTTAAAAACGCACACACACACACACACACGAGTTAGTATTACTTATGTTTTGGAATATGATTATTTTTTGTATAAGGCACATTGTGTACATTTTAAAAGCTGTCCATCCTTCTGGTACAATGCTGGATAGTCTCCTGTCCTCCACAGAGAGAATTTTTATAATAGTAGTATGTACAATGGCACATTTCTCTTTCTTTGTATTCTTGAAAAGTGATCTTGCAGTATAGGACAGAAAGAGGAAGCAAACATTTTGATTCTGACTATGTGTGTTTTGGAATAAAACTGCATCTCTCATGGTCTTTAACAAAGTAATTTTTTTTTCCATTTGTTTCTGTACGTCTGCAAGGTATGCATTAGAATTATATGTTTAACATCTTCTTGAAGTGTCATGTGATTCTTTTCAGATGAGAGAAAAATGTCAAGTGGTCCAACTTCATTGCGTGCATCCTTTGCTGAACATTTTTCCTCTATTGCTACACTTAATTTTCTCTAAAAATAGTGACTGAAATTAATTCAAAAGGGAAGTGGTTCAAACATGTCTGATCATTATGCCAAGTATAAAAAATGGATGATTAAAACCACTCAGCAGACAAAATTGGTGACTACAAAAAAGTGAAAATGTAACTGGGGCAAATGATAAGGAGAGATTTTTACCATAGTTGTAATCACACTAGACAATATATGAGTATCTAAATTTGTGCACTGTCATTTTCTTTATATAAATGAAATGTGTTTTATTTTGTTTAAAACTGTTTACATAGTCCATAGTGGATTATAAATTTGAGTTACTTTGCTTAGAAACCTTTGTTGACACAGATATGTGGGATCCATATTGTTCTGGCACCTTGAAAGTTTTATTTCCTGGTTCATTAGCTTGCCTGAAAATAATTTCAGTAGTAGATTTTATCTGGCAACATGTCTTTGTAAATGTGCATTTCTTAACCATATCAGATGCATTTTATAGCAGATGCATTTGATAACCTTTATAAGACAGACGATGTTTTTCCTCACCTGTCTATAAAGCAAACTGTTCACAGCTTCCTCCCCAGTTGAAAATAATTTATTTGGCATTATTTGCTGTTTCTTTAATGCTGTAAGAGGCACAGCCAACTGAAACTAGAACTCAAATTGATTAGCTGGCAGTCCTATCTCCACATATCATGCTTACACAGTCTTGCTGTAGGCAAATTAAACTTCTTGCCAGTAGTGAAGACTTTGACAGCTTTTCAGGTATGCTCATTTAATGTGATGAACGAACTGCTTGTTCATTTATTGTAGTCACAGTCTGTGAGCTTTGTTTGAAACCATTTCCTCATCGATCTGTCTTACAAAACAACTCTGGAGTTCTTAGTTTATTATTGCAACTTGTTCAGTCAATTATTTAGTACTTATGACTATCTTCTGTCGTATAATATGCATAATTAATTACCTTTATATGCTGATTCAAATACAATTATTTTTTACAGTAGAAAGTTTTGTTTTTGGTTTACAAGTATCAGAATATAAAGAAATGCAACTAATATCACTTTTACAATATAAAAAAGATCTGGACTGACTGTTGCATGAGGTCATCATACAAGTAGTTTTTGTCCTCTGCTGCTAGACTACATCTATAGTTTTTACCAGATTATTTGACTTGGACCTCAAAAATGGTAATCTACTCAGTGTGCTATTAACAGTATATCTGAGCATCCTTTGCATTTATGTGAAATGTGAAAAAAGGGGAAAATGGCTGATTTGGTGGATGAAAGTATGTATCAAAGCAAAAAGAATTCAAAACTGCAATGCGGTGTCAGACAAAAAATGTCTTTCATATATCACTTATGTGGACACTCACATTCTTATTTATATATAAATTATTTCTTCTACTTTACTTTTCTGTAATGTACAGATATGTTAATTCACTTGATCAATGCAAGCCACTAAATTCTCTCTCCACTCCAGAGTTATCCTATGTCCATTTCATTGGTTATTTGAAATGTTCTTTCTGTTTGTGTCTTTCGGCTTTTTCCCGGTTAGGGGTCACCACAGCGGAACTCTGGTCCGCTAATGATTGGTAGTGGATTTTTACGTACCGGGTTACCAGCCCTTTCGCACAACCTTCAACGAAGGCACACCCCAGTCACGTATGCCTCCACACAGAAGACGCTCTAGCTGAGAATCGAACGGGACAATGTCTTGCTATGAGGTGACAATGCTACCGCAGCATCACCACCGCAGTCTGAAATGTTCTTTCTGTATTCCTATTTATTTGTTTTTTTTTCTTTGATTTTCCTATAAGAGCATAATTAGTGAACAAAGTTCACTTTCTTGTTTCATTCAGCTGTTTGTCTCCCCTGGCATGTAATTGTCTCATTAAACAAAGCCACCCTTCAGGTCAAGTAGGTCTCAGCCCCCTGTAACAAGAAGTGGAAACCTCAAAACTACCTCACTCATGCACCAGGCACCTGCAGACTCTGTCCTGTATCTATAGAAACTTAAAACTAATTAAACCAAGGCACCACTTGGATCCAGCATGTATGTCTGTGCTCCCCATAACAAGAAGTAAAAACATCAAAAATACCTCACACACACACCGAGTACGAATGGACACTGTCCAGTAACTAAAGAGACTAAAAACTAATTAAACCAAGCCACCCCTTGGGTCAAGTGGGATTGTGCCCCCCATAACAAAAGTGGAAACTTCAAAAATGCCTCACTTGCACATCAGGCACCCAGGGACCCTGTACTGTAAGTAAAGAGACTTAAAACAAATGTAGGTGCCTAATTTCCAAGTGTCTAGGCAGTAAAATACCTTAACTGCTCTAAATTAAATGAGTATAAGTGAGTGTGTTAGTGCATTCTGCTGTATAGTGCCTTACTACATTCTGCTGTATAGTGCCTTACTCAAAACACTAGGGTTACCACCTGTCCCTCTTTGGACAGTTGTGTCCTGAAAATAAAACCCCTAAAAAATGGCAAATGTCCTGTGATTTTATGACAAAATTTTTTCCCCATGTTTTCTTTAATAGTTACATAAAACAGTTGTTATCTGAAACATCTAAATGTTATTTGAAATAGCATTAACATATCAAATCTTACAAGAATGCACTTTTATTTTGGCAAAAAAGTGAAGTTCTATCCTTTCCACTGGGTGTGGGTATGATCTGCCTTGCAAAATCTCTTGATTCTATAAAAAATGGCCCACTTTGGGCATCTGAAAGGGTGACAAACCTACAAACCACTGTACTGACAAGCTCATTGCCAGGAGGCAACACCTGCATAACCCTCTCCAGTAAGCGTTCCCTCCCCCCAAACCACAGCCTATTTTCTTTTGATAAAAAACTTAAATCTATAAAATAGCATACCATTACCTCTCCTCTTAATCTGTACCTATCCCCAGCTTTAATATTACATTCTTTTGAGAAATTCAGGGTAAAATTAGATAATGTCTACACTTGCCTTAATTTAACAGTATAAAGTAGAATGACTGTGCAAAGTAACAATCATTTTCTTTAAGGTTCACTAATTGTTTTTTAATCCTCATGCGCGTCACAATAGTGTCTGCAGAGTTCACTTAGCCATTGGCTATCCATCTCCTTCTCTGTAGTCTTTACCCCGCCTCCCTCTAGCTCTTGGCCTGTATTGGGTTGCCTGCGGCATTATAAACCAGGGTGCCATTTTGTTTCCTTTTATTTTCAAATCCCACAGCAGTTGTTTGTCTCCCCTGGCATGTAATCATCCTCATGTAAGTTCTTGCATTCAAAGTATGTTGTACATTGTAGTTTAATAGCTAATTCATTAATACAACAGCTTATGATAACTGTTTCTGTTGTTTTTAACACTGCAGGATGCCTTTAGATATTTCTGCTTAATGAAATGCTGTCACATATGCTCCTAGATACATTCTTATTTCCTTGTTTACTGTTATAGAGCTAGAAGGGTAATTTAACATATTGCTCTGAACTGCTTTGCCTAACTGTATTGACTAGCATTTAAAAACATGTTGAAAGTGTATCTTGCTTTAATGTAGTAGAAAACTGCTGTATGTATTAATCACACTATATTTTTGTATGTTGCCACAAGAAAAAACATTATGTTATCAGGTGCTGAAGCAGAAACAACCATTACCATTAGCTCTCCTATGCATCATTTACCTTATTTTACTAGGCTATAACCTATATTGATACTTTATGCCCTTCCCCTGACTCTTACAGCTTTACCAGAGCTACTACTTACTAGTCATAGCACTACCACTGCTGGTGACTGGTCACACAGCACATGCTGCCTTAAATTAATGCTCTCTTACATTCTTTTTATTTTCCATTCAGTAAACCAAGTCACCCCTTGGGTCAGGTGGGTCTCTACCCCCATAACACGAAGTGAAAACCTTGAAAATACCTCACTCATGCTCTGGGCACCCACAAACACTGTACTGTAATTAAAAAGACTTAAAACTAATGTAGGTACCTAACTTCCAAGTGTCTGGACAATAAAATATCTTAACTGTACTAAATCAAACAAGTGTTAGTGAATGTGTTAGTACATTTTGCTATATAGTTCCTTACTCAAACCACTGTACTGATGAGCACATCACCAGAAAGCAACAGCTGCTTAACCCTCTCCAGTAAGTGTCCCCTCCCCCCAAACCACACTCTATTTTCTTTTGAGAAAAACTTAAATCTATAAAATAGCATACCATTCCCTCTCCTCTTCATCTGTATGTAACCCCAGCTTTAATATTATATCCTTTTAAGAAATTCAGGGTAAAATTAGATGTCTTCACTTGCCTTAATTTAACAGTATAAAGTAGAATGACTGTGCAAGTTCACTGACTGGTTTCTAATCCTCTTCCACTTCACAAACAGTGTCACAAATATGTTAAATGTGTATTCAATGTAAACTATCCCATCAAATTTTCAGCTGATCCCACTGCTCTACAACTACATATAATCAGATTCTAATCACCAGCAGTATTTTTCCAGTTGTATAGTAGACTGTCCATGGTCATCAAGCAGCCATGCAGTAAGCATTTCTGTTTCTGTTCTCACTCCATCCAAGTTATGTTTTACTGTTAAAGGTATTCCATTCCATTTTAAAACCCTACTTTTAAGTAACATAGCTTTTTGCTTTTTCACTGGTTTTAATACCTTACTGATTATTTTTGAAGATGGCTGCAAAGAGCGTCTAGGTCAGGCCCGCTTTGTTTGCCCTCACTTTGCTCAGGCTTATGCCTCTCTTATACCCTACCCCCATTCCCATTCACCCCGTGCCTCCTTACATTTATAGTTATACAGACCCCACATGCATTCATCTCTCAACAAAACACATCACTTCCCACCAAAATAACAATATATCTCTAAATTATCCACTCACCAAACACCACAATTAGACTCATACTATACTCCAATAAACCATACCCACCAACACACACTATGTCCAACACCCCACATAAGATACTAATGGTCTCCATTTAATTCATAATATTAATACTACTTAGCTCAGCCACATCACTTACAAATAAAGCAGCCATACCCATCTACACCACTACATCGTCCTACACCAACATATCCCAACAACTAAAGCATTACTCAAATATCTGAATACAACAGGATACCAATGTGTTAGACTCCAAACAAAGAAAACAGCCACTGAAACCAATCCTTTATTCTAGCACCTTGGTAAAAGCACTTTTTTGTTCTTTGTTTGGTATCCTGTTGTATTCAGAAGGAGTGGAGAGGAGAGGTGTTGTTGAGAATTACTCAAATATTTGCCTGCAATTATTTTACTATCCTTCCCCTACAACCCCAACAGCAATGTAAAAACACACAGTACCACCAAACCCCTTCTTCCTACACTAAATCCATACCATAAAACTAAATGCAACCCACTGCAAACTTACCTAATACTGAGATTAATACAAAGTGTTGATATACATCCAAACCTTGGACCAAATGTAAAACCTAACTCCAAGTCCCTAAACCAATTTATTATAAACCTAAGAAGCTTATGCAATAAAATAACTTCCTTGCATGTTTGAACATCTTAGCACTAACAGAAACCTGGCTACACTCTTGAATAAAAGGTAGTGAAATTATACGTCCTAGCTATGCCATCTTTAGACTATACAAACTAAAAAAGAAAGGTGGAGGGATAGCACACGCCTGTATCTATCCAGGATCAGTATAACTCCTTAACCACACAAATTCCTTAATGCAAAAGTACTAATAAATACCCTAAATCTTAACAACACTAAAAAAAAAAAAACATCTCATAACAGTCTATATTTCTCCAGGAAACAATGTACCAATCCTAGAAGACATACTGTCATGGACAACTGAAAACATCAAACTAGAAACTATAATCTTAAGAGATATGAATATTAACTGGCAAGCCATCACTGTAAACTCTCCACACACAAATATAAACCTCTGTGGGTTTAAACAACTAATCATTGAACCTACAAGGTACAACAAAGACTTCAATAACCACTCTAACCTTGATTGGATCCTTGTATCCTACCCAACCAATTACTCCTCCTCAGGTACACTACCAAATTCAAAAAGTGACAATCTTCCAGCACTTGCTATCAGAGCAATTGCCCACGTCCTGAAAGAACATACCATAAAAACAGAAATTCCACTAGACTCAATCAAGAAACACTCAACAACCTACTAAATGGAATAAACTGGTCACCCCTAAAATTGCTACCACTAAATGAAGCTGTTCAATACTTCAGTACTACTTTCTTAAAAAAAATAATTGATAGTCTGGCCCCCGTACATGCTAAGAGAGTAAAGAAAACAAAAACCCCATGGTTAACAGACAACTGCATTGACCTCATGAAGCAAAGAGACATAACATGGAACAACTGGAAACAAAACAGAACCCACCGAAATCTCCAAGCTTATAAATCATTATGCAATAGAGTAACCAAAATAGTCAACAGATGTAAACAATCATACTTCTCCAATATTCAGCTTCAACACAAATACAACCCCCAAAAATGTTGGCACTGTGTATCTACCCTCTTCAACCAAGGCTCAAACAAAGCCCATTCCCTCTCACCAAGTGCCCCCCCAACACAAATTGCTGAAGAAGTTAAGTTAACAAACATTTCATAAAATCAATAGCAGACCTACTCGCCTCTACAAACTCAGGTAACTCACAACTAAACCTACATACCAACGACAATTCCTTAGCACCCCCCACATGACCATATCACTAACCAACAAAATAGCTTCAACAATACTTTCACTTTCCATCCCATACATACCTCTCAAATAAAAAAAAAAACTCCTACTCAAGCTCAAATCTAGCTCCACATCAGCAGACAATCTTCCACCCCAATACCTAAAACTCACCACCATCTCAATTGCATATCCAGTC
>NC_056737.1:1439293962-1439351462 GCF_019279795.1 Protopterus annectens
ATGGAGATATGCTCTAGAGAGAAGAGGAATGAAGGTCAGCAGGACTAAGACAGAATATATGTGTGTGAATGAGAGGGAGGATAGAGGAATGGTGAAGATGCAAGGAGTAGAGGTGATGAAGGTGGATGAGTTTAAATACTTGGGATCAACAGTTCAGAGTAATGGTGAGTGTGGAAGAGAGGTGAAGAAGAGAGTACAGGCAGGATGGAGTGGGTGGAGAAGAGTGTCAGGAGTGATTTGTGACAGACGAGTACCTGTAAGAGTGAAAGGGAAGGTCTACAAGAGGGTAGTGAGACCAGCTATGTTATATGGGTTGGAGACAGTGGCATTGACAAAAAGGCAGGAGTTTGAGCTGGATGTGGCAGAATTAAAGATGTTACAATTTGCACTGGGTGTGATGAGGGTGGACAGGAATAGGAATAAGTATATTAGAGGGTCAGCCCAGGTTGGAAGGTTTGGAGACAAAGCCAGAGAGGCACGATTACGTTGGTTTGGACATGTGCTGAGGAGGGATGCTGAGTATATTGGGAAAAAGATTCTAAGGATGAAGCTACCAGGTAACAGGAAAAGAGGAAGGCCTAAGATAAGGTTTATGGATGTGGTGAGAGAGGACATGCAGGTGGTTGGTGTGACAGAGCAAGATGCAGAGGACAGGAAGAAATGGAAACAGGTGATCTGTTGTGGTGTCCCCAAACGGGAACAGCTGAAAGAAGATGATGATGTATATCATTCTGAACTTTTCCCCCTTCCTGACCCATGTTAGCTCTTGATCCAGGGTCCAGAGTAGGAGGGGGTTTCATTGTTTGAAATAGTTTTCTGTTTTGCAGAAGTTTTGCAGTATTTGGCATTCTGACATTTCAGGAAAGTTTTGATTAATGCTGGACTTGACCTTGGCATTTAATTGTAAGCACATATATATTACATGTACATATATGTATATATATATATAAATATATATATATATATATATATATATATATATATATATATGTGTGTGCACGTACATACGCACACAAACACAACCCTTTCCTTAGCATTAACTACTTTTCCTGCAACCTCCTGCTGCAGAAGCATGACTTTTTAATCTGTATTTTCTTCCTCTTTGACTGCCTCCTCCTGCTCCGAGTGCACGTAATTACCAACACCTGTTTGTAAAACACATTTCCCTGAAAGATTCACCAATATTCTCTTTATACAATCAAACATATTTGATTTGATGGACACTGTTCAAATTTATGAAGGCAGCAGAAAAGCTGAATAATAAGCCTTAAGTTTCTTAGAGAGCAAAATGAACTGTCTGGAAAAACAAAATAAAGCAATGATTCCAACTAGAAAACAAGTAAGAGTGAAAGTGGAAGCAATGCACTGAATAACAAAAAGACCAGAGCAACAGTCATTTGACAGAAAATAAAGTGTATGTACTAGTACTGCCCCACCAGCAGGAGCTTCAAAACATTTTGTTAGTTTATAACTAGTTCTACAACCCATTGGCCCTTTCAGCGGTTCCAGTTCCAGGGCTCTTGTTTTTAAGCAGTGTAGCAATATCACACTGTAACAGTAAAAGTAGCCTTCTTCGACAGTTGGACAGAATGACCAACAGCAGTCATATGGAGGAGAACACAGAGAAAGACTGTATGGAGTTGGGCAGAAACAGAAGGGAACTATAGTGATATTAAATAACAAAGCATCAACACCACAGCTGCAAAGAATAGTAAAAAGGAAAACATGAAGATAGAGAAAGAAAGTATTTTACCCGTCTAAACATGATTAGTCTATTTAAAAATAACTTGTTTTATCTAAAGCACTGTCCTCTGTGTCTGCCAAGTCATGCTCCTCATCACAAGTTACTGAAACACTACAACTTTCATAGTTTCATGATTTGGTTATGATATGTTAAGGGTGGAGATCATTAATGTATAGGTTCCACTTTTTCAGAATATGTATTTCATCAAAAACAGGAGAATAATGACTTCTTAAATTTATCAAAATGTGGCAAGGTAGCTTATATTTAGAGGTATCCTTTTCCAAGATCTCATGAACAAATGTGTTATAAATTTGGCTCCAGCAGCAGTTTTACATTTCGAAATCAGGAATGGGTAATCTTTTCTTATTGATTATTTACAAGATGGCAACATTTCTCTGCTTAACGTAACTCAAATCCTACATCACACAGTGCACAATGTGCCAGACATAACCTTACATGTAACCAAAAATTAGTTATTGAATTTAACTTAAGCTTCTTCAATACTGAATAGAGTTCCTTTAGAAAATGAATAAAATAAGGAGTTATATTCAATAATTGATCTTACTTAGGTTGTAAATAATTAAACTGGATGATTCAGAGAGTGAAATCTTCTGATTTTGATTAAAGATAGAGGCAATGTTAAAAAAAAAAACTTTTTAAAACACTCTGTTATATGTTTTTAAATTGTGATCAGGAAACAATGCTTTTTATAATGAAGCATGCTCTAACTGGTTTTATAGTTCTACGTTATTGTTTTCTTTCGGCTTTTCCCAGTTACGGGTCGCTACAGCAGAACTCCGGTCCGCTAATGATTGGCAGCTGATTGTTTTATGGTGCCAAGGTGCCAGCCTGATGCCCAACCTTCAACAAAGGCAAGCCCATTTACGCAGGTCTTTCGAATGCCACTCAACCGCAGGGAGGACATGCAGATTCCACACTACATGTAATGAGTGATATAAACACTGTATGTGTTAAAAGAGAATAAAGATGTCTATATCAGAGAAGATGAAAGAGTGGAAATAGTACTACTCCATGAAGCTTATTATGATGAAGAAACTATTTAATTCCTAACTAAACAAGACATAGGTTGTAAAATTTCAAAATACACTGCATAGAACATGCTAAAAATTACCTGCTAATGAGGAATGTATTTGTGATGAGTCTATGATTATTTTGTTTTCTGAGAGCTCAGTACTGTTATCTTTGATAAACCAAAGTCACATTGAAATATAGACAGACCAGAGATTAGACTCAAAGGAAGGAGTAAAGGGTGATTCACACAGCCAAAAGCCATTTTTATAGACTGTGAACTAAAAAAATACAGGTAATTGTCTTGCCATCATGTATTAAGGTTCTGATGTCTTGTTTCAGAATTTAAAGGAGGCCAATAGGGCAAAGATTATTAACTAAAATGACTGCATGTTTGTACCTGTTGATGTGGAGTCTTTATATACCTGAATTCCTGCTGAAGATGAGAAGAAGCAGTGCAGCAGTGCACTGGGGTACACAGTTACGATGTTTAAATGACATTGTTTGCTAGATGTGGTCCTTTAAAGTAATACATTTCTGTCTGCAGAGCAAGTCTATTACACATTACAGCGAGGGGCATTTACAGCATTTAGAAAATGAAACTTTTCTCAATTGCCGATTTTAATGTCAAACATTACTATAGCTGCATTTTACTAACATCATTTTCAATTATATGGCAAGGAAGTTTTGATCTGTGTAATTATTTTAAATAATGGGGGTACTCAGAAACAGCTAGCATGTTGCACTCTGTGAAATAATGCAGTTATCTGCAGTGCACAGAGTGATGCAGAAACAGAGAAAGTGTGAGTGCAACTGAAGAAATAATGTGATATGTGTGGTATGCAAATAAATGCATAATGTCACACATAGAGGAATATGTTAAAATGCTAATGAGAGTCAAACTTCATGCAAACAATAGAAACAAGCATGACAGCATGATTCAAAAATGCAACAATTTCACAAGAATAGCAATAGTAACTATCTGTTGCAAATGATAGATGCTTAACCATTATGATGATAAAAGAATGTGTCAGAATGAATAAAGCAGCATCTGAGAATCACCGCTTTTGGTGTTATGAACTGTCACCTTCTGCATCACAGATGGGTCAGCCAGCACCTGACATTGTATCACCTCCATACATATGAAATTGTCAACCATTAGCATGTGAGTAGAGAGACCACACATCTTAATGAGTGTAGGCTGCCCACATATGGAATTAAGGAGGATGTACTGAATGCAAGTTTCAGTGGACATATCTGCCTCAGCGTTGCATGGTGTACCACTGCTGCAGATTCATCTAACATCATCTCCTCATCTAACTCCCCCACTGCTGTTAGTACAGGTCTGTTAGGCAGTACTGCAAAGTTCCCAAATTATATTTGCTTGCATACTATCATACTGCGTAACATGGTGCAGACTTACTCCAGGTCTTGAGTGTATATTGCAGTACAACACCAGGTGTATCCAAGCAGCAGTGTGAGCCTTCATAATCCAAACACATGTTCAACAATGTACCATGTATGTCTGTGACAGCACAGTACTATAAGCCGTCTCAATCATGGCCTGGAGGCTTCACACAGGGGTTATCAGCCACTGTTCCAAGGCATATACTGTATCACCTTACTGGATATTATTATATGTGGCCCGCTGACTACAGTCATGAGAAAAGTATATCTAGGACTCTGCAGCTGGTGATATATTTTCGTATTAACTACTTGAACCTGAAGAAAGTTAACACAAATTAAATGCTTATAAAGGGTACATATCTACCAAATGTTTGGACAGTACACTGACACATTTTTATATTTCATCCCAAGCGTTAACCATCCTTACTGTGGGGAATTCTCTATATCTAACAGGATACTTTTAGAGTTAGTGAGGTATCAGTTTTTGAGTCCTAGAGTCATACTCCTACACCAGTTATTTGATGTAATCATGCAGCATGTGAAGAAGCATAAACAGTTTCTACACTCAGTGAAGATGAGAATCAGAAACATATGTGTATTGTGTGGCCTAACCCATTCCTTAGAGGTAGTGAGCTGCCCAGAATGCTCCCACATTGCCATCAAGGCCCCACTTGATCTACATAACTAAGAATGATCCAATTTCTTCATCTGGCAGGTACTTTGCAATACTTTGGATGAAATATAAAAAAGTGTCAGTGTACTGTCCATACATTTGGTAGATATGCACCTTTTATAAGCATTTATTTTGTGTTAACTTTCTTCAGGTTCATGTAGTTAGTAGGTAAATATATTGCCAGCTGCAGAGTCCTAAATATACTTTTCTGATGGTTGTAGTCAGCGGGCCACATATAATAATATCCAGGAAGGTGATGCAGCATATGCCTTGGAACAGTGGCGGATAACCCCTATGTGAAGCCTCCAGGCCATGATTGAGACGGCATATAGTACTGTGCTGTCACAGACATACATGGTACATTGTTGAACATGTGTTTGGATTATGAAGGCTCACACTGCTGCTTGGATACACCTGGTGTTGTACTGCAATATACACTCAAGACCTGGAGTAAGTCTGCACCATGTTACGCAGTATGATAGTATGCAAGCAGATATAATTTGGGAACTTTGCAGTACTGCCTAACAGACCTGTACTAACAGCAGTGGGGGAGTTAGATGAGGAGATGATGTTAGATGAATCTGCAGCAGTTGTACACCATGCAATCCTGAGGCAGATGCAATTTATTGCATCACTGGAAAAGAGGCAGCATCTGATTCATGACTATCGACTATGGCAAGACCAGCACACAATAAAATATGCAGGCTTTGCATTACAGTGCATTGACAATTTGTGGTGTGCTTTAGACATTACCTTACCCACAGAGGCCAGTCTGGTGGAAGGATACAGTCAAAAAGATTTGCAAATGTGGAGTAGGACATGCTGAGATGTATTAACAATACTACCATAGGAGTAACTGTTATGCCAGAGGTGGATGTGGTAGTCATATATAGAGGTAGCAGATCACATGATACATTGTTGGAGTGTGAAGTTTCAGTGACACAAACATTGGCCAGGTGTACTGTGTGCACTGCAGTGCTGGGTTGGGATGTGTCCTGTACAGTGGATGATGCAGCACTTCAGAAGCATGCACAGGAAACCCTGGTCTCACTGGGGGGGGGGGGGTGCAAAAGATGTATGATATCCAGGACCCTGAGGATATCCAGAGCTAAGCATTACACTCAGTATACCAAAAGGGGTTTTAGACAGTGCGGACCTGCAATGCAGAGTTGTTGACCCCATAAAACAACTCTGCAGGAAGTCAAATGAGAATTATCCATGACCATTAGAGTGCCCACACAGTTCTGGAGGCAGTCATCATTGGGGAGACAGTGAGACAGTCTCTTCAACAGCTTTCACCACCTGCATAAACATGGCCTGTGACAATGCATCATGCATCTGTACTCTTGCATAACTGTGATGGGCAACTGCCAGTATCATAAGGGATGAATCAGTGGATGCCAGAAAGGACTTCACTGCCCTTTTGTATTTGTTCACAGCCTACTACATGTCACTCTGCAGGTGGCACAAATCTTCCCACAGTCCTTGCATTTTATTTATTCACAAGCACACACAAACACACAGATATATGGATACAGGTATAGATCAATATACATATATAGTGCATCTATTTTTCTATTTATCTGTGTGTCACAGGCTGCTATGTACTCAGCACTGAGCAGCATTCTACATTCACCAAGGATGATGCCACAATACGAACAGAAGGCACCTGACTGTAATAATTGGCTTAGTTTGTGGTGTTATTCTAGGGGGATACATTTTTTGTCAGTGTGGGAAGGTGTGGTTAACAAAAAACTTTGCTTTTTGAAAGGATGTTTTGAACCTGTCCTCGGTAGGCTTTTAAATATTGGCTAAAACATTGTCCTTCCCCATAGAACCCTTTTTAGGCAATGCCAAGTTGACAAACCTTCCAAACCAGCAAAAATCTACCCAAGAAGGCTAAAGGTTTTACTGCTCAATACCAGTAGTACGAACAAGAAGTTCCAGTCCCTCCAAGCTGTCTTCGCCTTAAAACATACAGATATCTGCAGTTATGTGACATGGTTTAAAGCTGCAGAGAGAACCCTGACAGTGCAACAATTCAGTGTCTGTAACACATTTAGACCATCAACTGAACACACAAGGACCAAAGGTAGAGGTGTCCTGATCTGTACCAATAACAAGCATACCTTTAGGTTAGTTAACTCATTACATCCTAGTGATGCCTCCAAGTGTATCTGCAGTTAACTCCTACTGATGCCTTTAGGCATCAGATATCGCTTGTTCATATTTGCATCAATAATTCCAAAACCATGCTATGTATGAGGTTTTCAAGGATTTTATCTTAAAGCTTACACAATGGCAAACTCAACTGCATTAATATTTTACCTCTGTTTAGTGCAGATAAATGGATATTAACAATTTTTTTTGAATTTACAGAGATATAATTTTCAAATTTTTTAAATATCTCAATAACCAAGTAACACAGACAGAACTCCTTAGACTCAGAGAAGCTCTCAGCTAGATGAATACAATGTGGCTAACAGTATGTGAGTAACTTGAATGGTTGCTAAGATATTGTAAGTTGTTTACAAAATATTACAAATGTAATAGTTACTGTGTTTACTGTGACTTATAAAATTTGGTTTAAGACCTAGAACGTAAAGAATATTTCCACTATAAAAATAGTCTGTGCTGAAGAGTTTGCCATTTATACTTTTCATAACCCCTATGGTTCCAGAGATATGAACATTTGTTTGAAATATGAGGACATAATTTGATTTTTGTCAAAATGCTTAGGCTGCGCCCATTGGAAGTTGCAATGCAAACATCCTGAGCTCCATTGGAGAGAATGAGTTAAACAGGATGACATAATTGAGTTCCATCACATCCAAATTACTATTGACAAGGTACCATACAATATCCAAGCAAGTTATAGATTACTTTCTGATGTAACCCGTAATTCATACCTAGACCTGTTGCAGGCACTCACAATTCAAGAAAATACCATACCATTCGATCATACTCATGGTCGACTTTAATTATTCCTCTGTAAACTGGGAATCCTACATTATCCCAAATTTACAGGTGCATAAATTCTTAGATTTAGTAGACACAAACACCCTGGACCAGTTAGTGTGTGCACCTGCTAGAAATACAAACATGCTGGACATGGTACTCCCAAATATGTAAGAATGCTGCACTTCATGGTAAAGTCAGACTACAAGGCAGTCTCTTTCAAAATAAGAATCAACTCTGTAACTCCAAAAAACCCTTTAACAGTTAAAATCTAATCCAAGGCAAACTACCTTTTGGTAACTGATAACCTGTTAAAACTTCAAGCCCCTCCAAATCTAGGTAACAGAGCAGCCTATGTAGAATTATTTATTAAACAGTGGTAAGTGCCTTCGTACAGACACTGCTTTTTAGCTGTGTTTGGCTACCTTATTTGGTTTTCACTAAACTTAGCTTTTGGTTTACGGCAGTCTTCATCTGCTTGGTTTATTTGGTTCTATTTTTTTTATGCAGAATTATTCACAGAACCTCCATACAATCCTGTCAATGACTGCATACAAACTGCTGAGCCTACCAGAAGTAAGCTCAAAACTAACTCAAAAAACAAGCTACCCTGGTGGAATCCAAAATTAAATGGTTTGTACAACAGAAGAAAAAAGTCATAGATAAAATTAGGAAGTCTAACACTAAAAAAGATAAAAAAAAAAAAAACTTTGTCATCAAACAGAATATACAACTAAGATGGCTAATTAACTCCAGTAAAACTAATTTTTACTTAAAGATAGTGTCCCACATGTGAAACATCAAAGGCAATACACAACAGTGTGCAGAACTACTGGGAGATATAGTAAATCTTCTGTCTGAATTATTCAGCTCCAACTTTACCACCCTCTTACCCCCAGTCATCCCTTAGGAAATACTCCCTAACTTAACTCCTCCAACTAAAAGTAGGGAGCAGATGTTAAATGTTTTCTCTAATGCCAAACATACAACTTCAGTGGGCCATAATAACTTCCTAGGATGTCTCTTAAATAGCCTGAATTAGTGCCATTAGAGTGACTATTCAACCACAGGCTCTGCACAGGCTTCATGCCATGTGAATGGAGGACTTCAGTGGTTATCTCTCAGCACAGTTGTGGACCATCAATGGATCTTGGGAACTAAACACCCTTTAGTCTGAATAGTCTCACATTCAAAGCCATGGAAACAATTATCATGGAAATGGTTAATAATGATGTAGGAAACCATCAGATGTGAATCTTGCCCAGTATGGTTTTGTCAAAGGCAAGTCATGCCGACTGAACCTGGTAGATTTCTTTAAAAGGTCATCAAGGCAGTGGATGAGTGAAAATTGGTACATACTGCCTACCTTGATCTAACTAAGGTATTTGATGCAATACCCCACTCAGGCATTGTAAACAGTTTCACAGAATTAGCATGAACTCCCATTTAACTCACTGGATAATCAGCTGACTCACAGACAGGACCCAGGAAGTTAGGATTGGAGATACCACCCCCACAAAGCATCTGGTCAGCAGTGAAGTCCCCCATGGCTCTTTGCTGGTTCGACTCCCCTTTAGCATCTATTTTTAGAAGTCATGGCCAATGTTATTGGGCTCTAGCTTACCAAGTTTGCAGATGATTGCACGCTAGAGCAATCATAAAAAACCCTCGATATACTATCATCTCACAGGAGGGTCTAACACAGACAAATGATTGGTGCCAAACTGATGGCTTAATACTCAGTGCCACGAAATACATAATAGTACCTTTTGGGACATCAGCCACTCAGGGAAACTACCTCGTTGGTAAAGTAGCCCTAAAAATAGACACAGTAGTCAGGGATTTAGGAACTCATGTAAATTGCAGATTAGCTTTCGACAAACATGTGTGTAATGACATAAAAAAATCATTCTTTGTCACTCAACTTATAAATAAGGACATGGCATCTAGGGCTAGGGATGTTATCGTGTTACTGTACTCAGCCCTCATCAGAGCCATCACAGAGTATAATGTCCAGAGAGGTTCCTCACAAAAAGAATAGAGGGCAGAAGCACAATGCCCTATGCAGATCTCCTCAAAGCCCTGTCTTCATATTCTTTTTCCTGCAAACTGCTGAGAACTGATTTATGCCTGGCATACAAGGCATTCTTGGACCAAGCTCTGAAAGACCTTTTACATATCCACAAACAAGCAGCACCAGAAAAACTAGATCTAAAGATTTAAACTGCTTGGAACTTAAATAGGACATCTCAAACAATCCCCATTCTCTGTAATAGGCTTCTCATCTATGTGAAGCAAAACCCTTCCCTAACTATATTCAAGTGCAACCTGGAACAGTAGGAAATTGGAAATCACCCTGATATGAAACCTATGTGTCTGATGAAGAGAGGTAGACATTCAATGTTTCCCTAACTAATGTACACCCCTTAAAATAATCTCTAAGGCACAATAACTTTTGGGATACGTTTAGTTTAATTGGCTAGGACTATAAAGGCCACAGTGGATGTTAGCCTTGTATACACATATGAACACAGATAGATGGATAGATATGATGGACTGAGATGTGAGTGAGTGTGTGTGTGTGTGTGTATACACGTGTATGTATATACATATTATATATATAAATATATATATATATGTGTGTGTGTGTGTGTGTGTGTGTGTGTGTGTGTGTGTGTGTATATATATATATATATATATATATATATATATATATATATATATATATAGGGTCTATATTAGATCAGCGAACGCTGATTGATTGACCTTATTTTAGCGAAAGTGAAAAATATCAAAGCAGCAGAAACCCAATTTTTTTCCTAGGGAAAGAATTCGGTTGTCCGTTTCTGTTGCTTTGGTATTTTCAGTGCTGTGGTGGAAAGTTACGGGTCGGATTCAGGTAAGTGTGCGATTCTGTGGATGTGAGTGTTAGGGTGGTTTAGGTGAGTTAGGGTTAGGGCTCAGGTTAGGTATGTGTGCGATTGTGTGGACATGAGGGTTAGGGCGGATTTAGGTGAGTTAGGGTTAGGGAGTGGGTGAGGTGAGTGTGCGATAATGACGGACCTTAGAGTTAGGGTTTGGGTTAAGGTAAGTGGATAGTTAGTGGTGTGTGCATAGTTTAGTGTAGGGTTAGGTGTCAGATTTTAGGTGTATGTGTGTGGATTTCTATTTGTTTGGTGTGCTTGTGTTGTGTGTATGTGTTTTGGATCAGCGATTTTTTTCAGTTCGAGATTGTAAGCTTTCGTTTACATAAGGTCGATCAATCAGCATTCGCTTTTTTAAGCGTTCGCTGATATAATATAGACCCTATATATATAAATATATATATGCATATATATATATATATATATATATATATATATATATATATATATATATATATATAAACAGTCCCCAAAAACGTACAAATGAAGATTAGTAGAATCAACCCAAGCATATTTTTTTATTTCAAGTCCTACACGTTCAATTGGAAACAGCTCAAATAGGGGACATCGTTAATTTAACTGAGCAGGCTGAGCTTCATTGGATATTTAGACTAGCAGCACACAGAGGTAGGGGCCTCAATGAGACTGTCTCCTTGAAACCCCATTTAAGAGGTAGAAAGTTACGTCAATCCTTTACCACTTCATTTCTTCCTACTTCATTCTGTTTTATTTTTGTAATAGTGCAACATTATACTGTATTATGAATTTTATTTAATTTTATTAAGATTTTAGTGTTTTTAATTAATTAACCAATTAACTATTTAATCAATTGATGAACTGCAGTAGTCATCACATGATTAGAGTAAGCATTATATACTGAGCTGTTTCAATTTTGTGAATATGTCTGATGAAGCGGAGATAGCATCCGTGAAAGCGCTTACTTTTTTGTATACTTTGTTAAATAACAAAGTTCCTGAATTTTGATTCTCTGAAGACTTGCTACATTTTTGAACCTTGATTCCTGAAGTTTTTGGAAGTTTTGAGCTGTCTACTGAAAACTTATATTCTTGTGCCTTGCTCCTTGCTGCTTGGGTTGATTCTACTAATATATATATATATATATATATATATACAAAGGGAGAGAGAGAGATACACAGACAAATGTACTATATATATATATATATATATATATATATATATATATATATATATATATATATATATGTGTGTGTGTGTGTGTGTATGTATATGGCCTCAATGCACTTAAAAATGTAAGCTGAGAGTCAGGATCAGGGAACACTAGACTCCAGTAATACTATCAATAGTGTGCCTTAAAAGCACTAAAGTATATTCAAACCCAGCATCCTGCCAGTCCCACAGTTAATCCTCTACACCACCACTAGACACAAAGGATAGCATTACATAAAATATGAAAGTTAAAAAAAAAACATTAGAACAGAGGGGGAAACAGGCCTTGAATTGCACCTGTGGACCAGGAAACTATGCTAACTGAAAATAGTAATGTCGCAAGCATTTTTTTTTATTTTTACTGTACAATTAAGTGGGATGGGATTGTATCCATGGTGGGAGGAAAACTTCAGGACAAAGTCAGGAGGAAAACTAGATGGCACCAGGGAGAATTTTTGAAACATGACTCAGTGTCACAAAAAAATGTCAATAGAGCATCACAGTGCAGTTACCTCACAATAAGAAATATGAAAGTCTAATGTCTGGCATTGACTGACTGTATTTATCCCTGATTTCGGAGGGCAGGAAAAACAAAATAGACATTGAGGATGCTCTGACAACTCAGGGTCAGGTATGGGACGTGGAGTGTGTGTGTGTGTGTGTGTGTGTGTGTGTGTGTGTGGGGGGGGTGCATCTGTCCATATGAGAGACTGAATGGTGAGTGCATGTGCTAACACAGTACATGGGTTACAATGTTAACTACCATAGGAAAGTTTTGATCTGTATTTGTGGTATTTAACAGTGATTAAAAGATATGCAGATTACCTAATTATAAGGTCTTTCCTCATTACTGCTAACATGTCTCTAAATTACAAATCCCCACAATTTATAAACAGCTCCTTTTTACCACAGCTCTTACCTTGAGTAATGGGACTGTTTCTGAATCATTGGGTGTATGCTGTACAATATTCGATCAACCCTTTTTTCATTTGGTACAACAAACCTCTTTTACTTGGAGTGCATCAAGATCCCCAGATATATCCAAAAACAGATTTCTTAAGGTAATAAATACATTTCCATTAAAAAATATGTATCTTAATGCTGTTAAACTATATTATGTAGAATAGTATGTCTGAGAATTCATAATTTTCTTCGTAATATTAAGAACTTCTGTGTGCTATTATGAAACAAATTTCTTTTCTCTCAGTTTTAGGCATAGCAGTCGTAAGTATCCTGCACCATTGTGATACCTTTGATATTCCCATGAAAAGAAGAAATACCATGCACTTTAATTTTCATTAATGTGTAACCCAAACTTAAAAACTTTGTTTTACAATGTTTATCAATGTCATCAAAATAAATTCCTTTAATGTTCTTAATGATATGACATCTGCTAAAGATGCACAATGTATCTGTCCATAAGGATTCCACTGCAGTTCCCCCATTTTGCTTTATTTAGTCAACATCATCCTTTTTATAAAAATAGCAAAAATAAATATTCTGAAAGGGCACCCTTACTTAATGCCTATTGTCACTTTACATCTCTTTCCTGAAAACCTTTTAACTGTAGGTTGTACAACAGAATACGTATATACTTCTGCTGCTAACAATATGAATGTATATTTGCCTGTATTCATATATTTTAATTCCATTAACCAATATAGATTTCACATGGATTTGTATTTTTTTCTGAATCCATCCTATTTATCCTGTCGTGTTATACATAATTTATTTTGTTAATTTTATTACCCACCATAACATCTCATTTATTCTACACAATTTAACAAAATTGCTTGTCAGTTTTGGAAAAAAAATATTTATTCATAACACTAAGTCATTGTTGTACTGTTCTTCTAACAGTTTATAGTCTTTTCTTATTAAAGATAGAGGTTTATAGTAATCCAGCAATCTCGTTTCTCTCTGTTCTTTTTAATATACATATTTCATAAATACAAAACATTTGTATGAATGAACCCTGTCAAATAACAGCCACTCAGGAAAAATATCATGGTCATTTTAACTGTCACTTAATCTTATACAAAAGTTATAATCTGTCCTATCTGGACCCAGAGATGCATTCGCATCCACTATTTTAATACTCTAGTTAGATGTTCTTCATATTAATCACTGCTACAGTAGCCTTAGCTATAAGGGTTATATCCAGCCAAGGATATAATAGTCGGATGGCTTCCAAAGCTTTAGAGCACCTTCTATGTGCCCAAGCAGCTCAAGCTGAGCTGAATAAGACAAGTTTCAGTGCCAAACCCTTCAGAACTTTACTGTTGCTGAAGAGTATGCACCTCTAAGGTTTCTGAAGATGAACAGTTGGCTTGAGCTATTCTTTGCTGGGCAGATACATTTCCTTTGGAGAAAAAGAAACTTCCATTTTCTTAAATTTTGTAGATATTTTGTTACTTTCCTCTTCAGGAAAGTTATTTGAAATGTTTTATGTATTGGACTGTCTCAAAACTGTAATGTTCTTTTAAACTTAGAACTCAATGTTTTCTGTCATTTTAAAAGTAGTGCATCATCATCATCATCACCAGCAAGCCTCTTTTTCCCATTTTCTACATGGGGTCAGGGTGTCGTGTTAACTGTCACCATCCCTCATGATTTAATGCTAAGCTCCTGGCTTCTTTGACACTTTCACCTGACTGTCACAGATTTTCTCTCATGCAAGCCATCTGCCTCTTTCCTGGATGCACTTGTTTTCTCTTGCCTTCTTCCTGTCTGTCCCAAATCATCTTCACCAGCTTGTCTTTTTTATTTCCATAATAAATCTTTATTGTTATATACTTTTCATACAAAATTATAAAATACAAACTACTAACACTGTAACAATCACACCAAACAATATACAATATTTACAAGAATGCTTCCATATAAGACATTAGAAATATAAGAAAAGCACAGGAATAATTAGTAAGTTTCCAATATTGAACAGTTTGATTAGAGATTTCTCTCCAAATATAGCAATGATTATTACTATCTTCAATTCAAACGTTTTATGCTAATATAATATTAAATATCTGTTCCCAAATTTTCAGATTATTGATACCCTTACTATTTGAATTTAAAAGTAGTTTATGAGCTAGTATATGTTTTGTCGCCAGCACTCTGAAATTTTGCCAAGATGTTTTAGTTGAGTCTAGCCAATTTGAAGCTATATAAAGCTTCATTAGTAAGAAAATATTAATATGAACTATACTCTGTGATCTGGTAAGTTCCTTCGGGGGAATATGCAAAATCATAAATTTCCAAGACAGTGTTGTACTTTGGTAGCCCACTTTCTGAAGTTGAATTTTAAGGGAATTCCACAGTTTGTATACACACTTACAGCTCCAGAACATATGAAGAAGATCAGCCAGTTGAGTTTTGCAGTATGGATATGTTGCAGAGTTTTTAGAATTAAATTTATGCAGGGTAAGGCGTGTATAATATGCATTATTCCAAATCATCAGCTGTGTATATAACAGTTTTTGAAAAGAAGTTGATTTAATAGTCAATTCAATTGCCTTTAACATATTACTTTTATCTGTCAATAATATTTTCTCTTCCCAATAATTTGATAACAAAACTTTACCTTGAAATTTAAGTTCTTTAATTAATTTATTCGTAGCTGTTATACATTTAATATATATCCTGTTGGAGAGCTTGCCACACCTCAGAGCATTTATTTATAGTGTCTTCATCCAGTTTAAAGTTTTGTAGGTAACTTATAGTAAATTCTCTAATTTGTCTAAGAATAATCAGGTAATTTTTAGGTAAATTAAATTCTTGTCTTATTTGGTTGGGCGATCAATCCAGATGTTTATATTTATTGATCATAGTTAAATTCACAATTAATGTAAACTTCTTTAGATCAATTAATTGGTTGTTCAGCTTTACATTTGGGTTCCTGTGAAAGGGCTGAAAGACCATCATATGCTGAAGTAAATCCAATGATTGAAATAGACTCTGTAAAGATAATATTTCAGTTTTAATGTGTTCCACAATCCCATATACCTTCAGAATATCTTTACTTAGAAAGGGCATTGCTTTAGGATTAATGTTCAACTTTAAAATATATTGATAGTTCAGGGTTAGCCAAGTTGGTGTCCACTTAGTACTAGTTATCTCATGATTGGCCATTCTTAAAATCCTATTAGAATTCACAATCAGATAATACATTTCAAAATTAGGCAACTCCAGGCTTCCTTTACTTTTTGGGGTCATTAATTTGTCATAAGATACCCTAGTTTTTTTTGGCTCCCAAATAAATTTAGCCAAATCTTTATGAATTTGTTTAAAAAATGTTCTTGAAAGAGATAAATGGGCTGACCTAAAAATATACAGTAACTGTGGCAATACATTCATTTTTATAATAGAAACTTTTGCTAATACTGGCAAGTGCAAATTTTTCCATCTCACAAAATCAGAAACTATTTGTTCCCAAACTATTTTAATGTTATTATTATAGAAATCTTTATTATCTGTGGAAAACACAACACCAAGGTATTTAATATTATCTTTGAATGTTACCTGCCCCACTAAAGGTAATAATGAGAAAGGTTTAGGTGTCTTTAAAGGGAATATATTGGTTTTCCCCAAATTAATTTTATAGTTAAAAATCTCTGAGAAATCATTAACTGCTTTCAATATCTTCTCAGTGTCTGATATTGGAGATGCACAATAAATATTCAGATCATCAGCAAAAGCTGCCATTAATAGTTTAGTTCCATACATTATTGGGACATTATGATAAACCTTCTGCTTAATATATAAGAACAAGGGTTCAAGATAAATATTAAATAGTAAAGGAGACAAAGGACACAACCATGTCTCGTTCCCGACCTAATCTGTATTCTTTTGGAAAAACTTCTGTTAATATACAGTGTAGTATAAGGATTACTATATAAAATTTGTAAGATTTGAACAAATTCCAGGGATATATTAAAATAAGGTAAGAGATAAAACAGAAAATTTGTGTCTACCCTATCAAAGGCCTTCTGTGCATCTATTATAAGAGCATATATATTCATATTATTTTGCTTTGCATGCGCTATCATGGTATATAATGAAAGTGAATTATCACTTGTTTGTCTACCTGTCATAAATCCAGCCTGTTCTTTAGATATTATATGAATCATGATTTTCTTCAATCTAAATGCTATAATTGAGGTTAAAATTTTCATGTCTACGTTAATTAATGATATCGGTCTATAATTATCTGGATTCTGGGGCTCTGAGTTGATTTTATGTATAAGAATAGTTTTAGAAGCATTAAGATGAGGATCATAAATTTTATTCCTAATTATATAGTTAAACACACCTGAAAGTATCTTACAGATAGACTCTGCAAACTTCTTGTAAAACTCCACTGTCAACCCATCAGGACCTGGTGATTTCTTTGGTTTCATAAGCTCAATTATATATATTATTTCTTCTTCTGATATCGGTTTAACCAAATCATTTTGAAAATCCTCTCCTATTTTTGGAAACTTAATCAGGTGTAAAAATTGTTCATAAACTGTATTAGAGGATATATCCTTCTGCCCCTCATAAATATTAGTATATATTTTCTCAAAGATATCAATAGTATCTGCAGTTTTACGATATATCTTATTATTAAGTTGTATTTCTGAAATTTGCCCATTTGTTTTTGATTGATTAATGATCCTAGTCAGCACTCTCGATGGCATTTGAGCATGATTAGCATACTTAACTAGAGTCTTATAATCTTGAAATGTTACTCTAGAGTTTTGAATTAAGAAGAGATCCCTTTGGCATTTAAGCAACTCTTTCTCTGTTTGCTCATTAAAGTTTAACATTAGCTCTTGATTGAGAAGTTTAATTTTGGATTCCAAGTTTTGAATATCTTTATTTAATATTTTTTTATAATAAGAGGCTTTTTGCAAAAGGACCCCTCTTATTTGAGCTTTAACTGCAGCCCATTCAATATCTGGGGCATTCTGATGTTTATTTAAACCACCCAGTAAATCTTTAAGGTAGTTTGAAATTTCTTGTAATATGTCGTTCTTATTTAGCAAGTTTGGATTCAGAGACCAATTATACCCTCTTTGTCGTAAGATATCCTTTACTTCTTTAGTGAAACTCAGCGAAATTTTTGAGTTATCTGATAGGTATCTGGCATGTGTAACAACAGTAGGGTCTAAGTTAATCATTGATCTTGAAATCAGAAAAAAATCTATTCTGGACCACATTTTGTGACATGGGGAATAAAATGTAAAATTATTAGTACTATTATCATTATTTAAATAGTGAAATGGGTCATATAATTGAAAATCTTCTTTTAAATCATTCAGTGCTAATATAGCATGCTTATTAAATGCTCTTTGTGAACAAGATCTATCCAACTTCGGATTTTGGTAAGCTTTCCAGTCACCTCCCATAATTACATAGTGTCTATCGAATTGCGTTAAAATAGAATATAATGATGTTATAAATATTTGTTGGTTATTACATGGCGCATAAATATTAGAAAGTACTATAGGTTTATCAAATAGGGTAGACGAGAGGGTGACATAACACCATCTCCCATCTTTATCTGAATTAGAGTTCAAAATCTTCTCTTTATATTGATCTTTAATAATTATAGCTACCCCTGCACTATTTGACTTACCTTCCGATGTTATTACCTTTCTGATCCATTTCTTTTTTTTAATATCCACCCATTGATCATTCATTAAATGAGTTTCTTGCAGTAAAATAAACCACGCCCTAGCCTGCAACAATACATGAAACAATAGTTTCCTCTTCTTCAAGTTCTGGAGCCCTTTAACATTCCATGAACCTAATCCCCACATTTCAAAGGTTGGCTATACAGTAAAAGGTTTGGAGGGAAAACATAGGTAAACAGATACAATAATTTCAAAGTCATACATATAGTGGAAGCAATTCTTATATCCTGTCCTACCCCAGTGCTTACCCACTCTAACCCTGGACCAGGATAAATAAAGGTCTTGTATAACATGTAATACCTAAGGTATACAGAAAAAAAACAAATATAAAACACTACATTATATAGTTTATAGGTTCATAGGTTCATAGGTTCATACTAGGCTATCTGCCCAAGGGCATTTATAAGCCTAGCCCATAGTTATGTGGCTTTCGCCACCCCTTTAGTTTGAATAAAAACTATGCCTATCATTTTTCTGTGCCTCTGTCAAGCAGTGACACTGAAGTAATCCCTGGGGTATATCTGCGATCTCCCATCCATTGGTCAAGATTCCTCTTGAACAAGGCCAGCGAGGTGCTCTGCCTCACATGTACCGGGATTTTGTTCCACAGCATAGGGAGTCTCTGGGTGATGAATCTGTCCCTCCAGCACGTTCTATTTATAACCGTGTCAAGGTTTAAGTCTCCCGCCCTTGTGGTTCTGAGAGATCTAGATTTTTTGAGGTGAAGCATATTCATCAAATCTGGGTTTGACATGGCCTTATATGTCAGGCACAGGTCACCTCTGAGCAAGCGGTATGAGACTGAATAAAGCTGGAGTTCTTTCAGTCGGGCAGCATAAGACATATTTTGAGATCCTTTAGCTTTTTGGTGAGGAACTTTTGGGGCCTTTCAAGCTGCAGCAGGTGTCTGGTCAGATACATTGCGAACTAGGCATTGTACGCAATCATAGGTCTAATGAGTGATGAGTACAGGGGACGATGACCTCCCTTGATCTAGATGTGAATCCCTTCATGATCAGGTGGGCGATATAGAAGGTTTTCCTAACTACTTTAGCAACATGAGTGTCAAGCGAAGACTACTGTCAACTTGGGTCCCCAGATCCCTGATGACTTTTCTGCGCTCAGTGGATTGTCACCTATATGGTAGCTAGGGGTAACCTTGTTTTTCCCGAAGGGTATGACTATGCATTTTTTGGTGTTTAACTTCAGGCCATGGCTCTGGCACCAGTTATCCGTTTCTGTGAGGCCCTTCTGGAGGATATCTGTGTCAGATGTGTTTTCGACTATGGCCCAGTTTGCAGTCATCTGCAAACTTTGTCAGCCATAACCCTCCTGTGTTTGCTTGTACTTCAGAAAAGTAGATGCCGAACAAGAGTGGACCCAGGACTGAGCCCTGTGGGACACCACTTGTGACAGGCTTTGAGTCTGACATGGCTCCAGCAACTCTGACCCTGTGGGTTCTGTCGCTTAGCCAGTTTGCAACCCATCTTGTGATGTATGGGTTTACATTCAAGCTGATGAGTTTTTCGATGATACCTGAGTGGGGTATTGTGTCGAAGGCCTTTGCCAGGTCGAGGTAGGCTGTATGGACTGCCTTTCCCTCATCAATGGCCTTGGTGACTGTCTCGAAAAAGTCAACCAAGTTTAAGAGGCAGGATCTGCCTTTGACAAAGCCAAACTGGGTTGGATCCAAAGTCTGCAAGTTCCCTATGTCTTTATTTATGAGTTCCATTATGATCCTCTCCATGGCTTTGCAGATAAGGCTTGTCAAGCTAATGGGGCAGTAATTTCCAGGGTCTGTGGAGGCACCGCCCTTATGAAGTGGGACCACAGTCGCGTCGCCACTCCTTGGAGTGCGTATCCTGAGGTGAGGCTAAGATTAAACAGCTGTCCTAACTGTGGGTTTAATTCCTCGTTGAGTTCATGAAGCACACAGCCGGGGACACCATCCAGTCCCATGGATGCTGTGTTTTTTGCCTTAGTGAGGGCAGTTCTCACCTGGGCGTTGGAGATGTTTGGGGGGCTACAATCCTCTGGAATAGATATCTCTCCTTTTGGGGGCGGGGAGAAGTTTGCACTGAACCTGTCAGCCAGTATGTTAGCAATGTGTGTAGGTTCAGTAATTTTCACATCATTTTGAACTAATTCTGAGCATATCTGGGAGTTTCCGCCTAGGTTTCTAACATAGCTAAAGAAGGCGTTATGATTGTCTTTAGAGTCCTTGGCGATTTTTCTCTCAAAATTTGCCTTTGATGATTTTATGAGAGCTCTTTGTTTTTTACTTATAATGATCAAAGGTGTCTTACCTTTCAAGGATTTTGCTCTATCTTGTAGTAGCTTCCTCCTTTTGTTGTAGAGCTTGTTTATGGCTGGGGTCCACCAGACTGGACGCTTGCCTTTGGTACAGAGAGTCTTAGTTTTGTTTGGGATTGCCTGATCCATGCAGTCCTGTAGGTGCTGGTAGAAGGCATTTGTAAGTGATTCAGCGGTTTGAGTAATGTTTACCACTGGCTCATGGGCCTTAAAGGAGACCACACTAGTTTTTAGAAGTGTGAAATCGGCTTTTGAGAAGTTTTTCACTGTGGTCTTTTTTGTTTCAGGTGGGCGGGATGAGGACCTCCAGCGAGATTAGTTTATGATCTGATCTCACCAGTGAGGGGTATACTTCCGGTGTTGAACATTTTGATTCCATGTTCGTGATGATGAGATCAAGTATGTTTTCACCTCTTGTGGGGATGGTGACTAGTTGTTCCATGGCATTTGAGTTTATGAACTCCAGGAATCTTTGGGTTAGAGTGTTCGGGCTTGAGTAGTGTTCCCAGTCTATATTAGGGTAGTTGAAGTCACCTAGTATGATGGTGTTTGGAGATACATTTATCTTCTCCAATGTTTTCAGGAAGGCCATGTGAGGTTCCTGAGTTTGAGAGGGTGGCCTGTAACATGCTACAAATTGCAGAGCAGTCCTGCCTATGGTTAATTGCACCTGGATGGTCTCCGATGCATCGTGCGTTGCCACCAACCTTGAGGTGTGGGTGTCCTTTATGAATATGGACACCCCCCCTCCTTTCTTGGTGTTGTCCGGATTTTGGGGCCGGAACGCATGATATGAGGTGAAACCTGTTAGTGCTCTCAGGAGCCTTGAACCAGGTTTCTGTCACAGCACAGACATCGATGTTCTCCATATTGAGAAGGGCCTCGAGTGCGTGCATCTTGAGATTGAGACTTCTGGCATTGAGCAGCATTACCCTTAGTTTTTTTCCTTTTTGGTGTTCTAGGGTGGTAGGTTTAGAATTTGAGCCTTGCCTAAAAAAGGCACTATGGGGGTGGCAAGAGCCTTTGCCAATATCTGGAAGCCCAGGGGTGACAGGTGCAAGCCGTCCCTTGCGAAGCAGCGTGGCTTGTCCAGCATGTCATCCCAGGCAGACATGTGTTCCATAGTTAAGACCTATATACTCTACCTTACTTATGACAAAGCCTAAACTAAGCATTCCCTAACGAACACTGCCATGAACTACAACTCTATGGTTAGCTATTATTTAAACAATTCAAACTGCACATATAATAAGACAGTACATATAAAATCTATTACAAAAAAGGGAATTTTTTCCTTTTCCTATACTGAGGTTAGCTATCATACATAGTCCGCATGAGAGAGAAAGAAAAAAAAATGCTTAGTAATATCCTTACTTATAAGTTCACTTTAACCTAATTTAATAATAAAACAGACTACTAACTAACTAAAGTAAAATATAGTACCCTCTATACACAGTACATTAATAACTATAATGACAACTACATTGTACTAACATAATAATATCCCTGCACCCTCTGTAACTATTATAATTACAAGATTTTAAGTAACAGTTATTAGGAAAGCATAACACGTGTGCCTATGTGTTTAATTTACCAAACATCACATTTTTTCACTGTTAAATAAGCAAATGTAGTGTTTAAACAGTTCCCTTTGGATTCCCAAGGCAGGAAACACTATGAAATATTTGCGATGGGGGACCACTTTAACAGACGGACACCTGGAAGTGTCACATCGAATTTGACCCCTCACCAGCATTTTAGGCATTTCCTGTCTTCCTCCTCGTTGAAAACAGTTTGTTTAAGCCATAAAACGTTGGAAAATGAGCGCAGGTAATCCAGATAAAGAAAACAAACAGTTTTATTACTTTGAAAGGGGCCTGCAGCTTTTCACATGAAAACAAAGGATTACACAAACCTGGAGACACAGTAGATAATGGATCCCATCCCAACAGCCTGCCAGTCTCAACAAAGGTTCAGTTCAAGTCTCTGATGCAGGTAAAGCCTTGAAAACTTTAAGAAACACAGTTTTAGCCTCATTTTTGGTAGAAACAGAATGTTTGATTCCATCCATTGTAAAAATAAGCACATTAGGGTATTTCATTTGAAACTTAATTTGTTTATTAATGAGGAATTTGCAGTATGGAGACAAAGCCTGTCTTGCCTGTCTGACCTGCATAGGCAAATCTTGTGACAAAGATATTTTATTATTTTCCCACATAATATAACCACCAGCTTGTTTTACAGTAATAAGTATTTTACTTACATCTTGATAGTTGAGAATTTTAGCATATACAGGTCTCGGAAAGTTAGATGCTTGTACCTCTCTTAAAGCTCTGTGTGCTCTTTCAATAACAATCTGTTTCATCCCCTCAGAGTTATTTAGCAGCACTGCAAATGTTTGTAGTATGGATGGAATTAGCTCATTATACTGGATAGATTCTGGAATCTCTCTGATGATAACATTGTTTCTTCTGGATCTTGCTTCTAAGTCTGTAAGCTTGTTTTGCATAGCCTGTATATCCAGATCATGTAGATTTGTTTTTTTTCCAGTAAAGTTATTTTGTCCTCGTTTTCCGAAATTCTAGCTTCCGTCTTGTCCATTCTTTCCAGCAACTGAGTACATGTACTTCCAAATAACTGTATTTGATTAGTCAGTTCTTTCAGTGCTTCTTGAATAGGCAGCAAAGCTCTTTTGATGTCTTCCATATTTAAAGGCTGATCAGGTTTAGCTTTAATGCTTTCTGTTGTTCCTGCATTTGGGTTATTCTTTGCCTTTTGAAAATTGCATCTTTTTCAGGTGATTCTAATTCTGAAAGTTTGGTTTTAGTCGTAGTTGTCTCGATACTTTTAACTTCTTTAGACATCCTGTTAGTACACAAATCCTTACAGTATAGAAAGCACACGGTCCCTTTGTTTACTTCTCTCTGCAGAGCCAGCTAATCTATCGCAATCCAGTGAAATATATTCCTTTTTATCCGTTTTTTCTCCTTAATATAGGATAATTAAGTGAAGATAAAATTATTTCTCGAAGATTTGATGTTAAAAACCTTGTGATGTTATGTGATCCTATCTCGCCTACATTCTGACTGATGGGTTCGGAGCCGATCCCTCGACTCCGACTCGGCACGCTTATGCCAAAGAGCGAAGTCTCTTATTGGCTGAGCTTACTATATCCCAGGATGCACCACTACCAGTCCCCCAGATCTCGTTTGCCGCTAACTAGCGAAGACGTGGTCTCGAGCTGGCTGAGCTGAGTAGTATTTTACTTACTTTTTTCTGTCAGAAATTTGCTGTTCCTGTCATAAAAAGCTGTTTTAACGGCTACTCTGTGCTTTGTGTAGTGATTGGAGTTTTTTTTGTGAAAACTTGTAGTGTGATTGGGCGTTGTTTTCTGATTTCAGTCCTCCTTCATCTGTAGGGCCTTTCGGTCAGTCAACCCCTCTCAAACCTTTGGGATTTCAGATCCCCTTGAGTTTATTGTTGTTCCGGATTGTTTAAATCGGCAGTTGTAAACTGATTTTTGTAGAGTCAGTTAAGTTAAGTCAAATTAGGATAGTGTTGTTCTTGCTGTCAGACAATTTCTGCATTATTGGTCATAATGTCTCAGAATCCTAGGCCTTGGGCTTTAAAAAATGCACCAAATGTAATTTTAAAATGTCAATCACAGATGACCACTCTCTCTGTGTTTATTGTTTGGGTGCAAAACATTTACAAGAGTCATGCAGCGTGTGTCACGCTTTTCCTCGAGGGTCCTCCAGGAGAGGAAAAATAAACTGATTCTTAAAGGCTTAATAAAACCCTCCTTTGAAGAAGCTTTAGCATCCTCTCCTTCTCCAGCTAAAAAGAAAAGGTCGGCTCCGACCAGTCCGTCGGATCCGGCCGCCAAAAGACATAGGCAGGCTTCTCCTTCGGCTCCAAGGACTTCGGAGCCGAGGGTGGAACGGTCTGCCTCGATGCCACCAGTCTCGACTCCTCTGGCTTCGGAGCCGATGGCTGGGGCATCGAGAGGCGGGTCACCTTCGTCGGCTCCACTGGTATCAGAGCCGATAAGGGTTGCCCACTCAGACACTTCCTCCTCGGCGCCGAAGTCCTCCTCGCCACCGATGGAAACTTGTGTGGGTATTCCTTCGGCGCCGATAGTCATCGAGTCGCCTCGGAGCCGGTCCCCTAGCCCTTTGGGGCCGTTGGAGAGGCCATCTCGAACCCGTTCAGTATCCTCTAAGTCATCGAGGATGTCGGATTCGGATATAGACAGGGTGCTCCAAAGACTGTTCCAGTCCCCAGTCTTTCAAAAATTTGTTTCGGCTCCGACCCAGTTGGCTTCGGAGCCGATAGCCCATGCCCATCCCATTGCTATTCCTCCTCCGACCGCTTCGGCTCCGTCGGAGCAGGTGCTGTTGGAGCCGGTGGAGATCTTAGGGTCGGCTCCAACCCTTACTCCAACCCGGGCCTTCGGGTCCGAGTTTGGTACACGGACTTCTTCGGCTGGACCCGGGGGTGATGTTTCGGGACCTATGCTATCAGTTCCGAGCCTCCCTCTCGGTGCTTCGGCTGCGGGACTTCCGTCGGCAATCATGGCTCCGGGGACCGGACACTCCCAGGATTCTGGGGGTCCGGCTTTCAGAGCTATGAGGAGTGCCTTGGCCAAGTCTTGACCATCTCTCCGGCTTTACCGGCACCTTCCCTGGGCGTGGAGACTGGGTCTTTGGCAGTTCCCTGTCCGTAGGCAGCGGAGCCCCTGGGCCTGAGGTTACCCCCATTGGGGGTTCCCTCCTCCTGAGGGTTCTTGAGTTGTCTTCAGAGGAACCCCCAAGGAAGAGATCGTGCAAGAGGAAGCACGTGGACTCCCCCGAGTCTATTACATCGGACACTGATCTTGATGATGCGAAGGGGTCCCCGAAGTCGTCCTCGGATGATGTCTCATTTGCAGACATCTTAGAGATCCTCAAACAACGAGGCGGCTGGATATCCAAACCCCCCTCTGCTGATGAGTCAGTGCTCCTCAAGGCCTTTGGGGCTCAGCCCTCCGCCTCCTGGGTGTCTCCGCCCTTCGACGAGCTCCTGGATTTAGTTTGTCGAAGGGCGTGGGAACATCCAGATACTGTGGAACCAGTCCCTTCTCGTCCTAATAAATTTTTGTCTGCCCCACCCGAGAAGGAGTTCCTCACTAAAGGCGTGGCTGTAGATGCCATGGTGGTGGCATCTGCTACACAACAGGACGTGGCAGAGGCTTCAACGTCCGTCCATCCTCCTAATAAGGAGTCTAGGAGCATGGACAGGTACAGAAAGCGCACCCTGACTTCAGCGGCCTTTACTTTAAGGTCTCTGAATTATTTGGCACATTTTACCAGGCTTCAGAGGGATCTGGTCAAGGAGCTGTCAGATTCCCTCTCGGGTAACCTACCTGAGCAGCTAGCCCAGTCGGTTAGCTCTCAGTTGGCTATCCTTACGTCAATTTCTAACTCGTCCATGAGGCTCATTTCATATGCGGCCGAAGGCGGGTAGAGCGCAGGCACAGGCGTGGCTCTCGGAGACAAGCCTGGCTCGCTTGTGTCAGTTCGGAGGCCTTCAAGTCTTCCTTCGCCGACGCCTTTGATGGGTCCTCTTTGTTTGGACCTAAGGTTAAAGACACCCTTACCGCTGTGAGCAAGAGGAAAAACTTTATCTGCCGTAGGTGCCCGTTATTCCACTCCCTTTCGGCCTTATCCCAAGGCTAAAGGAGGAGGGAAGATGTGGTTCCGTAAATCACGTAAGTTTTTTCCTCAACAGCAGGAAGATTCCCCTTCCAGAGGCAGAGGACGGGGAAATTTTTCTGGGAGACGCCGTCCCAGAGGCGGCAGAGGGCCCCGCAATTCTGGAGACCGCGAGTCCTTTCGTGGCTCTTCAGCCTCCCACACCTCGTGAGGGATTGCCCGGCTGTGCTGCTCCGGAGCCAGTCGGGTGCCGTTTTGCCAAGCACCTAAAAGCCTGGGAGTCAATCACTCAGGACAGATGGGTGCTTCGGATCATTGCCGGAGGTTACACCATCCCATTCACATGCTCACCCCCTCCGTCCAAAAAAATCCCGGACCCACCACCCAGTCAAAGGGAAATTGCAGCTGCAGAAGCTTTAAAGCTGCTAGAAAAAGGAGTCATCCAACCGGTCCCCACAGACCAGATCGGATCCGGAAACTACTCGAGGTTCTTTTTAGTGCCAAAAAAGACAGGGGACCTGAGACCAATTTTGGATCTCAGCAGACTAAACCAATCCGTCACGAAATCCAAATTCCGAATGGTCACGTTACAATCCATTCTCCCATTGTTGGAGAAGGATGTTTGGATGTGCTCCATAGACCTCAAGGACGCCTATTATCACATACCGATACATCAGGCGTCCAGGAGGTATCTGCGCTTCAGCCTGGGAGACAGTCATTTCCAATTTTGTGCACTGCCCTTTGGTCTCACCACAGCCCCAGGGTGTTCACCAAGTGTTTGGCAGTAGTGACTGCTCACCTGAGGAGTCTTGGATTCCAAGTGTTTCCCTATCTGGACGACTGGCTCCTGACTGCCACCACCAGGCATCTACTAATGGACAACCTCAAAGCCACCATCTCCTGGGTGCTACCCTGGGAATTACATTCAATTGGTCAAAGTCTGTCTTGCTGCCCTCTCAGCGCATAAGATTCATAGGAGCAGAGATAGACTCAAGATTGATGCGCGTTTTCTTCCGACCGAAAGGATCCAAACTTTACAAGGCCAGGTTCAAGCCCTGATTTCAAGATCCAAAGCCCCAGCCAGGATGGTCCTACAAGTTTTAGGTTCGATGTCCGCCACGGTTCTTCTAGTTCCTCTGGCAAGATTGCACATGAGGATTCTTCAGTGGCTATTGTCAACTCAATGGTCCTTTCAGGACCTTCCCCTCAATCATCCCATTATAATTACAGAAACATGCAAACGGGACCTTCGCTGGTGGCTTCAGACATCCAATCTAAATCAAGGAAGTCCTCTTGTTATTCCCTCTCCAGTGGTCACCCTGACGACAGATGCCTCCCAGACAGGGTGGGGGGGGCATTGTCTGGGCAGGTTAGTTCAGGGCTCCTGGCTTCCAGACGAAACTCTTCTCCACATCAATGTATTGGAGATGAGGGCGGTACTTCTGTCCCTACAGGCCTTACACAGGTTTCTCCCTCAGGGCATAATCGCCATCCACACAGACAACATGTCGGTGGTCTGGTATCTAAACAAACAAGGAGGGACCAGATCTTACCCCCTTTGCAGAGAGGCCATGAGGGTGTGGGAATGGGCGGTAGCTACCAGCCGTTTCTTGGTAGCGACCCACATTCCGGGGAAATCAAATATACTGGCAGACAGATTAAGCAGAACAATTCTCTCTCCTCACGAGTGGTCCCTAAACAAAACAGTAGCAGCTCAGGTTTTCAGGAGATGGGGGACGCCGTGCTGCGACCTATTTGCAACACCACTAAACACGAAGTGCAAAAGGTTCTTCTCCTTGACTCCACATCAGGGAGAAGCAGCTATGGATGCTCTAGCACAACCTTGGCCAACAGGGCTACTTTATGCCTTTCCTCCGATTCCACTTCTCTCCAAAGTCATTCAAAAAGCTTCTCAATCGGGGTCCACAATGATACTGATTGCCCCATACTGGCCTCGTCAGGTATGGTTTCCCTACCTGAAGAAACATGCAGTGGACGATCCGTGGACTTTAGACCTAATTCCGGATCTGTTAATTCATCAGTCGGGACGACAGCATCAGTCCCTTCACTCCTTGAAGTTGACAGCTTGGCTCCTCCACTTCCGACTTTAGTCAGAAGTCACACATTAGACCCGGAAGTTATTCACATTTTATCTTCGGCCCACAAACCCACCACTAAGAAATTGTACCTCAGTAAGTGGAAGAGGTTTGCTATCTGGGCTCAACTCAGAGGCTTAGACCCTATCACTGCTCCAATCCCAGAGGTTTTGAAATTCTTAACATCCCTGTTTAATCAAGGATCTTCTGTCTCTACTATTAAGGTCCAACTAGCGGCTATCTCTAAATTCCACGAATCCATGGATCCTCCATTGATGAGCAGCAGACTATGCAAAACTTTCATTAAAGGTGCGGGCCTGTTAAGACCCCAGTTTTTCATCCTGCGCCGTTGGATCTTGATTTGGTGCTTCGTGCATTAACATCTTCCCCTTCGAACCGGCTGCTACATGTGAGTTAAAATATCTGTCTTGGAAAACGGCCTTCTTAGTTGCAATTACTTCTGCAAGAAGAGTTTCAGAGCTTCAAGCCCTGTCTATCAAACCACCGTACTTGATTTTTCACAAGGATAGAGTATCACTTAGGCCTAATCCATCCTTTGTCCCAAAGGTCTGTTCTAATTTCTGTCTCCAACAATCCCTAGAGCTACCAGTTTTCTTTCCAAAATTCTCCAATGAAGCAGAATACACTCTCCATAAATTGGATGTTCACAGGCAATTGCGCTTCTATTTAGACAGGACTCAACAAATTCGTAAGTCAGACCAATTGTTTGTGTCCTTCTCAGACAATAAATTGGGCAAAACCATCACAAAAGCTACTATCTCCAAATGGATTAGAGATTGTATAACTCAGGCTTATTCTTCTTCGAATAAGCAACTTACAACATCTATCAAAGCTCACTCTACCAGAGCTATGGCGACTTCTATAGCTTTTCATTCCAAGCTCGCTATCTCAGAGATTTGTGCTGCGGCTACTTGGTCCAATCCGCACACTTTCATTTCCCACTATAAATTGGATGTGGCATCTAAAGGGCGAGCATCATTTGGTTCCACGGTACTCAGGAGTGTTTTCCAGTGAGCCACCCAGGATTCAGGTGCTAGGGACGCTGTCCCATCAGTCAGAATGTAGGCGAGATAGGATCACATAACATCTTTTAGTTATGTACTCACCATAACTTCAGATGTTTGGGATCCATCTCGCCTACATTCCTAATACCCACCCTCCTTCCCCCTGCCTTGGAGATCAGAAGAGATTGAACGGTTTTGAGTTCTACTGTTTTATCTTGTTTCATCTGACGATGTTATATAAGTAGGGCGTGCATGTGTGCATGTATGCGGACAAACTAGATCTGGGGGACTGGTAGTGGTGCATCCTGGGATATAGTAAGCTCAGCCAATAAGAGACTTCGCTCTTTGGCATAAGTGTGCCAAGTCGGAGCCGAGGGATCGGCTCCGAACCCATCAGTCAGAATGTAGGCGAGATGGATCCCAAACATCTGAAGTTATGGTGAGTACATAACTAAAAGTTATCAACTCAGGGTTTTGAATTTCTCAGGTTAAATGTAGAGCTGCAGTTCAGCAGTGTTCACAGAACGGCAGCCATCTTTGAGCCAGCTTGTCTTTTACTTTTCTGCGCATGTGCCTGAACCACCATAATCTGTTCTCTCTGATATTTTCAGCAACTGGAGATACTTTGGCTTCTGCTGTTATGTCCTCAGTTCTTTGTATGTCCCACAGTATGCATCCTACCACCCTTTTTAGGCACTTCATTTCCATCACCTCTAGCTTTCTCATCTGCTCTGCCATTACTACCCAGTTTTGTTTTGTTTTTTTACCATACAGTACTACTGGTCACCACTGTTTTGTACACCTTACTTTTCAGTTTTTTGGCATTCTTCTGTCATAGACTACACCTGACACTCTATGCCAGTTGGCTGCGGCCCCTCTGATTCTAGCTTTGACATCTTCATTCAGACTCCTTTCCCTTCTTCACAACCACCCCTCCCAGATACTTGAAGCTATTACTTGTTTCACTATCTTCCCTTCTGTCTGAATTCTGAGCTTATTCTGATTTCTCCAATTTGCTGCCATTACTACTGTCTTATCTATACTTAGTTTCATCCTACGTGCATTCAGTTTTACATTACATTCCACTATCATTTGCTGACATTCTTGAACAGAGTATGCCTATAATGCCACATGATCTGCATACAGCAGCTATGTTGGTCTGTCCCCTCCAACCTGTTTGCTAATGTAGTCTATCACCAATATGAACCCCTCTGTGAGATCAAATACTGTTCATATTTGAGTCATCAGGTCCTTCTAAATAGCCTGCTCTAATTCTACCAATGTTTCCAGGACTTTGAGCCACCACAGTACTACCCAACTAAGCTTTCTTGAGATCTTGTCATATGCTTTGTCCAAATGTAGGAATGCCCATTTGGACTCTTTCCTTTCTCTCTAGCTTGTTTATCTGTGCCTTCTGTGTTCCCTGACTTAATTTTTCTTAGTGCTATTCTTACTTCTTCAAGGGTGGGCTCCTCTTCTACTCTTATAGTAGGTTGTTTCTGGGGCAGTACAGCTTCTGTGGAATTTTCTTCATTCAGAAGCTGCTGGAAGTACTCCTTCCATCTGCCTTTGATGTTCTGTGGACTTGTAAGCAGGTAGACATAATGGTTAAGGTCTTCACATCCCATGCACAAAGTACAAGGTTTGAGCCTGACCTCTGGCTAATGTCTGTTTGCAGTTTGCATGGTCTTTCTGCATCTCTGTGGGGTTCTTGCTTCATCCCAACAAACATGCTGAGTGTTTCCATCTCAAACTCACCAGGGAAAGGAGCCATGGGCAGAAGCACTTTCTATACACAATGCCCTGTAGGTAAACAGACATTTAAGAAGACATGACATGGGGGGGTTTCAAAAAAAAATCTCAAACCTCCCAAAACCAAGAACAGCCTAACAAGTCTGAATGACTGTTTAAGAGACCTTTGGATCCCCTCCCATCCTAGCCCCTCTTTCCTTCCAGAATGTCTGAATCTCTGTTTTTCACTTTGTCAACAGATTGTTTCAAACAAATGGGTTCTGAAAAATCATTCAGCAATGTTACACATGGCAGTGGGAGGAGACTCTTTTGTTTCCACCTGTTCTACATCGCATGCAGTCCCAAGGAGTGATAGACTCAGTTTATCATTCCAAGTTGGGAAAGAATTTTATTCTCGTATGTTCCCTGTGCCAAAGAAAGAAAATGCTTGGAGACCAGTTTTGGATCTTTCTTTCCTAAACCCATTTGTGATAGTGCCCAAGTACAAAATGTTGTTACTTCACAACCTGTTGCCACTTCTTCCTCTTACAAGTTCCCTGCTAACACTAGAATTAAAAGATGCTTATCATCGTATCCCTATTCATCCATTCACATGTTTTTTGTAAGTTTTGTGTGTGTGCATGTGTATCACATTATCAGTTCTTTGCCTTACTCTTTAGACTATTCACTACAACAAGAATGTTCAGTGTCTAACTCTGAATATAGCTCATTGCCGGCTAAAGGGTATTCACATCTTTATTTAGATCTATTTCTAAGGTTTTTAACTCAGACGTTGACCACTGTGAGGGAATTCCTCAGGATTTTGGATCTCATGGCATCTATAATTCTCATGATACCCTGGCAAGACTCTATATGAGAAAGATACAGTGGAATCTGGAATCTCTTTGGTCTCAGCATCAACATCACTTATCTTTTCAGATACCAGCGCTTGGGTTTGACAGAAGAGAAATGTTTTGCTAGAGACAACAAATGTCCTTAAATCTTCCCTTCTCCCTTCCTGCTCTGAAGCAGTCTGTCATCACATATGCTTTGGACTTTGCTTGGGGAGCAGTTTCAGGAGGGGAAAAAAAGTGTGCAGGGGGTGTGGGACACCAAGGTCAGATGCAAGCACGTAAATAAGGAGATGGCTCTCCCTGATTAAGGCATCCAACTCTCTGAAATGTGTTTGGTCCTCAGGACTTCTTCAACTTATTACAGGCAATACCACAGTGCAGCAACAAGCAAGAGGGAACCAGGTCTCAACCGTTTTGCAGACTAGCCATGTTAGCTTGGGATATGGCTTCACAGCACAGTCTTACTCTCCTGGCATCATGCAAAATGTCAGAGCAAAATTGTGTGGAAGACAAGCTGAGCTGGGACACGGCAGACCTTCACAAATAGAAACTAGATCAGGAGGTCAGGAGATCAGGAGAAGATTACAGTGCTTATTGTGAGTCAGTGAAAGGGTATATGTGGACTTCTTCAACAAGGTGTCATTATAGGTTCATGGGTGTGTACTAGGCTAATGACCCTGAAGCCTTTACAAGCCTAGCCCATAGGATTGCCCCTGACATTGTGCCACCCAACCTTTGTTCCCAGTACCTTTGTCAAGTGGAGCCACAGGAGTGATCCCTGGGGTGAATTTTCTATTTCTCATCCACTCATCAAGATTTCTGTTGAAGAGGGCCAGTGAGGTGTTCTGTTTGACATGTATGGAAAGTCTATTCCATAGCATGGGCAGTCTCTGGGTTATGAACCTGTCCCTCCAGCACGTTCTGTTGATTGTGGTAATGAGATTGAGGTCTCTGGAGCATGTGGTGTGGAGGGATTGGTATTTCTTTAGATGTAGCATTTCTAACAGAGCTGGGTCAGACACGGCTTTGTAAGTCAAGCAGAGATCACCTCTAAGTAGGTGATATGAGACAGAAAATAGTTGGAGTTTTTTGAGTCTGTCCATATAGGATAAGTGTTTAAAGCCTAGGATCCTCTTTGTGAGGTACCTTTGTGGCCTCTCTAGTTGCAGGTGTCTAGTGAGGTACATGCCAAATGGGGCATTGTACTCAATGATTAGCCTAATGAGGGAAGAGTTGTGCGAGACAATGACCTCTTTATTCCTGGATACAAAACCCTTAGTAATGAGATGTGCCACATAGAAGGACTTTCTGATCACAGTGGCAATGTGGTGATCAAAAGAGAGGTGGCTGTCAACCTGTGTTCTCAGATCTCTTTTAAAGCCTTTTGTTTTCAGTGGACTACCATCGATGTGGTAATTCATGAGAACTGGGTTTTTGATATTTAAGCTGGTGAGCTTATTTATGATGCCCAAGTGGGGTATTGTGTCGAAGGCTTTTGCGAGGTCTAAGTAGGCTGTGTGGACTACCTTCCCTTCATCTATGGCTTTGGTAACTGTTTCAAAGAAGTTGACCAGGTTCAAGAGGCAAGATCTGCCCTTAACAAAGTCGAATTGGGTAGGATGCAGTGTCTGGAGGTCCCCAATGTCATTGTTTATGAGTTCCATGATGATACGCTCCATAGCTTTGCTGACCAGGCTAGTCAGGATTATAGGGCAATAATTTCCAGGGTCCGTTGTGGCACCACCTTTGTGGAGCGGGATCACTGTTGCTGTACGCCATTCCTTGGGTACATATCTTGTAGTAAGGCTGAGATTGAACAGTGACTTTATGTGAGGGTTTAGTTCTTCTTGGAGCTCATGTAAGACGCAGCCCAGGACACCGTCCGGTCCCATTGATGCTGTGTTTTTTGCTTTGGAGAGGGCAGCTCTCACCTGTGCATCTGTGATATCAGGGAGGCAACACTCTGATGGGATAGACATTTGCTCTTTTGGGGGGGAAGGGGGGGTTTGCACTGAACCTGTCTGCCAGGATGTTGGCAATGTCTGTGGGTTCACTGTATTTTTTGTCATTTTGCACTAACTCAGAGCATATCTGGGAGTTGCCACCCAGGTTCCTGACATAACTAAAGAAGGCCTTGTGATTATCTTTAGTGTTTTGTGCAATTTTTCTTTCGAAGCTGGCCATAGATGACTTTATGAGGGATCGTAGTTTCTTGCTAGTACTGATCAGAGATGCCTTCCCTTTTTGGGATTTTGCTCTATCATGTAGTAGCTTCCTCCTTCTGTTGTATAGCTTATTTATGGCCGGGGTCCACCAGACAGGTCTCCTGCCTTTGGAGGAGAGAGTCTTGGTTTTGTTTGGGATAGCACGATCCATGCATTCCTCAAGGTGTCCATAAAATGCGTCTGTAAAAAAATTGTGTCTATATATTCTTGTTATATGTCCCCTGTAAATTGAAAAGACAAAACTTTTGCCAAACTGACCAAGCCTTATTCTCCTGAAAGTCGTACAGTTTCTTTGTTTGTGAGGTGGACTTTAGGTTGGTCATATACTGGTTGTCATAGTCATCTATTCTTGAATAGTGTGTGTTTACTGGTAGTCTCACTCCATTCCTGTAGAGGTGTATTCATCTCCTCAGTATCCATTATATGTTGAAATGTCTCTGTGCTGGTCTGTAGTTAGACACTTTAGGATTTTCTATGTTTGTTTGGCAAAGTAACAGTTCATTCTCAACCAAAACCTTACTTTTGCTCTCTTCTCTGTTTCTCAAAACTTTTAATAACTCAAAATGGTTTGTGCATTTGCAAGGTTTGATCCAAGAATGAAAGAAGCAATGCAATTTAGTTTATATTGTCCAGAATATGCTGACTGGAACCACCAGTGGAGCAGATAGCCAAAATGAAGAGACAGTTTCTTCAAATTAGTACTCAAAATGAAGCGCTGTACAACAATGGCCAATGAAGTACGATTCTCTTGAGAAATAAGTAGCGTAATTAAATGATATAAAACTTATAAAAGTGTAACATATATATATAAAGACTTGCATGAATTTCCATTGCTTCAATTAAATGCACTTACAAGATGTCCATGCTGTGAATGCAGTTACACTGTAGCAAAATGATGGTTTCAAGGTGTCCAGTCTTTCAAGTCTGATATACAAAGTGTCTACACTGAAGATGTAGTAGCTGCTGTAAACTGTAGCAAACTGTAATTACAACTTAACCAGTCAAACAGTTCAAACAGTTCAGGTAAGAGCTTCTGGCTTTAGTGGCAGTTAAAATCCTTTTATTGTAGAAACAATTATTAAAATCTTCATGTCGAGTTAAAATCTTGGTATAGAATAAAACAGTCCCTCTGTATTCCAAATGATAAGCACTTTCGGTATCTTCTTCAGATTGTAGAGATTGGGACTGGAAGTTCCTTTTTATAGTTCTTACTTCCTTTACTGTTGGAAGAATCATTCAATTATCACGCTGTCAGTCGGCTGTTTGAATACACCAATCCTCTTTTCTCTTAGTTGAGGGTGTTCTATTTCCTATGCTTTTTGCTTTTGAGGGGTGTAACCAATCATGAATTATTAAGCCAGCCACAACTCCATATTAACTAATGGTTGGTCTTCTAGCTTTTAGTATAGGTATCAGTAGAACGATGTTATTCAAGCCAGGCTCAATATCAGCACGGAGGTTCACAATCCACTTACTCTCCCTGCATTCAGTAATATTTTCAATGTCACCTTTTCTTACTCCACTATATACATTCTCTATTACCTTATAAGTGAAATAATGACCGACATTTCTTTCAGCATGAGTTGCTAAAGTGTTATGTGGATCTTTATTGGTAATATCTCTTTGATATCTCAGAATGTGATTTTTAAACAGCTGATTCATTTTTCCTACATAGAATGCGAGACATAATTTGCAGGTAGCCATGTATACCACATTGGGGGTTACACAAGTGGCTTTAACATTAAAAGTGTATTTTTTCTTTGTCCTTGGATGTTCAAATTTGTTATTACAATCAATCAATGGGCATGCTGTACAATGGCCACACTTGAACGTCCCTTTATGTCCATTAATTTTATGTTTACTGAACCCATCCTTTGTGCAAAGTAACCTTTTCAAATTTTTCTTATTCTTCTAGCCAAAGCAAGGTATTTCACCTACAATGTCTTTTAGCTTGGCATCCTGAGTAAGGATTGGCCAAAACTGCTTTATTATAGTTTTAATTTGTGTGTTATCTGTGCTGTAGGTTAGTATAACTCTGGTGGTTCTGTCTTATATTTCTTTGAAATAACTTCTTGGAGATTCACATCCTTTTCATTATAACCTCTATTTCTTAGGTTTTGTTGTGGTCTGATGAAGCTCTAAGTGAAAGCGCTTACCTATCTGTGATAAAAGAACTTTTTGCTAGCTCTAAGTGTTGTTTGGATTCTGCTATAATTCTGTTGCAGTCTTATTATAAGAGAAGTTATAGCCTGCCTGTTTGTGGACTGTTCATGATACTTGTTTTTTACACATTTTAATATATTCCAGGTTACTGGCAGTGCAGCTCAGCATTAACTGGTCCATTTAAAGTGTTTCCATGGAATATAAGCACTTTTACAGTTTACAAGCTTGATATTGCATTAGTGGTCTGGAGCCATCCAAATATATGCATAATTTGTGTCCTGAAATTCTTGGTGTAAGTCCACCATTACATTTCTGATGCTCCTTTGACCACACCCCCATGTATGGCCCCTTGGCACTTCTTTAGGAGTGCCACAGCTTCTTTCAGTCAAGGTCTTCAAAGAATCTCAACTCTTAGTTGAAATTTCCTCTCTCTCTGAGGTAAATGCCTTACCTCTAGTGGGTTACAATCCTTGATTTTTAACAGAAAATTTTCAGATGTTCCACTTGCGGCAGGTTGTTCAACGAAAATATGTCATCTGTACATGCCTTCATCAGTGTCTTACTAAAAATATTTTGTATGCACGTGTTTGTGTGTGTGTGTGTGTGTGTGTGTGTGTGTGTGTAATAACTCTTTCTCTCTCTCTCTCTCTCTATATATATATATATATATGTGTGTATATAATATATATCTCTTTACATGGGTGCAGTTCAGTCCAGCATATAGATAGGATATTAATTGAGTGAACTGTTTTGGAAACAGAGTGAAAGCAATCTTTGCCGAATTATGGATGTGTCAAAAGGAGAAGACTGCATAACTGGTACAATAATAATACAATAGGTTTCTGCATTAGGGTTAAGAGAGTGTGCATACAAGTTCTTTTTTTTGGCTAAGGGTTATGGAAAGGGATATATTTAGTGTTGCATGTATGTGAGTTTTGTTTGAGAGGCTTGTTGAGTGAGTTCTTCATATAACAAGGTGTAGGATTAGTGTTAGGGACAAGGCCAGAATTAGAATTAGTTTACATTAGTAAATTGTTGTAGGGAGATGAAAGTATAGATGTAGATAAATTTACTGGTACATGATTGCATACATGCACATAGATGTGGGCAAATGCATGGATACAAATATACACACACACTTGCTCACATAGTACTTATATACATGTGTGTGATTTTTACACACACACACCTATCTTTCTTTCTATCTGTATATAATGTAGTATAAAATGTCTGTATATGTGTATATAGATATATGTATGTTTAAATGTATTTGTGTGTGCATGTGCACACATATTGCCACATGGTCAAACATGTACAGCTGTACAGTGATTACAGTCAATATAGACTGATCTGTATCTGTGTGTGTTTGTGTGTGTGTGCGTGTGTGTGTGTGTGTGTGTGTGTGTGTAGGTAGATATATATGTGTGTGTGTAGTTATGTGAGTGTACTACCTTTAGTCCAACATTAACAAAGTCAAACTCAAATTGATTTATCTAAAAAGATAAAATGTCAAAGCACTGAAAAGACAAAATAAAACTAAAAAACAAAAATGTTGCAGGGCTGCAGCCCCTTAAACCCCCTACTACTTGTATATACCAACTCCGACATAGCAAAACAGTGGAGAAAGGGAAATTATCAATCCTGGCTGTTCTTTATCCTAGCAGTAAGTAATACACACATAATCAGACTTGCACATAAACTTTCATGTATACTTGTGGTTAAACACATTGTGCAGTGAATACAGAATTGATACTGGAGCTAACAGACACAAACTCAATTGAAGAGTACCTAACATGTCTATATGTACTGTAATATATGACCACAGTATGTCAGTGGTTGATTAAAATGCTTTATAAGTGACGTTATGTCATGAAGGTGTATCTGAAATAATCAGTCTAGAGTTGTACAAGCATGAATAAAATTATGAATTACCCCTGTCCTTACCTTTGGTATTTTCTGTTAAGCAATTATATTATTAAAAAAAATCTTACCATTTACAATAGTGGCAATGTATAGAGGCTCCACTGTTGCCCTTTCACTGGGGGTGCAGACCGCTGGTGTAGCTGTCAGATGTGTGATCCTAGCTGCATGTTGGCATAATCAGCTTGCTGAATGAATGCAGACTTGAGCCTTCCTGACAATGGAACAGAATAATAATCTTTACAGTGTACATGAGGGGGAAGTTTCTGTTTAACCAAGATAGAAAGCCAGAGAGATTTTTGTTTTACAGCAACTTTCCATATGATTTATCTAGGATATTCTGTTTTATTACTTGCTTGAAGTATAGTGGTTTGCATTGGAAAGTAATGCTTCTCCACTATTTAATTATGGTGTGCATTCCTTCTTCCTTGGTCGGATATTCTTCATCTGGGCTGGCAAGTCCTTCAAAAAAATTAAAAGTGGCAAATGTCTAATATTTTAGGAAAATATGGTTTCTATCTTTTTTCTAAATGATGCAAAAATATGTTAAGCTATTATATTAAGCACCTTTTTTATAATAGTACATAACTGAAACAAAATTGTTCAACAGAGAGACTATTTTGTTAATAAAATTAAAAATAAGATTTTGTATTGATTATATGGTTCATCCTGCATAGTTTCACATTTCAGTAAGAAATGTTTTACTTTGGGCATCAGAACAATATCCTAATAATAATAATCGTTCATCTCATAAGTTGTCACATATTGCCGTATTTATGTAGTACTATATTATTTTCTGTATTAGGCAGTAATTTCTTAGGACACTTATTTTTAGATGTTTTTGAATATATTTCATACCTCTGAAAGCAAGTAAGATAAATTTCTTACAAATAATTGTGTTCTTTGTTCATGATAATAAGTAGAAATGCAAATTGTTTTATTTTGTGTCAATTATATAATCTATGTTATTTATTTCATTCAGTATATGGTTGCTTTGAGTGGATGTTATCAGAGCTACTTATAGGAACATTATCGCATTTGCTTATTTGAATTCATAAAAGTATACACAAGATAAAAGACTTGCAATCAAAAGTGCAAAACCATTTTCAAGACATTAAGATGTTATTTCAATTAATGTCTTAATGGGACATGACCTTTGAAAAATAGCCTAAAAAGTTTAATTTCCATCCAATATATGGTGGATTTGGAAGAGTGTTATCACAGCTACCTGAAGGAAACTAATTCCAGTTGCCTACTTTTATTCATTAAAGTGTGTACTGGATGAAAGACATCATGCAGAAGGAATGTAATCTGCCAACATTTTCAGAACATGAAATGTTATTTATCTGCTTTGAAAATGACATCAGAACTTGAGAATGTAAAATTGGCACATTTATCACATTACTTGTTAATTTAATACCATTTCCTGAGGGTCCTCTTCTGTGATGGACAGTGTATATCTAAGAAAAACATGCAAATATCTGCTTTTGCAGAGTGAACATGCATATCTATGCTTAGCACTTCTTTATGAAGTAAAGATAAAGGCCCTGCAAGCAGTTGACAAACTGCTCATTTTGGAATGCAAAGTCATGGTTTACTGGGAAAGAAATGGCATGTTAACAGAGGTTGTGTGTGTGACACGAGCATTTTTGCCTTCGTCATTTCTTCTAGCCACAGTTGGTCATGCAGAGCAAATACATGCCTTTCTTCCTTTCTTCTGCAACGATGTGTAATTTTAATCTACTTAATATTTAGTCTGAATTTCCTGCTTGCTATAGTCTGATCAGGCAGGTAAGGTTTTTTTTTTTTGTGCCAAACCTCTAACATCCTTTTAAGCTGTTTTAATGTGTACAAGTCTCCTGCACATATTCTAATAATACACATTTTCATTATGTGACAGTGAAAAAAGTTAAATCATTCATTTAATTTGTATTATTTTATTCTACATTAGTATTTGTATTATATAAGTTATGAGTTTTTGACAGCTGAAAAATGTTGAAATATACAAGCAAAAACATCTGTCCTATTTTTGCTGCTGGTTAATACTCTTGCTGTGGCAAAACTGCTGCTATTAGGTTATACTCATTTTCAGGCTTGGTACTGTAGAGCAAAGGGTGAAATTCTAGATTGTGAAACACTCTCCAGTACTTTGAGATAAATAAACCACAGAAAACAAGATAGTTTTATTTAAAAACTTTCCGTATACACATTGGTAAGTACTGAATAGAAGGCTTTATTACTTTTAGACATTAAGGGTACAACAGACCTTGCTTCTTGTGAGGAAAAATGATGGACTGTTGAAAAGATGACTAGAGTTGAGCTTTGCTGTTAGGTTTTCCACTTTATCATTTGTCCTAGGCTTTGTATGCAGTTTCACATTATAATTTATGCATTTTGAGATGTGTTGTGACTATGCAAGTCAAAGCATGCGATACCCTTGACTAAACCAGTTAAGGATATATACTTTTCTTTATATGATTTCTAAAACTAGAAGATATTTAGGGCATTGTACAGATGGATTGTTGAAAGCAAAAATTAAGGGCTGGATTCAGAAATGCCTACACAATGCACTAAGACTGTATGTGCATTGTGGCACAACTCACACACAATAGTGCATGGCTTTGTATTCAGTAAGTGGCTCTACATGCCATGTAGAGCCACACAAACATAATGGCATGCAAATTACAGCATACACAGCTGAATTGTGTACTAATCAACCAGTAAAACATGGAGGAGTTATTCAACAAACTATAAACAATCATGTACACTTAGTGCAGGTTTTGCCTGCAAATTCCAAAACCTACTGGACTACACCCATGGAAACTAGTCTACATGGAAAGACTGTTAGGAGCTGCTGTTGCTCTTATACATGTGTATATGCAACAGACCCAAGTCTGTGCTGCTGCTGCTAATAGACCTCTTCCAAGAAGGAGAAAGTGTTTAGAATCCATTTAACATTCCATGGTCAGCATGATGTGGAAACTGTAGAGTGCTGCAGGGTGGATAGGGATGCACTGCAGGAACTCTGCAACCTCTGTCATCCTCAACTGAGAGCAAGGGCAAACCAAAGGGAACCAATACCTGTGGAGACTAATGTATGTGTAGCACTTAGCATATTAGCTACAGGAACCTTCTGAGACCAACAGAGGACATGCTGGGTGTGTCGCAGGCATCAGCATCCAGGATCCTACATCAGTTCCTGAATGCTATGCCACAGCAAGTCAGTGACTACATACATTTTCCCCACACGCCTGAGGACAGAGCCACAGCTATACAGGAGTTCTACCCTGTAGCACACTAATCTGAAATCTTGGGTGCCATAGACTGCATGCACATAGAAATCAAAAAACCACCCAGGGAACAGGAAAAGGTATACATAAACAGAACTGGCTTCTTGCCATTAACTCCCAGGTTGTGTGTACCACTAAGGGAATCATCTTGATGCATGTGCTGACAACCCAGGCAGTTACCATGACTCGCATATCTGGCACAACTCTCAACTCTATCAGAGGTTATCTGGGGAGATATCTCACAGGGTCATTTACTGGGGTATGCAGGTTATGCACTTAAACTGTGCCTGATGACGCCCCTTAGTAATGCACACATACCAACTGAAGAATGCTATGAGGCACATGCCCAAACCATAAATATCATAGAGCATGTGTTTGGGCTGCTGAAGTCAAGGTTCCAGTGCCTAGATACATTAGGGAGAGTCCTCTAGAACAATTCCTGTACTTATGCTCAAATTTTCACTGTGTGTACCATCCTTCACAATATTATGCTGAGAAAACAGCTTCAGCAGGAACACCAGTGATAAGGGCCATATACATCCCACCAAGACTGGCAAGAGCACCACAGCCACACATAGGTGAAGATTTAGAGGGAGAACCACCAGCCACTGTGGTGTAAGCAGATGTAGACATGCATAATACGCCCTTGTCCTGGCCAAGAAGCAATGGACAGCATACACTCGGACTACCTAAGGGGTGAAAACCTTCATCCTATGTACATACAAAGAGTAACATTTATGACAGGCAATGCTCATGTAGGTTCATAGGTATTTACTAGTTTAATGACCACAAGGGTCTTTTTAAGCCTAGCCATGCATCCCATATTTCTGACAAGTTCTGGTACCCTTGATAAGTGTAAGCATCAACCTAGGAGATGAACTATTTACAGGTATCCTGTGTCCATTAGAGACATAGGTGCCAAACCAGGGATGAATTTCTGTTTTTTCCTCCAATTGTCCAAGATGCACTTGAATTGGGCTAGGGAGGTACTCTGCTTCACATGGATGGGGAGCCTGTTCCATAGAGGGGGTAGTCTCTGGGATATACCCTGTATTGTTTTAGTGAGGAAACTCTGTAGTCATTCCAATTGCTGGATATGCCTGGTTAGGTACATACTAAAGGGGGCATTGTACTCAATGATAGGTCTTATGAATCCCGAATACAGTGGAACAATGACTCCTTTGGACTTAGATGCCATACCTTTGTTTATAATTTGCGCAGCATAGAATTATTTCCTCACCACTGTAGACACGTGATGGTCAAAGGCTAGATTACTATCTATGTGTGCCTCTAAGTCCCTGACTACTCTAAGGAGTGTGTTGTCAATGTGATAATTGCCAGGGATGGATGACTTCCCAAACGTTAATATTATGCATTTCTTGGCATTTAGTTTTTGTCCATAGCTCTGACACTAGTTGTTTGTCTGTGTCAGCCCCTTCTGGAGAACATTTGTGTCATTGTGAGATTCAATGGCAGCTCCTAATTTGCAATCATCTGCAAATTTAGTCAGCCAAAGACCACTGACATTGGCCTTGACTTCTGAGAAGAACATGCCAAAAAGGAGCAGTCCAAGGACTGATTCCTGAGGTAATCCACTTGTGACTGGTATCTTTGTAGAGGTGGAATTCCCAATTCTAACTTCCTGGCAGTGGTGGCTGGTGACTTCAAATTAAGGCGGGGGGGGGCTGCAGGAGACAGCTGAATAGGTGGGGTGATCAGGAAGGGGTGTGGCCAACCAGAAAGGAACAGAACTTTGCTCAAAACTACAAAAACTGGGAATTTAATAAATACGCTGCCCTGGGTGCCAAACCATCATTATGAGAGTCCAGTCAACACAAAATGGAGAAAAAAATATTTCATTGCATTGGCTACATGACAGCTTACTTAATATCTATATGGAAACAAAATGATTGTGAGACATGAAAAAATAAATTACTTTTTAAATACATTACTGCAATGCCAGTCAAAATCAAGTATAAAAAAACATGCAGCACTCAACTCAAACCACTTCTCCTTGCACTGCAGTTCTAATTATAATTTATATTCAGCTTTATTAAAGTACCAAGTATTGCAGAAAGTAGCAATCTCTGTGATACCTCCACTTGTAAAAATGTTTCTTATCCAAAAAAGACCTGCTGCCTGACAACAACTATCTACTTGTGGAAGACATGATCAAAGTAAAAAATGAACAGAAAACAACAAACAAGCTCAAGATAATTTGTTTAAAGGATTACTGCACAGGTTATGAACCACACATGATAGACTGGCATTCCATTTAGTTTACGGGTAAAGCCTGCAAAGATGACTGCAAATCTCCAACAAATGTAATGAGCTTCTGAAAATATTGTAGTCCTGTCTTTTATTACAAATACTGTCATATGCATTTCAATACCTAAAGCTTGTAAGTTATCTAGTTATGTAAATATCATATGCATGGCAACAACAAAAAGGATTTCAATGTTGATAATTCTTTAACATGATGCTTATTAAAGCCTACTTGCATCTTACAATCTCAGACAAGCTTACCTGATGGTCATTAAAGCATTGCTACTTAAACACATAGCAACAGGCACTGCAACAATATGCATTTTCTGAATAACAAGAAGCATAAGTCAACAGTATAAAAATGTGACAGAAAACCAGAACATTCTGCAAAATTGAGGACAGATGAAAAGCCACTGTAGTACTTGTGTCTACCTTGGATGGTGGGATACTTTGCACACTTACACTGCATAACTGCTCCTTGCCTTGCTTGGACACATCCAGTGTCACTACATGGGGGAGCGGGTTACAACAAGTATGTCACAATTTGAAAAGTGTCTGGCTGACTGTGATGTCCCTGACACATTTGTCATACCTTTCAACCTCAGAGCATGAAATCTGGAAAAAGCCATAAATAGAACTAGGGCAAAGGCCCAAAAATAAGGACAATTTTTAAATATTGCTCTTATAAACTTTGATAATAGAATAGCAGGTCTTGCATTTGTATGAATTTTCTGAAGGGTATGAAATCTGAAACTCAAATGTCTGTCATTATTTTCTAACTTCAATCTTTAATGATTTGCCACTAATTTGCCAGAAAAACAGAATTTTATGAAAAACAGACCAAAAATGTGATGCAAAAATATAAAATAGCCACACAATACAGCTGGAAACCTATAAAAGAAGGGACGCTTTTTTAATATTAATACTGTTAAGTTGAGCAGCTGACAAAATAAGAGAATCTACATGCATTTCTAAAGTAAAAGTAATCTGTAACTGTGATCTTTACAATTATTTATGAATTGTTAGCCCTCCACGTTTCTTCCAAAATTGCCATTATGCAGAGAGATTATTAGGGGGAGAGCAACATGTTGAGCCAAAATCAGGGACAGTTGAGAGGTTTGGCTATACCTAATTATATAAAGTGATTTATTTGCACATACTTCACAACCTCTTAATGCAGGAAGTCTGAACAAGGCCAAATATATTGGGGGAACAAACAAACATTACTAAAAACTGCTCTTGTATAAACTTAGACAGTTGATAGAATAACAGGTCTTGCTTTAGCATACATTATTCTGAAGGGTAAGAAGTCCAAAACGCAATATTTTTCATTGCTAAGTGACTTCATTCCAAAATGATTTGCCAGAACACCACCAATTTTATGAGGAACAAACCACAAATAAGAAGCAAAATCTATTCATTCTCCAGAAGTCTGGACAGTTGAGAGGTATAGTTCAGCCGGGAGAATTGTGTGGCAGAAATCCTACACAACGGACTTAGCTCTCTAGATGTGGACAATAATTACCTCCCCCAAAAAGAATGAGGATCTAAGAGAAGTGATTGCTTCAATCTGGCTTCATCATGTTCAGTAGCATTCTGACTCAATCAGTGAAAATATTCAGTAACAAAAAAAGTCTGTGCTTGTAGACGGTTGATTTAACTGGTTCCTAATCAAACACATCCAACCAAGAACTGGGAGGAGGCATACCTGAGCTGATCAGATAATCAATAAACACCTTCCTGATTGTATTAAATTATATTCCTTGTATAATACAGTACAGTTGTTAGAGGGCATTTTAAATTTATTGTTTTGAACATTTTTCTAGTAAACAATGAAACAAAATGTATGTACCAATAATGAAAAAACTGCCCAATTCAGAAGATTTCCATCATAAAAACTGCTAAACAAACTAAACCAATATCATCTATCTAATTCCACTCTTACCTGGTTCCAAAGCTACTTAACTGACAGGTACCAAGCTGTGAAATGGGAAAATTCTCTCTCTCCTCAGCTGCCCATAACTATAGGAGTCCCACAGGGTTCTATCTTAGGACCACTACTATTCACAGTCTTCACAAATGACCTCCACACCTCCACACAGCATGCATCTATAATTCAGTATGCAGATGACACTACCTTAATCTGTGCTGCACAAAACATTCCCACCCTCCTGCAAACAACTCAACTAGCATTCTCTGATGTTGAAAACTACCTTACCAAAGCCCAACTTATCCTCAATCCAAAGAAAACTCAGCTTATGATTATAACCAGTTCTAACAAAAACACTAACAGTCAATTCCCTATCTACTCCACAAATGCTACTCCAATTGCTCCAGTGCCACAGGCTAAGCTATTGGGAATAACCATAGACTCCACCTAAAATTTGATAGTCATCTGAACTTAACTATTAAAAAAGTACATGCCAAACTGGGGTCACTCTACAGTATCAAACCATTTCTTATCAACAACACAAGATCAGCCATTGCTCGCTCCCAACTTCTATCCACCCTACTCTATGCATCTCCCATTCTGACTAATCTCAACAAAACTGAACTAAGCAAAATGGAAGCTTGCTATAACAGAATTGCCCGTTTTGCTGCAAATTGCTCATATAGAACTCATCATTGTACTGCTTTGAGACAGCTCCACTGGCTTGAACTGCCCAACCTCCTAACCTACAATCAGCTCTGCCTCTGTCATTCTATCTATTACCTCCCCAATAAATGTCCTGCCGTCAAAAACCTAGTACAACATCACTCAGCCAAAAGGCCTCTTAGATCATCAAGCAGACTACTACTAGAAGTCATGAACAGCTACAATAGCTTTGGAGATGCACTATATAGTAGTTCGGTGGCTAAAAAATGGAACTCTGTCCCTACTAGCATTCAAAACACATCATTCAAAGCCTTCTTTAAAGACCTCATCAGGCAACATCTCAAGCAATGTTGGCAGTGCCATGATTGCTCCCCAGGCTAGTGAAAGCGGATAACATATGCATACTAAATCTAGAGCAATTTATAATAGTTTTTCAATCTCACTCACAAACACTGGCTAATCTACAATGTATACACTGTACCTGTGTACTATGTATGTATTCTACCTACATTCCAAAGTTCAGCTGTACACCACAAATCTATTACTTACCTTTATTTTTAAAATTAATATCTTTTTTGATTGTTCTCTCCACTGTAACTGTTTGTGCCGCATGCCACTGTAAAAACATGTCTCTTGTAATTTGTGTGTATACTGATTATGTCTAAATAACTAAATGTGTCTGTAATTTTTCTTTGTGGAGCTTTTCTCCCCAGGCCTCTGCTGAAAAAGAGCCTTTTCAGCTCAGTCAGACACCCCCGGTTAACAAATGTAAAATAAATAAATAAATAAATAAAAGTCTATACAAATGTTTACAATCCACCAGTATCAGTAAATACGCACAATCTCTGCAGACGTAAACGTCATCTAAAAAATTCCACATTAAAGAGATCTGTAACTAATAAAGAGGTTGCTGCTAGCAAACAAATTTATATTTCATTGTTTCATCTACAAAAAGTAATTGTTGCCCTTGAGGAACATTAAAAAAATGATAAGCTAGTAATATTGCAGTAGGGAATGGATGGTAAGCTGATAACAGGTTCATAGTTGCTAGATATCTCCGCCAAAGAGGACAGTCTCAGGACTGCAGCATCCATCCCCTTTAAAAGTACAACAGAGTACAGTATCAGCAATGCATCTAAATACTGCGGGAGTAGAACCCAGAGCCTTCTGCATCAAAAGCAATATTCAACCTGTTACGCTATTAACAATGCAAGTAGATTCAGCATAAGCAGCACTAAACTTCTCTTCCCCTAAAGCTGTCAGCTCCTTGTAAAATGCACATGACACTCAACTGAATTTCTCAACTTTGCAGCACAAGAAATCTGGAAAAAGTCAAAATTTATGGGGGGGGGGGCAAAAGCCCAAAAACCAGGGGCACATTTTAAACATTGCTTGTATAATCTTGGAACACTGCTAGAATAAAATGTTGTGCTACCACCATGCATTTCACTGCCAAGTCCTGAACCCAGGACCCTAAGCACTACAGTCAGAGCAACATACCACTATGCCAAATCAGCTGTTTCTTGAAAGATGGGAAGACTGAAACTTAAATGGCTATCATTTAGTGAATTCAGTTCTCACCATAGCTCTCAGCCTCTTAGCACAAAACACCGGAACAAAGCCAATAATGGGGGAATACAGCCCCCAGACATATTCAGTGAATTCAGTTATCAGCATACCTTTCAACCTCTTAGCACAAAAAACCTGGACAAAGCCAATAATGGGTACAGCCCCAAAAATAGGGACAATTTTCAAAAATTGATCTTGTAAAGTTAGAACATTGCTAGAATAAAAGGTCGACGTCTGAAATTCAAATGCCTGTCATTCACTGATTCCAAAAATCCAGAAAAACACAGATTTTATGAGGAACAGAAAAGAACAAAAATATGAGGCAAAAATCTCAACAGTTTTCACAAGTGGGGGTGGGTAGGGAATTCAGGCTCTTACTACCTGGAGCGTCAAATACAAATCCCCTATCCCTTCCTTCCTAGGAGACAATCAGTGGACATTGCAGTCCAATTTCTCATGTACGTGACTGCAGACATTGCAGTCCAATATTCTTCCAGTCTATACTGTTACAAACCATATAGATCTCTGGGCATCGGTGTACAGATACCTATTTTTGTACTCTGGACTGGTGAAATGGCTGTCAGGATGAGCACGCATATGCATTTCTGATCTTGACAGGTTAAAACAGCAGTCCGGATAGGAACTCACCGATCATGCATGTGCATTTCCAGGACTTGCAGCTATCTTCATTGTATAGCTGGGAGAGGGGGCTGCAGTACTGCAGCCCAATAGCACTAGCCATCACTGCTTCCTGGGTCCTTTGTGTGAGCCAGTTAGCTATCCACCAGGTGACATACTGGTTTGTACCTAACTTCTTGAGTTTGTCAACAATGCCCACATGGGGTATTGTGTCAAATGCCTTGGCCAGTTCAAGATAGGCAGAGTGATGATTTTGCCCTCATCCATTGCTTTCTCAAAAAAGTCCACCAGGTTGAATAGGCATGATCTACCCTTGATGAAACCAAACTGGGTTGTGTCCAATGTCTGGAGGGTTACTACATCTCTACTGATCATCTCCATGATAATTATTTCCATGGCTTTACATATAAGACTAGTGAGAGTCTGTAGTTTCTGGGGTCTGTAGATGACCCACCTTTGTGCAGAGGGATGACAGTTGCCTTTTCTCCAGTCATGAGGCATGAAGCCTGTTTGTAGGCTACAGTTAAATAGTAATTCCAGAGGACCTGATAGGTCATGTTTCATGCTATTTAGAAGGCATCCTGGGATATTGTCTGGGCCCATTGATGCAGTGTTCTTGGTCTTAGAAGGAGCATTAAGGACCTGTTCTCTAGTGGTAGTGGTCAGCATGCCTCCACCCAGCACACCTAACAACCATCCTGCATGGCACTGCACACAGTTTGGCTTTGGCCAGAGTTATGCTTCACTGAAGCCGCAGTAAACACACTACTCTGAGCAAGTGTGTCACCCTCCACTTATCCAATATCTGAGGGCTCAATGAAATACATAGGGGTAGGCCTACTGGCTTTATTTGATGGAAATACAGGGGATGGCTGAATGTCAACTTCCTTGTCAGATTCATCATCTACACCCCAAGACTGTGCCTCAGTTTGGCCACCATCAACAGCAGAGTCTACCGATACTCTGACATCAGTTAATACTCCTACATTTCCACAGTCAGGATTACCTGTGACAATAAGCAACAAGTGCATGAAAGAAATTAATGCCTAACTACAATTTAATGTATGATGACAAACTAACACTGGTGCCACTATCACAGATGGTACCACAATATACACACACTCATCACACCCACCTCACACAAAAGGATAAATGCACACAAATTGTCATCAATAATCAAACCACAATGTTTAGTTTACCATGTGCAGATGACTGTACACTTTACTAGGGAAGATGGTCATGGAAGACGTTAAGCAAAAGGAAATGACACAATCATCACAATTCTAGTAACACAACGGGACAGACATTTTGCCATTATATGTCCATTAACAAACCCCAAAAGCCCATGTGTAATGAACAAAAATGTGTTGATAATTGTTAGCAATTTATCAATAGGTTCAACCAAAAAAAAAACAAATTAAAACAACAATGAACTATTGCTTACAATATTTTACTATAGCATAAAATATTGTATACTGACATATATAAGTTAACCTGTAAGTGCATCCTACGATATACTTGTCCTTGCAGAAACAACAGCACCAACATCAATCACATGCTGTTGTGCACTTTCCACTGAGCTTTCTGGATCTCTACCAGTGAACAGGAGCTCTTCATTTGGTGTAAGTGTTGCCCCCTCCCCATAGCCAGCCTTTCACAGGCCACTGCAGTGGCTCTCCTGCAGGCTAATGAAGTCATATTAGTGGCCCTATGAGGCATCTGATCATAAGGCCTGCTGCACCCTTCCCTGCCATGGCATTGACATCATTCACTATCTGGTTCCAAATCTGTATTCTGTTAGACATATCCCCATGTCTTCTCTCAAGCAGAAAGGCACTGTGGCACCTAAATATTTGAACGATTAAATAATTTTCCAAGTCACAGAAAAGAGGTTTATATAGACAGGTATACTTAAGGACCATAATCCTAAAATACATAAAACAGAAAAGAAGGATACAACATACTAATGTTACACATTAAACTGTTTCTTATATATACACATAGTATATTTTCAATATTACCCACTGCAGAAACACCCTTCAGGAATTTAAAATGTGTGGTTGTAAGACTGAAGACCCGTATAATCGCCTTACAAAACAGCAAGACCACATCATCGAAACCCCGGATAACCAAAAACTCACAATCACGAAACCCGTAACATCGAACTATACAAGGCAGCAGAAGTCTGGTTTTAACCTAATGGATCATTTCTCCTATTTAACACAGCCTACAGTAAATAACTATCGGTGGTTTGAAATGGAGATTGCAGTAGAGTGAGACTCGGGAAATTTACCTTTTTCTCACTGTAGTGCAATTTCAGAGTTGGTATATATAATTTAGGGGGGTGGGCGGTGCAGGTATATATATATATATAGATGTATATGCCTTAACTCTCTTACCCTTTTTCTTTCTCTCTCTACTTTAATCTGCTAGCCTATTTCTCTACCTTCTACCTGTTTTTCCTTTCTCTACCCTCTTCCCGCTTCTTACTACAATAGCTTTCAGTGCTTTCAGATAAGTGCCTGCATTTTACAGCTTACTAAAACTGCATTTGGTTTAGTTTTATTACTTTATCATTTTATATAACACAACTTTATTGCTTGTTTGTTTTTGTGTTCTGTACTCATACTGTACTGTATCCAAACTGTAATGTATAACTTGTAAATATGCAAATGTGTTTTCTAGAGCTTTTCTCCCCGGGCCTCTGCTGAAAATGGACTTTTGCCCAGTTAGACTTCCCAGTAAATAAATGTCAAATACATAAATAGTAATAAATAAATAAATATGACACTAACACAGAAGCCAAGACTTGAGCCAACCAAAGAAATAACAAGAGCAAACCTCTTTAAAAAAACTTTAGCTGTGACAACATACAAATGGTACTTGGTCCCCCCACCTCCAAAACAACAGGTAAATCACAGTTTGTACCAAACAAGATGTAACACATTAGTCAATTTTTATAAGTGCTTTCAAAATGTTCTTACAGAATTTGTACACATTAACAACAGAAAAGTCATTTTTATACAATTGCCAGTCACTGCTCTCTATGCCCAACACTCCCCTAGAGGTGTCTATGGGCCATCTTAGGAGCCTAACACCCCTGTGTCATTGACAATATTGAACATAACATTTCACTGAAGTAACATAGAAGAGTGTACGATAACCAGTTATAACCATAACACTTGCAATGAAAGCTAATAAGGCTGTTTATCTGAGAAAGCAAAATGCCTTGACAAAATGACTATGACAACAGGGAAGTTATAAGAAGTGCATACAGTTAAAAGTTCCATTTTCTAATATGTAGATATAAAATATTTATTCTTGTAACATGTGAACAAATCTAGAATGTAACTGAAAAATTCATTCATATCTTAGCAAGATCAGAAGTCTTCTGTACAGATAAATCAAAATTAATAGCAGTCTTCTTCTGTCTTGTCCGAAAACACAACTCTCCTCACCTTTAAGTTCCCTACCTGGATGGTTGCTTTTTTATAGTGTCGATTCAGACCTCTGAGCACAGTGAGGATGCAAATGGGGTGTGAACACATTAGAATTTCTGAATGCCAAACTTTTGACTTTGTTTTACAGGTGTAAACATACTGTAGGGACAAATGCCAGTGTTAGTTGCTAATGGATTGCAACTCTGAATGATTACTGGTAGGGAGAAGGAAAACACAACAGCAGTTTAGACTCTCATACCTGCAGAGAGTGTGTCACCCAGGTTACACTTACAAAATGTAGAAGTAATTGTTTAAGCTTTTAAATGGAAGTGAGCAACACACATCGCTCACTTTTTGGTAACTAATAGCCAAACTCACCTGCCTTTTTTGAAAACTGTATTTTACTGTCGTAATACTCTCATACATTTAATGACGATACAAAATGCTGTACAGACTGTGTGTGCGTGAGATTATAGCACAAATAAGAGTTGAATGAATATAATGCAACGAAAAGACAAAGCTGATTGGGTGCAAACAATGCTCATAAATGGTTAGGTGATCAGTCATTGCACTAAATATGTAATTAGCACATGTACAAACAACTGAGAGTGTACAAGTGTTATATGTCTTGTTAATACTGTGGAAGAAACGGGATGTGCCTGTTTGCACAATGGTTTGTATTTCTGCTACAAATCTATTCCTGTGGAAAAGAGGGATAAGACACCCTTATTGTGTTTTGTAGGTTCATTAGTCTGACAGTTCAAATCCAGAGTTATATAAAAATTATGTAATGTGTGTTAAAATGTATTTTGTAATGTTATTTGTATTACTTTTTTAATATTTATATTTGCACAACTTGCAGCTTAATGCAAACCTGGTGAAATGGATAAATAAGCTAATTTTCATGCAACTAACTTCTTTGATAAAGACTGCATAAATTACAGCTGTGAGTCAAGAATGTTTGCTTCATGCCTCATGAATGGAGAACAGTAACAGTCATCCATCTGTACTAACGTGAGGCATCTACAGACCCTGGAAACTATAGACCCATTAGTCTTGATAGTCTTGTATGCAAAGCCATGGAAGGAGTTATCATGGAAATGATCAATAATGATATTGTAAACCTCCAGACACTGGACCAAACCCAGTTTGGTTTCACCAAGGGCAGGTCATGCCTACTCAATATGGTGAACTTGTTTGAGAAAGTCACTAAAGCAATGGATAAGGGCAAAATGGTTCACACTGCCTACCTTGGTCTGGCCATGGCAGTTGACACAATGCCCACTCGGGCATTGCTGACAAAGTCAAGAGGTTAGGTATGAACCCTTATGTCACCTGGCGGATAGCCAGCTGTCTCAAAGATAGGACTCAGGAAGTTAAAATTGGGGAGTCCACCTCTACAAAGACACCAGTCACAAGTGCAGTCTCTCAGGGATCTGTACTTGGACCACTCCATTTTGGCATTTATTTCATTAAAGTCAAGCCCAATGTCAGTGGTCTTTGGCCGACTATATTTGTAGATAATTGCAAATTAGGAGATGCCACTAAATCCCACACTGACGCAAATGTTATCCAGGAAGGGCTGACACAGATTAACAAATGGTGTCAGAGTATAAAGGACTATAACTAAATGCCAAGAAATGCCTAATAGTATCCTTCAGGAAGTCATCCACCCCTGGTAACAATCATATTGATAATACACCCCTTACTGTCGATTCATTAGTCAGGGACTTAGAGACACACATAGACAGTAATCTAGCATTTATCCATCACATGTCTATAGTAGTGAGGAAATCATTCTATGCTGTGCAACTTGTTAACAAAGATGTGGCATCTAGATCCAAAGAAGTTATTCTTCCACTGTATTCAACATTCATCTGACCTATCATGGAGTACAATACCCGCCTTTGGTATGTACCTAACCAGGCATATCCAACAATTGGAGCAGCAACTGAGGTTCCTCACTAAAAGAATACAGGACATTAGTAAAATGCCTATGCAAACTGTCTCAGGGCCCTATCTCTGTATTCTGTCTCCTACAGGCTGTTGACAGGAAATCTATGCCTGACATACAGGGAATTTTCCGACCCCACTCTGATGGACCACATGCATATCCACAAAAAAAACAGCACCAGAATTACCTATTCTAAAGACTTAAACCTTGTCTTTGATATAAATAAGACCTACTGGAGAGACAGGTACATATCCCAGAGACCAACCCATCTCTGGAAAAGCCTCCCCATTCTTGTGAAGCAGAGTTCCTCCCTAACCCAATTCAAGTGTAACTTGGACAATTGGATGGAGAACAGGAAATTCATCCCTGACTTAGTACCTATGTCTTTAATGGACCAGGCAGTCTGTAAATGGTTCATCACCCAGGACCCTGCTTGTAAATGTTCCATCTCCGAAGACTCTGTTGCACTCATCAAGGGTACCAGAACTTGCCAGAGATTTACAATGCATGGCTAGGCTTAAAAAGGCCCCTGTGGTCGTTAGCCTAGTAAACACCTATGAACCTAAGAACCTAGCAGTCGTTAGTCAAATGCTGCTTGGAAAAGCTTATTTTCTTGTAGAATTTAACACAAATGAGTACTCATTAAAAGCAGAGGCTTCTAAATGTGAACCTTTGAACAGAAGAAAATGAACAACCACCAACAAACTGGAATCAAATAGCAGAAACCACAAAATAGATGGACCAGCTTCCACTATATACTTTATTAAAAAAAAATAATAATAATATGAAATTCCTCTAGTACCTCAGAGCCTCGGTCTTTACAGAGTAGAACTTTTCTTTCCAACAAATGCTTTATATAAATAAACACATCATGCAATTATTCAGTCAAACAATTCACCAATTAAAAAAATAAAATCACATTACAATTGATCAAATAAGACATTTCCAGTTGCATTCCATATTAAGTCCTCTGGGGACAAAGTATCAAATATTAAAATAAAAACTGACTCCTTCTTTAAAAGTTTCCTTTTGATGTGACACATATTAAAAGACTCATAACTTATCTCGTCTAAAGCTGTGGCTTGTAATCCCTGTCGATCCCCATTATGTTAATTTTTAAAGTGCATAGCTATGGGACTTTTCACTTTCTAATATCCCTAACATGTTCCTTCACCCATACAGCAAAACATCTTTTGCTTTCAGCAATGTAAAACTTATTACATGCGCATTTTAAAACATATATCACCCCGCCCACTCACACAACTAAATTTCCCTTGAATCTGAAATCTTTTGCTATTGATTCTTGGGAAGCTATTCACTATAAAATCACAACAAGAACAAATACCACAGGGAAAGGTCCCGTTAGAAATGACTTCATTATTCAGATTAACAATTGTAGAATAAATTTGCCATGTACTAAGATGTCCTTAATACTTCTACCTCATGTGTATGAAATTTTTGTTTCACTAAAACACCCCAAAATATTTAATTAAACCTACCAATTTTTCTGAAAATAGTGTATAACTTGTAACAAAAAAAATATGGGTCCTTGTACCATTCACTCTTTGGCCATACTTTTCCCATTGCTAAAATACACACAACTGCTGTTGTGCTGTCTGCACAATGTCTCCCTACATTCCCATAGTAATCCCATGTAACCCCCTCTCTTATAACAAATTTAATAGCTTTCTCTAAGTCCTGCTTAAAATCCCTTTCATCACTGCATAATCTTCTCATTCTTAAGAATTCCTCAAAGGGTAAGTCTCCTAAAGGATGGAAGGGGGTGACTGGTGTGTCCATGTAAAACACGATTCCCATTCTCAAATTTTCCATGAACCCTCATTTTTATATTACCATTGAATCCGTCCTCCATTATGATATCTTAAAAATACCTTTAGTTCCCACCTGGAGACCATCAAACTGTAAATTAATCCTATTATCATTAAGTCCTGTACAAAATAATCCACTTTATCACGTTCCCCTTTTCATATAAAAACAGATCATCTATAAATCTAAATTATTTCACTGCAAGCTGCCTAAAAACTATTTCTGTACACACAAAAAATATTCATAAAATCCCATAAACAAATTTGCATATAGAGCAGTAGAAGTGGAAATGGAATGTATATTGTTGCAGACATTTCAATAACAGAATAGTCCTGTACTCTGAGGCACTGTGATTTCAGAGTTACTATATTTTAGCTGAAGGGATTTGGAGATGTAGCTCCCAATACCTAGGGGTACAGAAAAGGGAAGTCATCTCCATAAAATGTGTTAAAGATAACAATAGCTTTCAGAATTTGCTCTTTTTTTTTGCAATCCTGCCTTAGTTTTTCATGACTCACATTACTAAATCACACAAACCCAAAAAGGAGGCTTCACAAATTTTGTATGCAAATATCTTTAAGAAGTGATAACTATTTGAGAGTTTTCTGTATTATCATGAAAGCATATATCCTCCTTTCTTACAGATGTCTGTTACATTTAACAGTGTTGTTTAATCCCAGTTCCCTTCTGAAATCTACTTGTTTCTTAGCTAAACATTAAAAGGTAAGTTAAATGCAGCCCACACCGACTAAATGTGTGTTAGGGTATTAATGAAGCTTCCTATCCCATATTTTAAAATATTTAATAGGTTTGCTTTATAATCTGTTACTCCTTATGTCAGAACATTGTAAGGTTAATTCTCTAATAAAGGTTTTTGAAACTCTTTCAGAAAAAAAAATATTTACTGATGTACACTGCCAAATGAGAAAAAGTTGCATGTATTGTTAGTTCTTGAAGAATAAACAGCAAATAAACTGGCTGTATATAATCAAATGTAGACTAGGACTTGTATGGGTATAAGAAGAAAAAAGTGTTTATGTTATAGTATAAATATCTAAATGGAGTTGCTGTATACATACCCACCATTTCCAATTTAGCTACTAAAACATATACTACATTTTTTAAAACAATCTGTCTGTCTCTCTCATATGTACATTATATATATATATATATATATATATATATATATATATATATATATATATATATATATATATATTTATAGATCCATATCAGATCCACGATAGAACACTTACCTGAAGACCAGATCACCGAGACCACATCGCCGACACAACAC
>NC_056737.1:1439658962-1439863962 GCF_019279795.1 Protopterus annectens
GATGACTCACCCCCTTCATCTTGCCTTGCTCTAGTAACTAATCAGGAAATAATAACTCTAGATTGGGCAGGAAAATATAGTGAGAATAGTTGAGTATTGTTTTTCTGTAACTCTGGGAATCTTCCAGCTGTGTTATTTTAATATTTCCTGTGATGAATCTCTGGTGTCTACTGTAAATAGATATTTAGTATTTTCATGTCCTTTTTATTATTTATTGTTAAATATATTTAAACTTCTCATGATGGCTAGTCCATTTAAAAAAAATATTTAGGTTTTGATAGTATTTGCATATATTTATTTGTAATAACTTTGGCCACTCATGAAATATTTGCTGTTTGGTCAACATTAAAATTTGAATTAGGATCTACTTCACATTGTTTAAACCCCACATCATCAAAGATGAAATCATCGAGATGAGAATATCAAAATCCCATTTCAGTGAAACAGTGGAACACCAGGGAAATTAACTTGTTGTGCAAGATGGTGAACTTTGCCCTTTTTCTAACTGTAGTGTAATCTAGGAGTTAGTATATTTAGTTAAGAGGGGGGGGCACAGCTCTACACATTGGGGAGTGTGAGGGGCATAGCCCCCCTCCCACCTGGGTGGTTTAGGGATGGCGCAGTTTAGGTTTTATTTCTTTTTGGATAAATGGTTACTTAGCCTGGGAAGATCTTCGCTGTTTCACTGGTTCACTGAAATGTGATTTTGATATTCTTGTCTCAACAATCTTGTCTTCGATGATGTGGGGCTTTAGGTCCTTGTATTAATATTAATTTCACTCAGTATAATTGTCTAGCGTCTTATAGTAACTGACTGATGGTAGTGAATCTACCTTATAGTCTAGGCAAATTTGATAGAGTGCGTAATCTGTTCTAGTCTTTCCCAGGTGTGTGTGTGTGTGTGTGTGTGTGTGTGTGTGTGTGCATGTGTATAATTTAAATCACAAAGAGTGTGTGTGTGTCAGCTACAGGGAGCAGGGATCTGAAGCAGTGGTTTCAAGGAGTGGGTGCTGGAGGACTTGTCTTGGACACTCAGACTAGGACCTAACCCTACAGCTGTGCCAGTGGGGAGTCTTATTGAGGACCTGTGGAGAGACAGATATACAGAAATCTAGACCAAGGGCTGACTGTGTTCCCTTTGTGCTCTTAAGGGAAATTGTGCTTGATGCAGAGAGGTCTACATCTGGAAATACTGAATGTATCCATTTGTATACCAAGTGAACGTCCCTCTTCAGTGTCACTGGTGAGGATTTAGGCTCCTTGATTATTGGCCTAGAGTGAGTACTTCACACTGGGGAGTATGGACTCAGGTCCTACCTGGGTCTATTATTATTTGGAGGGGAAGTGGGGTTAGCATAATGGTTAAGATCTTTAGATCAAAATTACAATGTACTGGGTTTGATTCTGACTTCAAGTTTTTAGCCTGGCTTATAATAGTCAACAGATTCTTATGCTAGTTTTACCTATAGCCATATTGGCAACTCAGTTGTGGATAAAGCAGATGCATACCTCACAGGACTCTAATGACAGTAAAAAAATGATAATTTTTCATACTGGACAGATTGTTTTAAGGAGGTCTTTCTCTTGGAAAGGTGGCAAAACATTACAAGGTCACCAAACATCTTCACAACCATAGGAAAATGTGCTTAATGAAAGCCTCCATTTGCTTCCCATGGCATTTGTCTATCAGGACAAAATGCTGACATTCATTCAGTGATGAAGGATATAATGTCATAAGGGATTTATGGCCCATCTGCCAGAGGTGAGAAATCATTCAGATGTAGTGCTTGTACCTGAAGGGCTTCAGTTCTCCAACTAGGAGTGAGTGCTAAATAAGAAACTTTCAGACAAATATTGTATGCTTTATACCTCTTCAATTAAACAATTGTGAAGATGGCTTTCCAATATGCTGGAAATCTCCCCAATGGCATTCATGAGTTGGAACCATTCTTCTTTTCTTGGAGATATTGATGTATGTTCCATTACAGAACAGTAGATTAAAGATCCAAAACTCATACTGCAAATTCCATGATATTCCTCCTTTTATTGCTGTAAATCTGGTGGGATAAGCGGTAGCATATCAGTAAAGCAACATAGTCAGAGGCCAAGACAACAGCTCAGGATTAGAAATTGTTTATACAATAATTAATATTAGCAGTTTATAATATAGTATAATATAGAAATTTATCACTGTCAATGTCCACTGTTGAAAATAAAGATTTCATGACTAAACTCCAAGATATAAAAATAAGTGAATATAAGTTCATTATAGAAGATTTTAAGTAACCGCACACTGAATATGTAAACTACTTAACATCAAATGAGCACGACCAAATATAAATAAGACTGTTCATCAAAATAATTTGGAAGAAATAGTATGAAATACAAATAGATGAGGCAACATCTTACCTATACAAGCAAAAATGAAATTTCTGTTTCAAAAGCAGAGTTATATCCTTTAAAATTAACAAAGATGTTACCATCATCATTAGCCTAAGAATAAAAGTCATTCAGTCATAACATAGTCCTCCATGGTGTATAGCAGTAGAAACTATGATGTGATAAATATTATAGTTAGGATAATAGACTGGGACACTTTTCTCAGTGACACAAGTACATCTGTTAAGAATACTATGAAAAAGTTCTAGGATTTTTAACTTTCTTTTTATTTGTCATTACATATAGGTAAGATTAGCATGTCCAAATAAACAAAATAAATAAACAAAGTTGAGTCACACTTAATTATCATATGTGTATTTCAAAAGATGTCCTTAGCTTGATTTCAGATGGTGAAAACTATAAGTTATTCTGTTTTACATCAGAAAACTGAATAAGAACAATGATAGAGTTAAAGTGATCAATGAACAATGAAACAATCACCTTTACACTTGGCATAATGAACACAATTGCAGAAACTATTTGTACAAACTGTAGAGTAAGCAAATGTGTTTGCCAGACTGATATAATCACAAAGGGACAATATGTTTTATTACAACAGATATGATAAATGCTGCTACAAGTAAAACAAAAAAGTTCCATAGGACTAGACAAGATCTTTAGCGGTTTCCCCATTTAAAATGAAGGAAAAGTAACTAACCTTCATTTTCTGTATTAAACAAAATTTTAGCATTTAGACATAGCCTGGATTCATAATATCAGACTTAGTGGTATCATTTCACAAAGGATGAGAGTCAAAAAGGATCCCCAAAATGTTACTCCCATCAGCAAGTCTTTGCAATGTTATGGAGACAGAAATAATGGCCTGCTTTCATAGGTTCATAGGTTCATAGGTAGATACTAGGCTATCTGCCCTAGGGCATTTATAAGCCTAGCCAGAGTGTATTTGGCTTCCGCCTCCCTATTAGATTAGCCTACTGTGCCTCTTTAAAGTAGGTCACAGAAGGTACCCTTTTAAGATTAGTTTACTGTGCCTCTGTCTAGCAGGGACACAGAAGAGATCCCAGCAGTGAATTTGCGATCTCCCATCCATGCGTCCAGATTTCGCTTGAAGAGGGTCAGCGAGGGGCTATGTCTAATATGAACTGGGATTCTATTCCAGAGTGAGGGGAGCCTCTGGGAAATGAATCTGTCTCTCGAGCATGTCCTATTTATTTTTGTGCTGAGGTTTAGGTCCCTGGATCGTGTAGCTCTAAGGGAATTGGATTTTTTGAGATGGAGCATGTCCATTAATTCTGGGTTTGACATGGCTTTGTACGTCAGGCATAGAGTGCCTCTGAGTAGGCAGTAAGCAACTGAGTAGAGCTGGAGTTTCTTTAGTCGAGCTGCATAGGACATCTGTTTGTAGCCCATGATCCTCTTGGTGAGGTACTTTTGGGGTCTTTCCAGTTGCTGCAGGTGTACATCCAAAAAGGGGCATTGTACTCATTTATGGGCCTGATGAGTGACAAGTAGAGGGGCACAATGACCTCACTTGATCTAGATGTGAACCCTTTCGTGATAAGGTGGGCTATATAGAAGGTCTTTCTAACCACTTTGGCAACGTGATTATCAAAGGAGAGATTACTATCTATGTTTGTCCCCAAATCTCTAATTACTTCTTCCGTACTTAATGGATTACCACCTATGTGGTAATTTGTGGGCACCTTGTTTTTCCCAAAGGGGATGACTATGCACTTTTTAGCATTTAGCTTGAGGCCGTGGCTCTGGCACCAAGCATCCATCTCTGTGAGACCCTTTTGGAGGATGCTTGTGTCAGCTAGAGATTCAATTATGGCCCCCAGTTTGCAGTCATCTGTGAACTTTGTCAGCCATAATCCCCCCGTGTTAGCCTGAACCTCAGAGAAGTATATACCGAACAAGAGAGGTCCCAGAACTGAGCCCTGTGGGATGCCACTTGTAACTGGTTTGGATTCGGACATGGCACCTGCGATTCTGACCATGTGGGTTCTATCTCTGAGCCAGTTTGCAGCCCATCTTTTGATATAGGGGTTGATATTTAAGCTGGTATGCTTATTTATGATGCCCGAGTGGGGTATTGTGTGAAGGCTTTTGGAGGTCCAGGTAGGCTGTGTGGACTACCTTGCCCTCATCTATGGCTTTGGTAACTGTTTCAAAGAAATCAACTAGGTTTAAGAGGCAATATCTGCCCTTAACAAAGCCGAATTGGGTAGGGTCCAGTGTCTGGAGGTTCCCAATGTCTTTGTTTATGAGTTCCATGACAATATGCTCCATAGCTTTACAGACCTGACTAGTCAGGCTTATGGGGCGATAGTTTCCGGGGTCCGTTGTGGCACCACCTTTGTGGAGTGGGACCACTGTAGCTGTACGCCATTCTTTGGGTACATATCCTGTAGTAAGGCTAAGTTTGAACAGTGACTTAATGTGAGGGTTCAGTTCTTCTTGGAGCTCATGTAAGACACAGCCTGGGACACTGTCTGGTCCCATAGATGCTGTGTGTTTTGCTTTGGAGAGGGCAGCTTTCACCTGTGCATCTGTGATGTCAGGGAGGTTACATTCAGTTGGGATAGGCATTTGCTCCTTTGTAGGGGAAGGGGGGGAGAAGTTTTTGCTGAATCTGTCTGCCAGGATGTTGGCTATGTCTGTAGGTTTGGTATATTTTGTACCGTTATGCAACAATTCAGAGCATATCTGGGAGTTTCTGCCCATGTTCCTGGCATAACTAAAGAAGGCCTTGTGATTATCTTTAGTGTCTAGGGCAATTTTTCTTTTGAAACTGGCCTTTGATGATTTTATGAGAGAATGAAGTTTCTTGCTAATACTGATCAGAGATGCCTTCCCTTTTTGGGATTTTGCTCTGTCATGTAGTAGCTTCGTCCTTCTGTTGTATAGCTTATTTATGGCAGGGGTCCACCAGACCGGTCTCCTGTTTTTGGAGGAGTGAGTCTTGGTTTTATTTGGGCTAGCACGATCCATGCATTCCTGCAGGTGCTCATAGAATGCATTTGTAAAGGATTCTGTGGATTGGGCTGTATTATCCTCTGGCTCAGGGGCTTTGAAGGATTCCATCTCAGTCTTGAGAAGTGCAAAGTTGGCTTTTGAGAAATTCTTTACAGTGATTTCCTTGGCTGGGGGTGGGGACAGGATATGGATGTCCAGGGAAATTTGTTTATGGTCTGATCTTACCAATGAGGGGTTTACCTCTGGTGTAGAACATAGAGTCCCCATGTTGGTGATGGCCAGGTCCAATATGTTATTCCCTCTTGTGGGAGTGGTGACCAGTTTTTCCATTGTGTTAGAGTTTATAAATTCAAGGAACCATTGGGCGAGGGTGTTTGGGCTTGAGTAGTTTTCCCAGTCAATGTTTGGGTAGTTGAAGTCACCCAGTAACATAGTGTTTGGAGAGACCTTCATATTTACCAGTGTTCTCAGGAAGGCCAAGTGGGGTTCCTGTAATAGGGAGGGTGTTCTGTAGCAGGATACAAACTGAAAGGCAGTTTTGCCCACTGTTAGTTGCACATGGATGGTTTCCGATGCTTCGTGCAGTGCCACCACGGCAAAATAAGGGAACTCTCTGGCTCCATAATACACAGAGAAGTCCTGACTGTTTCCCAAGTGGCAGATTTTCCATTAACAGACATGGAGATGACTGACAAGAAGGAAAAGGAATGAAGACTAGAAATGTACTCTGGTAATATACACTGAGATTAGATTTCTCTAGTGGCGACTAGAAATTTACATCCTGTGCTCATGGCTGGTGGGCATGGTTGCTTGCTGCCACCTGCACCTTGCTGAAGTGTTGGTCTGACAAGTTATATCAACCCACTGTATGCCGTACTTTAACAGTGTATCTGATTGTGCATGTGTGAAAAGGCATAAGTAAAAATGTTCACGCCACCTGTGGTGACGTCTTCAATGATGGAAACTTCTTGTCGATCATCACCTTGGTGATGGGAAATGAATGAAATGATAGGCGGGGAAGGGGCCCGATGATTGGCAGTCAGGGACAAACTCTGATAAAAAGTAATTAAGTAGGGGACCTAATTCAGATAAATATGGAAGAGTATAGATTTGTTAAAATAAATCTTGCTTCTTGAGTCTCAGCATCCTTTCTACATGTGGGAGCAGCACATAAGAAAAGACTGAAAGCCTGTGTCACTGATGTTAACTTATGATAACTGTATTGAGTTTTGCACATTTCTACATAAAGAAAAATGAAATGCATCATATGCAATGCAACAGGAGATCCAGTTCAAACATAATGCATTGGTTAAACAGTAGCATGGAATGACTTAGATTAAGAGAGTTACCTGGCAATCCTGGTGAGATACATCAGTAAAAGTAAACGTAGCAAGTGGCCTATGGATAGAGACATATGCTGATGGCTGAAAATAAGTGGTCAAATCATAAATATGAACCCATTATTAAGTACCTAGAAAAATAATACATATCCGTTTAAAACATGACTAGAAGGAAAGTATCAAAATCAGAAAAAATATATTTTAGAGCCCAAATGACACCTATAATAACTCAAGACAGATTATTTTAGGATATAGGTTCATAGATCAGTACTAAGCTAACTGCCCTTGCGAGCCATTTTAAGCTTAGCCAATTATCCCTTGTGAGACTCAAACCTTGCACCTTGTGCTTGCAAGGCAAACACCTTAATCATTAGGCCACCCTCCCAACCATGTATTTTACATGTCTGATCCATTATTGAATGCTATATGAAGTAAATATATAAATTAGTCTTTACACAAGTCATCTATATAAACTTGAAAACTTACAATAATTATTTACTGGAAGCTTTTCATGGTTGGAAACTTTGAACTATTTTATATAGGCTTAGAGCAATGCCCTTATATGGGATACACAGTGGTACAGTGGATAGGGTTGTCGCCTCACAGCAAGATGTTCCCTGATTTGATTGCTGGCTGGGGTACTTTCTGTGTGGAGTCTGCATGTCCTCACTGTGACCATGTGAGTTTCCTATGGGTACACTGGTTTCTTCTTTCATTCCAAAGACATGCAGTAGGTGGATTGGACACTACAAATTGGCCATAGGTGTGAGACTACATGCAAGTATGTGGTGTAGAAGAACTACTGCAGCAGTGCTAACCACCCAGCAGTATAAACCTTTGCTAAAAATGGTTGTCACTGTTGAAGTGACATTCCAACCCCATATCCCAAAATGGGAAAAAGGGGTTGTGGATGGATGGATTTAAAATGCTTAATTGAAATACCAAATGGCATGAGATTGATCACAAAAGGTCAAAAACTGTAATTTGTTGAGATTACAGTATAGCAGGGAATGGAATTTTGCCCTTTTTTGGTATTTTTAAATATATCCCCATTTCAGATATATATATATATATATATATATATATATATATATATATATATATATATATATATATATATATATAGGTCTACTTTAAAATGTCGACTTTCAAATCAAGACAACAATGCTGAAACTTCAGAATGCTGGACTCTTGGAAAGACACAATTTCACTCTGGAAAACTAACCACTGGGCCACCATGGTGAGCTTTGCCCTGTTCTCCGCTGTAGTGCTATCTCAGAGTTGGTATATTTTATTGGCAGGGCATCGGGGATCCCCACATTGGGGGGGTTTAGTTGCTTCCATTTGTATTGTAGTCATCGGTGGCCCAGTGGTTAGTTTTCTGGAGTGAAATAGTGACGTTCCGAGAGTTCAGCATTCTGAAGTTTTGAAAGTCAACATTCTGTAAGTCAAAGTTTTAAAGTAGACCTATATATATATATATATATATATATATATATATATATATATATATGTCTCTCTCTCTCTCTCTAAATATATATGTGTGTGTGTGTGTGTGTGTGTGTATGTATGTTTATTAACTGTGCTGACTAATTTGTAATGCAATGCCTGATCTGCTTCAATGTGAAACCATACAACCAGATCACACCACAGTAAGGTTTGACACTAACATGACATTTGAGAAGCTAAGTGTAAAAATACAATAAAATAAAATAAGTGCCAGTAACTGAGAAAATGTGACAAGTGTATTACACAACATTTTTTTCAGGAATATGAGGTAAACTGTTTCTTAGACATTCGTTAATTTTTTTCTAAAAATAATTATGTTACATACATGGTGAGTAGAACATATGCTTATGGGATTATGGCAGCCATGCTTAGTGAAGGAAAACAGGCTAAAAGCATGACAACCAAATTTATAAACCAGTCTCAGATAATATACAATCATTAAGAAAATAACAGTCTAATCTTTGACCATTGTGCATTAAACAAAGTCAGGAAATAATAATCTTCTGTCTGTCTAATTTGAGGGAAAGCAGCTTACCCCTGACTTAATATCCCCAACTTCCTCCAGATCCTCTTCTTCTCAGAGCTACAACTGTAGTGGAATCCCTAGCATATCCTATTGATAGTAGGTGCCATCTATATGGATGAGAATAATCTCTCTTATCAGATAAAACTGCATCAGCCATTTGGATTATGCATCCCTTATCCCCCACCCCTGGTTAAGGTGTAAAGAAGCTGGGGCCATAATGTTGTGGGCAAACTGGGTCACCCTTTCTAGATCTATGTCCCTCCCCTGTATTCTGATCTCATTATCAGGCAATGGTGGGCAATGGGGATTAATCTTAGCAAATGCCCCATCATGGGCCCACAGATCAACCATACTTTCTGTCTCCTCCTACCCTCCCCCAAGCCAAGAAACAGCTCATTGATTTCTGGTATCTGCAAGTGCTCCACCACAAGATGGCCAGAGTGCCCCACCTCACTGAGAGACATGCCTATCCTCATTGCCAGCACCATTCAACTTACCAACAAATAATCAAACTTGGTTGCTAAGGCCAGAGTCAGGACTTCATACTTCAGTTCAACTGGGCTGGTATTTTAATTGTAAGGTAAATGCCAGTTTTTCAGCTTAATCTTCCTCAAATGTTAACTTATGGAGGATTCAACTTGTCAGTCTCTATTTTCCATAAAATAACTTATTGCTACTACAATTCATGTTTGCATCCTGGTAGTGATTTAGTGAGTGCAATCAGTTCTTTGTAGTTGCACAAATGTCAACTAAAGGGACTGCAGGAAGTGCAAAGTTTCAGTGAATTCATTTTAAATCAGTTTTCCATCTTGTTGAGTCTTCTTCTAGTGGTAACTCATGGTAACACAGAGGAAGCTCTCTAATCACTCCAGAATAATCATTATCGTATATTTTAGGAATTGATCAATCCCATTATTAAATACAGTACTACCTTTGTATCCTTCAAGAAACCATCTAAAAAATTTGAAAAAATAAAAATGTGTAAGTATACTTTACTAGAAAAATCATAGTTATGAAAATTGTGAACAACTGAGAATGTTTTCAGGCATTGTCTTTATATTCCCTTTCAATATAGAATGCTTGCAGGAGACCTCTGTCTGGAATGTAGGCTAACATCTGGTCTGGTTTTACTTTAAAGTTTATGGCTGCAATGCAGCACGGGAGTAAGCAAGCATTAGATCTATGAACTTTTATTAAAATAAATATTAAAACCAGGAAAAGTACGATGGATATATTACACAGTGCCTTACAAGATGATCGAATAATATTTCCCCTACAATTAGATGATGACAGTAACTAACTTAATATATACTCTTGCTACATACAAGCAATGTTAAAAAAACAAAATGAGGTTATAACAGTCATGTTACTTGAAAACCACTATGTCATAGGATTTACAGTTAAATTTAGGAACGTAGTTCTTAGAATGTGTTTACTTAGGTCCACCACTATTCCTGCTTTTTATTCACCGTAATTTGCATTCACATGCATTCTGAAATTTAAATATCATTGTGTTTATGTCATCTAAATATGTCTTTAGTTTTGTTTCTAATTTTTTTCAGGTTGTTTTCATCTCAGAATTGTGATCTTCCCTCCTTTGAAATTATTGCCAGAATGCCATTCTCATTTTATCTAATCCCAGCTGAAAACTATGTTTCTTGACCTTCTCAAAGTGTTCTCATGTTTTAAGCTTTTAATGTTGTATTTCTGTAATGTTTGTTGACTGCATATTTGAGGTAATTGTCTTACAGCTGGAATTTCAACGAAACTAGTATTTTGCTATAGATTTAAGCTGCAACCAAGAAAATTAAAATTTTATGTCACACTCTGTTAAGAAGACACTTGAAATTCTACTTTTATGAAGGAATACCACCATGTGAGAATTTGGCTTCGCACTCAGATGACGTCTAAACCCTAAAGAACATTACCAATCAGCAGTTATTTCCTAAAGAACAGAATGTTTACAGCTCTTGTGCTACTAAAGAGAACCCACACCCACCACTGCATGGTGACATCACCAGTTATTTTCTAAAGTACAGACTGTTTACAGCTCTTCCGCCTCTAAAGAGAAACAACACCAACCACTGTATGATATCACTAGCTGTTTTCTTACTTATAGCTCTTGTACCACTGAAGAGAGACCACACCAACCACTGTATGGTGATCACATTCTCCACAGACATATATGTGATCAAATCCTCCTTTTTATTCAGAAATTGAAATGTAAAATGGCCAACACCCCATACATAACCTTATTCAAACCTCTGATTTCAGAGCAGTCAAGGTACTTTCAGTTGTTTTGGTAGTAGTGTGTTACTGCTTGAGGGAGCATGGTGTCTCTCTCTCTCCTACTCTTATGTTGCCCCAGACCAAGCTGACAACTTTTCTCACCAACTTTAATGCTAGTAGCCACCATGCACATGTGATTATAGTAAAAGGATTTTTTTAAGAACAAAATCATATATTTTATTGCATGTAATTCTTAACTTATGGATGTAATTCTACAATTTCTATATTTATATTACCCCGAAAATGCTGAGTAAATCTAGGAAATTAATTGGAACTCCTTTACATTCATAATTTTCCTACTTGCCTACCATTATTTAAGTGGCATGTAAATCTGTGTGGCAACATATGACCTGCAAGGAAAAAAAATGCATCTTCAAGCTTGTGATGAACATGTGTTAGTTAGCATGTTTTTATAGTCTGTCCAGTGGATAATATGTACTGATATAGAAAGTCCAGTCTAGAATCTCTCAAAATTGTTGATAATAGCACAGGACTCTTTCCTCAAGACACAGTACTAGCCAATTTCAAAAGATGTAAATGCACATAAAAGTAAGGAACCATAAGACAGAACATTTACTGTTCTACCCAGAAGTGTTATGAACTGTAAATCACAGAAGTATTTATTAATGTGTAAAGTGTTCAGCTTAGGTTTGCTTCACAGTGTAAGTTTGCTTTGCAATACAAGGAATTGCTGTTTGTTTTTAAGCAAGGGATGCAAAGTGCATATTATACATGGGGTCAATATCATTTAATAGAAACTTACTTCATCTAACCCCTCTTCTTCAAATACCTGTTCATTGAACTCTGAAATCAGCAAACAGACTTTTAATCAAAGTTTTTCCCAGGGCAAACCAATGATTGACCACCATATGGAATTTGCCCTTTTCTTCATTGTAGTGCTATCTCAGAGATGGCATATTTAGTTGCAGGGGGTGGGGGCAAAGCCCTTCACCTGGATAGATTTTACATTTTTTGAATTTTTCCCACAGTCGCTAGGGTGCCCTACCATTGATTTGCCCTGGGAAACAGTTTAATGAAAAGTCCATTCTCTGATTTGAGAGTTTGATGAACAGGTGTTCGACAAAGAGGGTTTCGATGATGTAAGTTTTGATTAAATGATGTAGACCCTGTACATCATAGGTCTCCATTCATGTAGTGCCAGGATAGACTCTAGCTCCCTTGTGACCATACACTGGATAAAACGGGTACCTCAGAATGAAAGTATCAATGGATAAACATGCACTACATTAATATTTTAGAGTATGGTGACCAGGGTGATTAAACTTGACAACACTGTCCTTTTCATGGGAGGTTTGAATTGTGTATATTGTCACTTAGGTTTATATGTATTTCTTCTGATGTAACTTTAACTTACTTTGACTAAGCAGTACTATATAATCTGCATTATTTTTCTGAATTCAGGATTTTTAACTTGAAAGAAAAAGTTACACTATGAAACAATGACTTTCTGAAGTCCAAGTCTTCCACAGAATCAAACAAAAATGCCCAAAAACCAAGAGGGCAAAACATTTATTTTCTTCTTTTTGCATGGAGCAAGGCCCCTTGCACCCCATTTACCCACCTCCCGATGTGGTGGGGCATTTCCCCCACACCTCTGAACTTATACACACCAACTCCAAGGTTGCACCAAGTCAAAGAAGGAAAAAATCTCCCCAGAAAGTTAATCATTCCTGCCGAACAATTAGAAATCACTCAAGCAATAACTTAATATGTAAAAAAACATTTGGCCTTCTGATGTTCATTTTTTTTTCTTTCTTTCTGTGAGCTGTTGAAGTTCGACAAATTTCTCCTTGAGATTATATAGGAAAGATGAAATAAAATCAATGTAATGGAAATTTAAACTTCATGAGGCTATTTCAATATTTCAACTGCATTTCCTATTTCTTCTAAATCCAGATGGACTCTACATCTTGACAGAAGTTCATAGTTATTCCCAATACATGAATGCATGTTAAAAAGCAAGCTTTAGTTTCCTGTTCTTTGGGAACATAACCATTGCATATGAAAGTTTTTAGTTTTGATTTTAACATACCACACATTGTTGTTTTCTTTTCATTTAAGTATATTTAATACAATGCTATTGACTAATTAAAGAGTAACTAATAAAACATAGCTATACCGCATATTTGTGTTTAATAAAAATACATTTCTACTGTATCTTTAGTTTCACATTACACTTGGGCTTTCAAACAGAACACCAACATATATGAATCAAAAATATCAACCCGGCTATATAAACTGAAGGGCTCTATCTGAAATGTGTACATGGCCAGTATTACTTCTAGTTAGTTAGGAAGTCAGAATATTTTAATGGGATCTTCATAAACAGTTGATATTTTCATGGGAAATTGTGCAATTCCTAGCATATATTTCTATGTAGGAAATTCCATTTTTTTTTCAAACTGGCCATATTTATTTATGTTACTTTCTGATACTGTTAAAATGATGATTAGCCTTAAAAGGTTGATTTATTGTTCTGTAATTCATTTTAAATATTTTTTCTTTTTTGCTTCATAAAACATTTGTAAATGACAAGTTTTTTGTTATTTTTGTTTGTTTTGCACATAATCAGATCTACTGTCCTAGTCAAACCAATGTAATATGATTCCACTACTCTCAGGCCCTCAGTTGTGTTATAATGTTTTGGTGCTTAAATGAATGTAATAAGCTGACATTTGGGATGCTGAAAATGGCTTTATTCATTTATTTATGTATGCATTGTTTTGATATATTACTAGTATTAGTGAATGTAACCACTGGAAATAAAATGTATATTAAGATAATATATTAAGGATCTAATGCTGTTGTCTAGGATAGACTTCCTGGCAGCTAACACATTGAGATATACAGAGAAAGACCTTCAAATAAGCCATATGTAAGAACTATAGGGGAATACATCCACACATATTCAGGCTGAATAATTTTAACTCCTTAACTGCTTTTCTTTGAATACATTAGAAGAATAAAACTATTTGCTGGTGGTAACTGTTCTGTGCTGTATTGTGGTAGGCAGACTATATCAGCAGCATTGTAGGAATGGGTGAGGTAATGTGACTGGGGACTTACTAGAGGGCTTTGAATAGATTAGAGAAAAGAATGCTGTGATTGCTTAATGCAATGATAGGTAATGATAGGGAATATGGCCCTGTGTTATATGCGGTTTACCTAAAACGTCATCATGTCCTCCACATTCAACACACTTTGTAGTTCCCTTTAAAGATATCATATCCTTCTTTCCACAATTTAATATTATCATTATTCATGTCAAAGCTAGACAACATTCCACAGTTACATACATCCTGTGTTATTTTATTCACTTAACAGCCAAATACAGCAAAATTGGATTGCAGAGGTTTGGTGCCACAGGAGACATAGCTGTTTGTGCTGCCTGACTCCACTAATCCCAGTAACATCACTAGTTCATGCCCACCTCCCAGAGAAAGGCTTCCCATCTCACTAACCCTCAACATTTGCTGCTTAGCCTAAATGCTATTAAGGTCCATACCATCAAACATTTAACTAAAATTAGCTTTGGTGAAATCACACAGCATAATTGACATATCAGAGTTAAATCTTTAATCAGGTTAAAAAAAAACATGTGGAAATAGTCTGAAACAGCAATTGGTGCATGTACAGAGCAACACAGAGATAGCTGAGAGATGGCTGATGCTGTTACAGCACACCCACAATGCCTAGTGTCAGCTCCAGCCAGACTCGGTGAAAGGAAGAGCAAGGGAAACAAAGTTACAACTTTACAGCTTTGGGAGCAAGGAGCTCCATCCTCATGAGCACTCAAGTTATAATAAAAAGCAAAACTATGTAGATTTCCTTCAACCCATACATTCACTTGGTTCCTGAAAATGCATTTGCTTTTTGTAGTTTCTGTCTGATTTCTTTTACCTGCTCATAAAATGAAACTGTGCAGTTTTTAGACTGTATGGTAGAAGTCTTTTGTAGGGTGTCTACTCTTAAAATGAAGGCACTTCAGGGGTGTCACAATTATTTTAACATACTCGTTATCTGATATCGGAAGGCAAACGTGCTGCTCCTTTTCTTTCTTTTCTTTTTTTTTTTCTTTTGAACTTCTAAGAAGTGAAATTTCCTAATAACAGAAGAACTCTTAAGTTATGGCCCTGAGCTGCCTATAGCTATGTGAAAGAGCTGAGCATTTCATAATGATCGGTACAAAGGTTTCCTTGCTATTTATTTAAACATTAACTGTATGGATTAAATGGTATAATAAGATCCTTTTCAGAAAAAATAAATGTATTATGTACAGCGAATGCATTTATACTGTCTGCAAAATCTCCAGAATGTTTCTCAACTGACAGGGTCTGTCAGTGGTCCAGCAGAGTCTTAAGGGACTTAGCAGATGATAACCCTTTCCTCCCGCAATGGATTTACTTCTTTTTGCCACAACTGTGAGGTGGCAAAGGTTAGATTACACTATCCATGAGATAAAGAAGAGATAGATATCCATGCATTCATTCCTGATAACTGCAACCCCTCAATTTAGATTATCAAATTAAGAGTTCAGTAGGTTGCTTTCTTTATTGATTTATTTGTTTGTATTTATAAACAATTACATCTGTGCCTATAAACATTAATTCAAATTAAAATTATAAAATGTTGACGGTGTTACTTTTGCTCCATTCAGGAATGGACTGCAGCTGTCACTGAAATATTAAGGTATCTAACAGCAAAATCAGCTAATTAACTTCCATTATTAAAACAGTATAGGTAAACATTTGTGTGTCGGGGGGGGGGGGGGTGTCACATTAAAGTGAATACAATACCTTCACACACAAGCTTGTGGTTTCTCTGATTTTTCCAACAAAAGTCATGTATTTTTTCTGTCTCTGGATGAAATAATACTGATATTATAGAACATCCATTCAGTTGTTTATGAAAAATTGGTTTATTTCCCTCAAAGGCTACAGAATATATACAAACACCACAGAATCATCTTGGACAAAAGGAAAGATGAAAATCTTTCTCACAGTAATAGAAAATAAACCAACAACACTAGCATTATTTTTCTTCTACAGCCAAATCAGATATGAAATATATGAAATGTACATTACCAAGAGTTGATCAATTATGTTTTCATGAACAATGGAAGACAAGAAAGAAGAAAAAACATCAATTTTTTGTAAATATATTTTCTGCTGTATGATTATAAGGTCTGCAAACAATATTTTTTTCTCTTTCTCACAGTTATGTATTGTGCTAATCTTTCATATATGTCCTCTGTGTAGGTACAGGACACTTTTGATTCTAATTAAATAGAACAATGATACAAAGCTCATTAATTTCTGCAGAATGATGTATACAAAGAGTTTCTTCAGTAATAGTAAACATAAGCTTCTGGCAGTTATAGTAAGAATTACTACAAGTCTAGTCAAAAGTTTCAATGACTGCCAAACAATATGAACTGCTTTAACAAGCTAAAAAATTATCTCTTTCCTCTTGTTCATTCATATGATGGTCTGTCACTTGTTTGACAGAAGATGACAGCTAATTTTTATTTAATTATTTATAAAGTCCGACTTTCATTTTTAAGATAAGCTTTCACATTCCTTTACTATCCATAATGTTTTACTGAAAAGATGGGATCATATTTCTCCTAGGTCAAAAATAAATACTGCAAGCATTTGCTTATGTTATGCACATCAAATTGATCACATAAATTGCTCCTTACTCTGTCATGGTTGTCTCCTTCAGTTGTTAACATGGCGGTATATGGACATCTACTCAATGGCTGCAAACCTCATCTGCTACTGATAAAAACAAATCAAATAATAAAGCTTCCACCTGGACCACAGTGAGAGAAAATATGTATCTGCTTATCTGATAGTGACAGACACACACACACACACACACACACACACACACACACACACACACACACACACACACACACACACCATTCTAGACTATCTTCTTAGAAATACAAAGGATTAGTCCAGATGAAATCACTTTAACTAGCAAATCTGATACCCTCTCTGTGGGTGGAATAAAGACACAGCACTTGTTCATCTTCCTACTTAACTGAATAAACTACTGGAGAGTTCAACATAGTGTCTTTATTCCTCCCACAGGGAGGGAATCAGAGAGACAATGTCCTAGATCTGCTGGCTAAAGTGATTTTTATTTAGACTAATCCTTTGTACTCTGTTTCCTGTTAGTCTTGTCAACTTATGGGTCACACTCACAGGTGGGATATCAGGCTTCACTTGAGCCATCTGGATTACCTCTGTCTTCTTATATGGAGATTAGCGGAACGAAGCAAACTCAACAGACTCATGTTTAAGCTCCAGTTGCTTCTTGGGGAAGTTAAAGGGCAGACTATTACAGGCTTGTAGTGACAGATACACACACACACACACACACACACACACACACACACACACACACACACACACATACACACACACACACACACCATTCTCAATCATCTCTCTAGCACATACTCAGGTTAAATGTTGGCTTAGAGTAATGGCCTTTAGACCATTTGGATTTTATCACCTGTTTTTCAATGAAATGGGCATTTAAGTGGGCATCATATAATCATACATTAGTCTTTCTAAAATGGTATTAAGTAATGTAAATAAAGGCTGCTATTTAATAAAATGGTGCAGTCAGCATGCCTGAATGGTTGTATTAGTCTGTAAGTACAATAATTTAGTGACCCCTGATTAGTAATGTTCTAATCCTAAAGACTGAGAGAAGCATCCTCTTACAGTCTAAAATTATTTTACTTGACTAAGAGCTCTGGGTGTCATAACTTCAGTGAATAAATATGTGAATATTTATGAAGAGATTTGGACATATTCCTGAAAAGTGAATCTAGGGGAGCCTGAGCAGAAGAGATTTTGCCCAAGAGCAGCTTAATGTTTTAGATAGATTTTTTGTCTTTTGTTGAAGCAGAAGGGAATTATTTTACTTTTACCCAACTGTATCTTTATTTTATGCGGACCTTTGGTCTTTGACATAAAAGTTTCTGTGAAATGAACAAGTAGCCTGAATGCTTTTTTGTTTTGTTATCACAGAGTCTGTTTGTTTAATCTAAAAGCTATTACAAAGACATGCACTAACTATGTTGAAAATATGTGCACTACTGCCTTTTAGCACAGTCTGTCCAATAAAACTGTGATTTCAGGAAACACTTTTGGAGCAGCTTAACTTTACAAGTTACACAGTCTGTTAATTTACTTGAGAGAGAAAATTTTCCTGCACTGAATAATGATGCCAGTTGCCCATTCATGTGCTTTGCGCCCAGATGGATGACAAGCACCTGCATCTTGTCTACCAGAGTAAAGAATATCTCATCAACAATGACTACAGCAAAGCAGCTGTTAGAAACCATAGCTATAGCAGCTGAAAGCATGGCTTCCATTATCAAAGGAATTACAACTCCAAGAATGGTTCCCCTACCAAAGAAGCTGTCCAAGCAGGGCAATATTTAGACATGCCAAATAGCATTTGAATGCTTTGCCCTTCAAGTGGAAAGGGATAAAAGTGACCTGGCAATGAGCCTTTCTTCTTGGTTTACTGGGAAGCCACTTAAAGCCTTCATGGGCATGGCTGAGACTAACTGTAAGGATTATGGCTAAGTTGTTGTTTTCTTTTAGCTTTTCCCGGTTAGGGGTCGCCACAGCGGAACTCCTTTCCACTAATGATTGGCAGTAGATTTTCATGAACGGCTCGATGTTCAACCTTCAACTAAGGCACACCCATTTACGCATATCTTTCAAATGCCCACCCAACTGCGGGGAGGACATGCAGACTCCACACAGAAGGCACTCCCCCTACTCCAGCCGAGAATCGAACGGGAGAACCTCTTGCTGTGAGGCAACAATGCTATGGCTAAATAAACAATGGCAATACTCCAGAAATCTAGACTCCAAAGTTTCATAGCTAGACATTTTATTCTAATAAACTGGTAAGATGTCAGTTATGTGAACTGAAATATATAATTCATTTGCAGTTAGATCCTGAATATCAGCAAGCTAGAAATAAAATAACAGAAATATTAACTACTCACAGGTTTAAAAGATCTCTGCCTACTAATTAAAGGAAGTGGCTGTTTCAAAGTGACACTAAGGATATGAAAAATGTTCTATTACAAAGTCAAACAATAAAAGCTGAGCAGAATAGACTAGTAGTAATGCAGGATTCAAATTATCAAATTATGGTAAAAGACAGACACTACCAAATGCGTCTGCCACACAGGTAGATTTTGCCCTAGTAATGGTAACAATGTTACCCCTGTGAAAACTAACTTCTGCACCTAAGAACTATGATGAACTGTCTGCAATAATAGCAGAGTCACATCTTTGTTGCTATGCTACAGTCAAGCTACTACGGGGATTAGTAAATTCAAACAGCTTGGCCATGCTTATAAAGTCACAATATATTTGTTAAAAAAAAAATGCTGTCACTAAGGGAGTGGAAGATAAATTGTATCTCTATGCTCAGAGATAGAAAACAGTATCATAGTACTGAAACCAAAATACAAACTGTGTTTGGGAAAAAATAGTTCATCATATTGTGCTGAAGTTCATGTGGTAATAAGGAAAGATTTTCCAACTTTAAGGACTTTTGAAGGTAGACAGAAGAAGAAGTATGCTATGTTATCAATACAGGGAGAAGACCCAGTAAATAAATAACCCAACATATACATATGTGCCTGTGTTGGTGGAACTGTAGGCAACCTCCAGATGTCCTCATTAGGGTATATGATTCCATTAAAGGTTAAGGGTTAGTAAAACAGTGCGCCAAAGGTCCTATGATTTCGCTGTGGGTACTAAGGGAGCAGCAAATATGATAATTTCCTAGAAATGATTAGAGAGATATCACCACACATCTGTTGAATTGTAAAAAGATATCAAGCTACAAACTCAGGGATCTTTAACCGAGAGTCTTGAGCATTACAGAGAGTTAATGAACCTAGAATGTGAAGAAAGGTAGGTCATGAAGCAGAATTAACTGAGGAAATATAGCTGTATTTCCTATGACAAAGCAGACGGCAGGAAAAGTAACAGCTAAATCAAGGAAGTTTCATGCTGGAATGCCTGGCTTGGCTTAACATGCATAGACTGTTGTTATAGGGTATGATCCTTGCTTAGAGCACAACTGGCCCTGGTTTCAAAATTTACATCTGGGTTATCATGTATGGCCCTGTTTGATTTGGAAGGTGGGTACAACTATGTCCTCAAAAAGTGTGTCAAGAATGTTTGATTGTGTCTATTTAAAAGTAAATGTGGCTAGGCCTCTTATGGACATGTGATCAATTGTCTAGTTAGTTTCCTATTGTCCTATCCTTTACCCTAAAAGTATTATAAAGCAGGGGGTAGTGAATGTGCATTCCAAAGAAATGATTTTAGGAAGTTTGGAAATACACAACCTGAACAAAATTTTAAGCCATCTAAAACAAAAAAACTCCCAAAATTACTAATTCTGACATGTACCAAAAAGTTGATGCTTAACAATAAGAAATTTGCTACTAGTGCAGTTTAGGAGAAAGAAATAGAATGATGTCAACATTTTATGTCAGTGTAAAACAAAAAATGGAAATAAAGAGAGACTCTAGTTATGTATCTGTAAGTAAGGACAAAAGTAAGGCAGACAGAAGTATAAGGTGAAGACAGTGATAGTCACTAAAGAATGTGGGCATGAGGTACATTACCTAGGGGAGCAGTACAACACAGAGAGCCCAGTGTCTGTACTGGTAGGAGAGGAGACAGTGATAGTCACTAAAGAATGTGGGTATGAGCTGCATTACCTAGGGGAACAGTACAACACAGAGAGCCCAGTGCCTGTACTGGTAGGAGAGGAGACAGTGCTAGTCACTAAAGAATGTGGGCATGAGGTACATTACCTAGGTGAACAGTACAACACAGAGAGCCCAGTGTCTGTACTGGTAGGAGAGGAGACAGTGCTAGTCACTAAAGAATGTGGGTATGAGGTACATTACCTAGGGGAACAGTACAACACAGAGAGCCCAGTGTCTGTACTGGTAGGAGAGGAGACAGTGCTAGTCACTAAAGAATGTGGGTATGAGGTACGTTACCTAGGAGAACAGTACAACACAGAGAGCCCAGTGTCTGTACTGGTAGGAGAGGAGACAGTGCTAGTCACTAAAGAATGTGGGCATGAGGTACATTACCTAGGGGAACAGTACAACACAGAGAGCCCAGTGTGTGTACTGGTAGGAGAGGAGACAGTGCTAGTCACTAAAGAATGTGGGTATGAGATGCATTACCTAGGGGAACAGTACAACACAGAGAACCCAGTGTCTGTACTGGTAGGAGAGGAGACAGTGATAGTCACTAAAGAATGTGGGTATGAGATGCATTACCTAGGGGAACAGTACAACACAGAGAGCCCAGTGTCTGTACTGGTAGGAGAGGAGACAGTGCTAGTCACTAAAGAATGTGGGTATGAGGTGCATTACCTAGGGGAACAGTACAACACAGAGAGCCCAGTGTCTGTACTGGTAGGAGAGGAGACAGTGATAGTCACTAAAGAATGTGGGTATGAGATGCATTACCTAGGGGAACAGTACAACACAGAGAGCCCAGTGTCTGTACTGGTAGGAGAGGAGACAGTGCTAGTCACTAAAGAATGTGGGTATGAGGTACATTACCTAGGGGAACAGTACAACACAGAGAGCCCAGTGTCTGTACTGGTAGGAGAGGAGACAGTGCTAGTCACTGAAGAATGTGGGCATGAGGTACATTACCTAGGGGAACAGTACAACACAGAGAGCCCAGTGTCTGTACTGGTAGGAGAGGAGACAGTGATAGTCACTAAAGAATGTGGGTATGAGATGCATTACCTAGGGGAACAGTACAACACAGGGAGCCCAGTGTCTGTACTGGTAGGAGAGGAGACAGTGCTAGTCACTAAAGAATGTGGGTATGAGGTACATTACCTAGGGGAACAGTACAACACAGAGAGCCCAGTGTCTGTACTGGTAGGAGAGGAGACAGTGCTAGTCACTAAAGAATGTGGGCATGAGGTACATTACCTAGGGGAACAGTACAACACAGAGAGCCCAGTGTCTGTACTGGTAGGAGAGGAGACAGTGATAGTCACTAAAGAATGTGGGTATGAGATGCATTACCTAGGGGAACAGTACAACACAGAGAGCCCAGTGTCTGTACTGGTAGGAGAGGAGACAGTGATAGTCACTAAAGAATGTGGGTATGAGATGCATTACCTAGGGGAACAATACAACACAGAGAGCCCAGTGTCTGTACTGGTAGGAGAGGAGACAGTGATAGTCACTAAAGAATGTGGGCATGAGGTACATTACCCAGGTGAACAGTACAACACAGAGAGCCCAGTGTCTGTACTGGTAGGAAAGGAGACAGTGCTAGTCACTAAAGAATGTGGGTATGAGGTACATTACCCAGGGGAACAGTACAACACAGAGAGCCCAGTGTCTGTACTGGTAAGAGAGGAGACAGTGTTAGTCACTAAAGAATGTGGGCATGAGGTACATTACCTAGGGGAACAGTACAACACAGAGAGCCCAGTGTCTGTACTGGTAGGAGATGAGACAGTGCTAGTCACTAAAGAATGTGGGCATGAGGTACATTACCTAGGTGAACAGTACAACACAGAGAGCCCAGTGTCTGTACTGGTAGAAGAGGAGACAGTGATAGTCACTAAAGAATGTGGGTATGAGGTACATTACCTAGGGGAACAGTACAACACAGAGAGCCCAGTGTCTGTACTGGTAGGAGAGGAGACAGTGATAGTCACTAAAGAATGTGGGTATGAGATGCCTTACCTAGGGGAACAGTACAACACAGAGAGCCCAGTGCCTGTACTGGTAGGAGAGGAGACAGTGCTAGTCACTAAAGAATGTGGGCATGAGGTACATTACCTAGGGGAACAGTACAACACAGAGAGCCCAGTGTCTGTACTGGTAGGAGAGGAGACAGTGCTAGTCACTAAGGAATGTGGGTATGTGGTACATTACCTAGGGGAACAGTACAACACAGAGAGCCCAGTGTCTATACTGGTAGCAGAGGAGACAGTGATAGTCTCTAAAGAATGTGGGTATGAGGTACATTACCTAGGGGAACAGTACAACACAGAGAGCCCAGTGTCTGTACTGGTAGGAGAGGAGACAGTGCTAGTCACTAAAGAATGTGGGCATGGGGTACATTACCTAGATGAACAGTACAACACAGAGAGCCCAGTGTCTGTACTGGTAGGAGAGGAGACAGTGATAGTCACTAAAGAATGTGGGCATGAGATGCATTACCTAGGGGAACAGTACAACACAGAGAGCCCAGTGCCTGTACTGGTAGGAGAGGAGACAGTGCTAGTCACTAAAGAATGTGGGTATGAGATGCATTACCTAGGGGAACAGTACAACACAGAGAGCCCAGTGTCTGTACTGGTAGGAGAGGAGACAGTGATAGTCACTAAAGAATGTGGGTATGAGATGCATTACCTAGGGGAACAGTACAACACAGAGAGCCCAGTGCCTGTACTGGTAGGAGAGGAGACAGTGCTAGTCACTAAAGAATGTGGGCATGAGGTACATTCCCTAGGTGAACAGTACAACACAGAGAGCCCAGTGTCTGTACTGGTAGGAGAGGAGACAGTGTTAGTCACTAAAGAATGTGGGTATGAGGTACATTACCTAGGGGAACAGTACAACACAGAGAGCCCAGTGTCTTTACTGGCAGGAGAGGAGACAGTGTTTTCTATCTCATGACAGACTGACAGTAAGGAAGAGCCACGACTGGATGATATTCAGGCAAGCCATATACATTTTCAAAAGAAACTGTAAGAATGAGACATTTTATGAATAGCAAGGGAAAACATAGCAAATGTTATATGAGAAGAAGCTGAGCAAAATGTTTTCACTTCCTGGCTGTACTTCAACTTACAACATAACTTATTGTACAGGGCAAACAAAGAGAGTAAGACACTATCACATCAGCTATTGCTAGCCAAACCATTTTGAAATTACTTGGTTGGGCACCTAAGAATAAAACAAGTATCCTAATAATGTTTTTTCTCAATAGGAATATTGAAAGTATCTTAGAATTTGTGTGTGTTGGATTCTACATTTTCTGGGAAATAATCTTCACCCAGCCCTTAAAGCCCCTTTGATTTGCATGCTTATTAGTGATGCCCTGTCTGAATGAAGAGACCTGGATATCATTGACCTGTGATAAAAATCCACCGATGGATTTTAATACATTTTTATTCTAGATAATATTGCCAAGTATCCTGAGGCTCTTCCCCAATGTAACGCTAATGGTACGTCTATATCTAAGGAGACTGAATTATTATTTTCCCGAGTAGAGATACCTTTGAAAACATTCACTGCACAGGGGACTCCTTTTCTGTCAATAGAAATGGACCAACTCAGCCATCGCTTTATGGTGAAGTAGTTAAAAACACAGTGTACCATCCCCAAACAAATGGGCCAGTGCAGTGTTTTAAATGAACTCTTAAATCCATGCTAAGAAAAGTCAATGGTGAAAAATTGTAACAACTGGGACCAGTTAATACCATACTTTGTCTGTCATTAGACAAGTACTATTAGTTGTAACAAGGTATAATAGTTTGAATTATGAAGTGGAAGACACCACTTTGGATTGTTGGGAAGAAGAAAAATGCAATTTAAGTGTGTCATGAAACACTAACACTATGGTAGCTTATAAGACAGGTTTACCAAAGTAAAATGCATTGTAAGGAAACACACAGAAAGAGCTTAGACCATGTGGTACAGAGTGTAAATAGAGATTAAAAGGAGCAGGAAATATATGGATGGAGACCAAGTGTTAGTTTTGGTCCCCGACACAGAAAACACATTTGTGGTCAAATGGCCGTGTGCGTTTGAAACAGCAGAAAAATGAAATGACGTAGACCACAAAGTTAAACAGCTGGGATAAGATAAAAAAGGCCAAACAGGTATACCACAGCAATGCACTGACACCACAGACAGAAGAACTGTCTACTGAAGTTAGTTTAATAACAGGAGATGCAAAAGAAGCTCACTTGGTGTAGTTGGAACCAAACAAGCACACTGTCTTTAAACCAGTTTAAGTAATAAATTCACAACAACAGTACCTTCAAAGAAAAATCTCCTGTAGTGAAAAACAGGCTACCAAGTGCTGAAAGAACTAGACTAGAGTTGTATGAAAACACTGCTTTAAAGCAGGTTGAGTACTGAATTCACAACAACAGTACTAAAAAAAAAAAAAAAAACTATTGCAGTGAAAAACAGGCTGCTGAGTGTTAGAAAAACAAGGCCTTAGTTGTAGCAATAGCTTTAATTTATTTGGAATAAAACAATTTGGTTTAGCACCTTTGTCTTTCTAAGCGGTAATGGGACTTCTTCAGAACCAAGGTTAGTTAAAAATGCACAGTTTAAGTATCTGAAAAGACTGCCATGTGACACTGAAAACCACAAATAAGACAGTAAATTTACATGAATTATGGTCCTGAGTTAAAACTTCCAGTGAGACCTGCTGCAGTCTAACCAAACTTGTGAAGTAAACCAATAAAGCTTGTAGAAATACAATTTTAAAAAGTTAAATATCTAAGAATACGATTAATTATATGATGAATTCAAAAATAAATGTGTGAAATGCTCATGCAAAAAGTAGCACATGTAAAAAGATGCATCTTTTAATATTTTTGAAATACAGTGCAGTAAAAAGGAATCTAAGAGGAAAACTATAACAAAAGTGCATGTGTGTGATTGATTTAAAAACAAGTAACATTTAAGACTGCTGAAACTGGTAGAAGCTACACACCATTAAAGTTTTAAAGCTTTTAACTGTAGGTCAGGGATAACAGAAATAGATTCATTGATTCCTGGGGATGCTGAAGCATTCAACTTAATTTGCCAATACAACTCACTTTTTTGAAGGCCCCCACCCCATTCATTTCTTGAAATAATTTCTAAAATGCCAAAGTAGATTATATGAAAATATACCAACTCTGAGATCGCACTACAGTGGGGAAAAGGGCAAATTCCAGATGGAGGCTTACCGTTAGTTATCTCTAGGAAAAGTTTAGATGAAAAGTCCATTCACTGATTTCTGACTTCAACAAAAAGGGGTTAACGAATAGGTGTTTGAAGATTAGTGAGTTTGACTAACTGATGTAGACCCCGGCTGGTATTCTAGTATTTAATGCATTGTGAAGCAGAAATTAGCACACCCACAGTGTGATTTTAATCCACAGGAAGTGAGGTGGCACATGGGCAAAATTATTTGATATGTAGTGCGATGATAGGAGGTACTGCCAGCCATGCCAGAAGTATGGCAATGGATGTATGACTTGTGCCAACACAGCTAGCTGGAATTTTCTAAATAATTATATGCCATTTATATATCAAACTGATTTGTACAGATTCTTGTGCTGAAAATGTATTTGTGAGGTTTGCTTGTGTTAAAATGTATCAACAGTGCACCCTGCTGGAATGAAAAGAAATGTATATGTATTATTGTAACTAAATTAAATGTATATGTTTTAATAGAGGACACTAGGACAGCAACAGCAGGGGCTAACCAGCTAGCTTACTTTAAGAAAAATAAGGGCAATGTAAATGAACTGCTAAATCTTTAAAATGGCACCCACAGTGCTGAATAGGACCAGAGATGGTGGGTAAGAATCCGATGTTCGTTAGCTCAGTAACAAGAGGGGAAGCTCCAGGCACTGCCATAAACATTTAGATGTGTATTGTAGCCATGTATACTAAATTCCTGTCTCAGCTTCAGAGGAGGATACTTGAGAACCTACAGTCAGGTGACCAGATGAGGTCATTCTGCAAGCTATCTTGGATATTATATTTTACAGGGAGTACTCTCTGATGATAGAGTATTCTGTTTTGGGGAACCTGACTAGAAAGACTGCTCATGTATTTCATTGTGCCTTGCTCTATCATGTAAGTTATTAAGGAAAAGTAATTCTCCTATATTCAGTCAGGAATATAGTAAAGCTTGGTTTAGATGTTGTTTTTCTTTATTTGTCTGAGCCTGTCCATCAATGTTGTTTTCAATATCTCCTGTGATTTGAACTCTGTGGTTTACTCTGAGTATATATTCAGTATTTTCATACTTTATTATTTATTAGTAAATATATTTAAAACTGATATTGTGTCTGGTCCTTGTAGAAAGTATTTTACCTTTGAAAGTGCTTATATTTATTTGGTGACACTGTGTGGGTCACTCCAGAAGGCCTTGTCATTTTGGTTGACTACTACAATTGGTATTAGTATTAATATTACACAGTATAATTGGACACCCTTTGTTAAGGGCCTTAGAGTAGCTGATTTTGGAGTGTCTGGTAGTGGAGATAAATGAAGTTTGGCGACAAACTAAGTTGTCCTGTGATATCTTCATGGGGGGTAGGTTAATATTGGGGGAGTTAAGTGGGTTGGGGAGGTGAAAGAGTTAAGTGGAGGCAGGGATGGTTGGGAGGAAATGAGATAATGATGGGGAGGGGCTTAAGAGGTTTAGTCTAGTGTAGCTGGGTTAAGCAATCACATTTTGGGATGCATGGAACCTTGGGTGGTTGCATTCACTCATCCAGTTTGAACCATAAGTGGGGAAAGGGACAATGAGGTGTTTGACAAGATGCTGGTGTTAGTTCCTAATGGGTGGTATCTTTGGGAGTGACAAATTTGTGCCTTGAGTAAGTAATGTTAATGTTGCATGCCAGGTTAAGGTTTTACAGAATAGCACAAGGATCATCACTTGGGGGTTGGGTGAATTTTGTAGATAGGGTTTAGGAAGCATGGTAGGTAGGTGGCTGTATTGGGCTGGTTTTAGAAACTGGGTGCATTGTTACAGGGGAGTTAGAAGGTTTAAAGGAAGCTTGGTTTAAAGGAAACTTGGTTGCAAGATAAGGCAGCTGTAGGACAAGGGGTGCTGGTTTTCTGCCAGTTAAGGTAAGACATTAAAGTTGGAGTTAGACTGTTCCCTACAGAAATGGAGTTGTTTCACATATAGAACTGGGTAGTGGGTGGGCTAAGGTGATATGCTACGGTTAACAGAGTCTTGGGTGTGAGACTCGCTACTAGTTGTTTGACTGGGTACCATCTTGAGTTCAAGGGGTTATAGTTTGTGGTTTTGTTGTGGTTATAGGCTGTCAGTACATTCAGGTTGAGCCATGATTTCAGCTTTGAAGGCAGCGGGCTAAAAGGGTATGTGTTCTCTTGGTGTGGTTGTTCCAGTGTTGCAACGGGGTCACGGTAATCCTACTTTATTTAGTTTCATTAGGGTGTGTTTCAGTGATGGCATGGCAAAGGGGTTCATGACAGGATTCTAAGGTGATTTACAGATGATGGGTACACCAAATGATGTTTGGCTTGACCCTTCCCTTTATGGGAAGTGGATTGAACAATTTTGGGTAGAAGGGAGGGGGAACAGCCTGGTCAGGCTGGTTGGTGGAGAAGAGGGATAGGCTTGCCCTCTTCTGTTCCCCCTCTGATGTCTGGATGTTCATTTCAAGGATTTGGGGAAAGGAAATGAGTAGTTGGAGGAATAGGTATAGATATGCAAGCTGAGGTAAGAATGGTTGAAAGTAATTCAATGGATGGTGTATGAAGTGAGTTGGGATGCTGCTTCATAAGTAAAGTAAGTGAGCAGAGGTATGGAGCCTGCTTGTTGGGCAAGGTGAGTAGGTAAGCTGCCCTGATTAACATTACAATGAATGTTGTATGAAGTGAGATGGGACACTGCTTCATAAGTAAAGTAAGTGAGTAGAGGTATGGACGTTGCTTACTGGGGCAGGGTGAGTAGGTATGCTGCCCTGATTAACATTACAAGAATGTTATGCTGCATTTAGAATCAATTATATCATGAATAGTTGTAATTAATAAAGTTGGTGATCAAAGCTATGTTATGGAAATGTAATAAAGGTCATCAAATGTCATTTGGTGTGATGTGTGTTATTGAAGGGGACTAGGACAAATGAAGTTTGGCAACAAACTATGTTGTCCTGGGACATCTTCATGGGGGGATTAAGTTAATATTAGAGGGAGTTAAGTGGGTTGGGGAGGTGAAAGGGTTAAGTGGAGGCAGGGATGAAATGAGATAATGATGGGGAGGGGCTTAAGAGGTTTAGTCTAGTGTAGCTGGGTTAAGCAATCACATTTTGGCGTGAACTTGCTACCCACCCACCCTCTCTCTTTTCATTGGTGGGGAGTAGAGTTATTTATGTGATGTTTGTTACTGAAGGGGACCAGCACAACTACTTTATATTCTGGCAGAAGGGGACATAGCAGGTAAATCTGTGTCAGTCCTTCTCGTGTGTGTGTGTGTGTGTGTGTGTGTGTGTGTGTGAGTGTGTGTGTGAAGAATCAAATCTCTCAGTATGTGTGTGTCAGCTACTTGGGGCAGGGAGACGATGTACTGGGTTTACAGAGAGGGTGCTGGAGGACTTGGCTTGGACACTCAGCTGAGGACCTAACCCTACAGCTGTACCAGTGGGGAGTTTTATTGGGGACCTGGAGGGAGACAAATATAGAGAAATCCAGACCCCAGGCTGAGTGTCCTCCTGTGTGCTCTTAAAGGAAATTCTGCTTGATGCAGAGAGGTCTGCATCTGGAAATACTGAGTGCATCAATTTGTATCCCAAGTGCACATCCCTCTCCAGTCTCAGTGGTGAGGATTCAGGCTTCTTGATTACTGGCCCAGAGAGGGGTCATCATATGTTGGTCTGCAGTGGTGGGACCATCATTCATCACATGCATGCTCCAGAGACCTCAACCTCATTACCACAATCAACAGAACATGCTGGAGGGACAGGTCCATAACCCAGAGACTACCCATGCTCTGGAATAAATTTCCCATACATGTCAAGCAGAGCACCTCAATAGCCCTCTTAAGGGAAATCTTGTTGAGTGGATTGGAAATAGAAAGTTCACCCTGGGGATCAGTCCATTGGCTCTACTTGATAGAGGCACTAGGAACTAACAACGAGCGGCACAATGCCAGGGCACTTCTATGAGCTAGGCTTGTAAAGGCCCCAGGGCCATTAGCCTAGTATACACCTATGAACCTATGCTAATAAGTGCATAATGACATGAAAATGATTAACTCCATGCAGATGAATCAAATGGTATATGCAAATGATCACATCCAGAATGTCAGACTGATTTACACATCTATAAAAGTCTCATGTTGAGAAGAAATGCATGTCAAGTTTTAATACCAAGAATCATGTTGTAGATGTGGGGAGTGATGCCTGGATTAGTTGCAGCAATAGGTCAGCGACCTGTATTTGCTGGTACCCTCAGAGCCATTGACCCTATTGAGGATGCTCCATGTCATGGCCACCTGCACCAACAGAGGAGGTGAAGACCCTATCTGACATACCATAAGCTCATTTATCTGCAGTTCACAGAAAATTCCATGGGGTGGGCAGGAATGTAACAGGCCTTGTTGAACTGGGTTTGCCACAAGCAGAATCAAGGAGGGTTCATGCTTTTTAATTTCTCCAAATGTTTTGGGTTTCTAATACCATGACAGGAATGGACCCCATTCCTTAGTGAAAGTATGGTTAAAGTACATGGAATTTGTATTGTTTCAATTTTTGATGTCAGCCAGAAGTGCTCTTCCCAGCACCCGCAGTGTGCCCAGTAATGACTCCTCCTGCAATTTGTATGGAATTACATGTGTTGGTAACATATCTAAATATGATTGTGGATTCTTTATTATAAGACCCATTGCTCCTGCTACTATTGGGACTGGCTGGGTATCTTTCTTCCACATTGCTCTTGTTTCTGCCTGCGAATCCTGATATTTTATGACTTTGTGTCTCTCTGTACGCAAGACACTGTAGTCACTGGGTGTACAGATTTCAATGATCAATGCTACTTCTGCATTCTTTTCATGGACCAGTATATCTGTTTTTCTCACATCTGTCTTCTGAACTGTTGGTAATGGGTGATCCCATGTGATGTATACTTCATCATTTTCTATGATGCTTTGTGGCTCATGCTTCCAGTGTTTTTCAGCTAATTCAATATTATAATGTTTGCACAATCCCCAGTGCAACAGTCTTGCCACATTATTATGCCTTTCAGTATACAGTCCTTCTGTGATTATTATGTCACAACCAGGAACAAGGTGTGCAACTGTTTCCAGTTCTGGTTTACAAAACCTGCATTATCTGTTTCTCCCACATGTTCAATGGACTTTGTAAACCAATGTGTCTTGGGCTGCCAATATTAACCTGTCATTTTTTAGTTTGAATTTACATTTCCTTAACCATTCCTGCATTCAATCCTGATCAACATAAGGTTGTTCCAGTAGTTTTCTATACTTGCAACTATATTTATGCATTTTCCACATTTCTTGCCTTCTTATCAGATCCTTAACCTTATATTCTTTCTTTTATTTTTGGGCACATTCAGTTGCTGCCTGATTTTTGTCTACTTCTGGTTTGATTTTCATACCTGCTTGACGCTAATATGCTTCTTTCAGGCTAAGAAGGGAAGTCATCTTAGATTTTTTTCAAAACTTTCACTATGTTTGGGTCTTATGAGGTCAGAAGTTATGTATGCAGTCTCATGAATGCAGATATATACATGTAATCAATTTCAAGGAGGACCCTGCCTCCTTCAGAATGGGGAATATATAATATTGGTATGCACTGATTGTTATAAATCATTTCATAAGCATGAAGCATTCTTCTTGTTTTCGTGTCTAATCTATCCAACACCTTTTGTGGCCAGTCACTCACTCCAAAACAGTTAAGTTAGGACAGGAAGAGCAAATTGGTTTATAGCTTGAACTTTTTTCCTAGATGTCAATGCTATTTTCAGGATTAATATAAATCTAAAAGATTCCTTACTGGGGTTTTATTTTGCATTTGTTCATGTTTTATTGTTGAGCCTTCATCAACTCCCACATATTTATACACTACCTCTTGCTCAAGTTCTTTTGTGTCACATTCTTGTCTCAAACTGATGTTTTCTTGGTGTTGCAGTTTTCCTGCTTTAAATGTTGCTTTTGCACATTTATCAAGACCAAATGACATTCTTATATCATCTGAAAAGTTTATACTACTTGCAGTTGTGCTTTCCATCCTCATCTGATGAGCTATATGGTATTAAATCATCCACAAAGAGAAAATGAATTTTTTTTTTCTTTCTGGAAGCAAATTATAGGTGTGCTCTAATCTGTTAAGCAATGGGTTAAGGGCAAGGCAAAAGATCAGCGGTGACAGAGACTCACCCTGGAATATCCCTCTTTGGATTTTTATCCCTGGAATAATAATTTGTCCTTTGTTATGGCTTAACTGTGAAGTGGTTTGCCACTGTTTCATGGCCACTGTAATTTAGTTTATCAGTGTAGGGTGTATATCTTATAATTTTTAAGTACTCTTTTATCCACGAATGTGGGATACTGTCAAATGCTTTTTTGTAGTCTATCCATGCCATACTTAGATTCTTTTTACAGTTCTCCACTATGACTTTATTTAACAACAAATGACCATTCGTTCCATATGACTTTCTTTTATTACCCTTTTGTTCTATTGCCATAATTGAGTTCTCTTCTAAATGACAATCAACTCTGTCGGCATCACTTCAAGTGTATAGTCTATATATTGTTGGAAGGCAAGTTATTGGTCTATAATTTTTAGCGTAGCTTGCAGGTTCATTATTAAGTAGGAGCATTGTTTTTCCTGTTGTTAGCCAGGGTGGTGCCTGTTCTGGGTGCGCATACAAATAGTTCTTACTCTTGACTAAATCTTCATGCAAAAATGTTAACAGTTTTAGCCAGAAGGTAAGAACTGCATCTGGGCCTGCGGTCTTCCAATTAGATGCTTTTCTTAACTTTGTTTCACTCTTTCTGGTCATTACTTCATCCCATTTCATATCCTGTACATTTGAACTTCTTATTCTTTCTTTCACTTACTGCGGTGGTGGTGCTGCGGTAGCGTTGTCGCCTAATAGCAAGATGTTGTCCCGTTTGATTCTCAGCTAGAGCGTCTTCTGTGTGGAGGCATATGTGAATGGGGTGTGCCTTCGTTGAAGGTTGTGTGTCAGGGCTGGTAACCCGGTACGTAAAAATCCACTACCAATCATTAGTGGACCGGAGTTCTGCTGTGGCGACCCCTAACCGGAAAAAGCTGAAAGACACAAACAAACAAATAATTCTTTCTTTCACTTCTTCTATCCATTTAGCATCGTTGTTATGTTCCACAGGATCTTCATAAATACTCCGCAAAATGTATGTATTCTTTCTTTTTTGGTGGTCTTTCAATTCCTTTTACCTTGTTTTCTAATTCTCTATAAAGCTTTTTTGGTCATCAGTAAATTGCTTATTTTGTACTTTTCCTTTATATTTATCTGTGTATCTTCTAAGTTTTTCTGCCTGTGCAGATATTTTTAGTTTGTTATTTGCGATAGTGCATGATAAATCCTGTTCCATTTTAATACTCTGCATTGCTTTTATTATGTCTCTCTTTCTGAGTATTTTTGTTGATCTGTTCCCTCTTCTATACTCTTCTAACAGTGACCCTTCTTGTCTTAATTGCTTTATAGTATTCTCTGTTTGATACTTTCATGATGCCATTCAATTTCACCCCATCCTTTCCCTTACTACCATGTGTTCTTGCGGTAGGACTTTATGTGTTATTAATTTGGCTACACAGTAATGTATCCTATTTATTTCTGTTATATCTCATGAATTTTTGTGGACAGTCCTAATTACTATATTCATCTGTTTTATCAGACTTTTAACTTTTGGGGGTTTAATGACCTTCTGCAGTTTATTTCTTTCATTAATCTTAATATTTCCATCCATAAATATTAAATCAAGTAACTCTTCTCTTAGATCATTTTCTTCTAAACTGAGGGGACATTTTTTGTTCCTGCAGGCATTCTATAGAGAATTCCAGAGCTTCTTCCTGTGCCACGTTCAGAGCTTTTTCCTGTGCCATGTTGTCTTCAGTTTCACCCTGTGTCATCCATTGCTCCTTCATATGGGAAGTCACTGGCCTATCACTCTACAGCATTGACTATGTCAGAGTTGCCACAGTTTCCTGCTCTTTCCCTTACTGTATAGCTCCAACTGAACCTCTGTACTGGTTTCCTGTGGAAGGCTCCAAAGTATCTTCATATGTCAACTGATTAGATGCTGCGTACTCCACTGGTTTCTCCCTAATTTTTGTGTCCATTGCTCTATCCTGTTGTGTTGTTACCTGAGTTAATTTTTTTTTTACACTAAATCCTTCACTTTGCAGGTACTCCATAACCTAAAGATCTGATATTATTAATCCTCGTTCATTCCTTACGCATGGGTATCGGTTCTGAGCTCGGAACCGAGCTGGCCATTTTCCAAGCTTGCGTCAGCTTCAAACTCTCGTGCTAAACTCTTACCCACAATCCCCCTCTCCCTGTTACCTCAAATTTCATTTGCCGTGTTGACATTCGGTCGTGTCAAGCTACTTCTCTTGAGCTAAGAATAGTCAATTGTTGTTTAATAGCTTTACAGATTACTTTTCTCTCAGAAAAGTTCATATTTGATTGTCTCTTACCCTATCGCATTTAGTGTTCACTAGACGACTGACTCATTTCTGCCCCCACCAGACATCCACTGGAAAAAGCCCTGGCATACTCTCTCCTTGCTGCTGAAAGGCTAGGCATAACCATAAACTGGCAGAAATCCAATCTCACCCCATCTCAGTTGACAGAATTCATAGGGGTTATCTTGGACACAAAAAACTGCAGAGCTGCTATTCCAGAGCACAGAATTCTAAGGATAAAGCAATAACTAATTCCAATCCTTTCAAAGGAAAAATCCACGGCTCAGTCTGTTCTACAGCTGTTGGGTTCCATGGCAGCCTCCATCACCATTGTTCCCCTGGCCAGGTTTCACATGAGGATTCTACAATGGCTACTGCACACCCAATGGTATCCTTTTCAGCATCCTCTTTCAGCCATGATTCGAGTAACCCATGGGTGCAAACAGGATTTAAATTGGTGGATGACACACAATCTCTTACAATGATCTTGCCCCTTCTCCCCCCAGCAGCCCAAGGCCACAGTGACCACAGACGCCTCCCTGATGGGGTGGGGGAGGCTATGTCAGGGACAGACAGCCCAAGGCACTTGGTCTGAACTCGAGGCCCATCTGCATATAAATGTTCTAGAATTGAGGGCGGTGCTTCTGGTGTTGCAAGCATTCCCTCCCCTGCTACCGTCTGGGACAATTGCGATTCAATCAGACAACATGGCAGTGGTCTGCTACATCAACAAGCAAGGTGGAACCAAATGTTACCCCCTTTGTCGAGAGGCCATGAGGATATGGCAATGGGCGATGGCTACCAACCGTTTTCTTCTAGCAACGCACATTCACGGGAGTTCCAACGTGATAGCAGACAGACTCAGCAGGTGCATTCTTCAGCCTTACGAGTGGTCCCTGAATCCCTTGATAGCGGTGGAGATCTTCCACTGTTGGGGCCGTCCTTGCTGTGACCTCTTTGCATCCCCGACCAACTACAAATGCAGCAACTACTTCACCCTGATTCCCCCTCTGGGACAGCCACCCAGGGATGATCTAGTTCACGATTGGCCCTCGGGTCTTCTTTACGTATTTTCACCCTTTCCCCTCATTCCCCAATTTCTGAAAAAAGCCCATTGGTTGAAGAGCAAGGTGATCCTCATAGCACCATATTGGCCTCAAAAGATTTGGTTCTCCTTCCTTTGGCCTCACCTACTAGATCGACCATGAGTTCTCCATCCAACTCCGGAGTTGATCTCACACCCACAGAACCTGATTCATCCCAACTTGAACAGCCTGAAGCTCACGGCTTGGCTACTCCAATTCCCTTGATTGCCAGGCAGAATGTTCTTTCTTTACCAGTACATGATATTCTCATTGCTTCTCATAAGTCTTCCACTAGAATTACTTATCTGAGCAAGTAGAAAAGATTTACCTGTTGGCTGAAAGATAAACAAGTAGACCCCTTTTCAGCACCAGTGTTGATAATACTAGACTATCTGGCTGACCTGTTTCAATTGGATCTGTCGGCCACTGCCATTCGAGTTCATTTGGCTGCAATTTCTAATTTTCATGAGGGTGTCCAAGATTCCTCTCTTATGTCCCATAAATTGTGCAAGACCTTCATAAAAGGTGTGAATCATCTGAAGCCACCTTTTAGAGAACCTATTCAACCATGGGCTTTATCATTAGTTCTACAAGCACTGACAATGTCACCTTTTGAACCAGCCTCTTCTTGCGACCTCAAGTATTTGTCATGGAAAACCTTGTTTTTGGTCACTATTACTTCTGCCAGATGTATTTCTGAACTTCAAGCTTTATGTATCAAGAGTCCATACTTGATTTCTCATAGAGATGGAGTGTCTCTGAGAACTAATCCATCATTTCTGCCTAAAGTGATCTCTGAAATGTCCATTAATCAAGCCATTGAATTGCCAGTTTTCTTTCCCAATCATTCAAACAGAGGAGAGTATTGCCTACATACCCTAGATATACACAGGCAAATCCATTTTTACTTAAACAGGACTAAACCCTTTCGTAAATCTGACCAGTTATATTTGGCTTTTTCTGGACCTAGATTAGGATCTGCTGTTGCTAAGGTCACATTAGCTAGATGGTTGAAGGACTGTGTGACCTCCATTTATACACAATGCAATATCTCATTGCCTACAACCATGAAAGCTCATTCAACAAGGTTGGTGACAATTTCTGCTGCCTTCCATGCCAGAGCTCCTTTACATGACATCTGTGCAGCTGCAACTTGGGCTATGCCTCATACCTTCATCAATCATTATAAATTGGATTTGGCCTCCAGGGGAAGAGCATCTTTCAGTTCTATGGTGCTTAGGAATATCCTTCCATGAGAGCCTCCCAGGAATAGAGGTAGCTGGGGACTCTGTCTCATGTGTAAGGAATCAACGAGGATTAACAATATCAGATAAAGAAGTTATGTCTTACCATAACGTTCCATCTGTATTGTTGATCCTTGTTCTGTCATTACGACCGTCCCTCCTTCCCCCTCCTGTGGTTTCTAGTGGATCTCACCATCCGGTTCTCTTAGGTTATTTGACCGTAGGTAGCCTCTACCTTATTTGACTTGCAAACTCAAACTGAGGTAACAGGGAGAGGGGGTTGTGGGTAAGAGTTTAGCTTGAGAGTTTGAAGCTGACGCGAGCTTGGAAAATGGCCGGCTCGGTTCTGAGCTTGGAACCGATACCCATACGTAATGACTGAACGAGGATCAACAATACAGATGGAACGTTATGGTAAGACATAACTTATTTTTCTATTTCTTTAGTTTCTCCATTACTAATCCTCTTTTCCTCTTTGTTTTCTTATTTTTTTTTTTTTTTTTTGCATTTGAAGATTTTCCATGTCTGGATATCTTTTCCTGTATTGCTCTTCAAATATCTTTGATGCTGCTGTTTTTTCATTGATTAGGTTTGTTTTCTCCTACGCATAACTATTAGACTATATTACATCTCTCTTTCTTTCCCATGTCTATATTTCTTCTTCAGATGTCTCCTGGTTCTCTTGTTTCTCCATACTTTGGGGACTAGTTGTTCCATCATGCTGGGATATGACCTGTGTCTTATTCCATAACTTCAGCTTTTATTTTTTTTAACTTCTTTAACTTCTACTTGACTAATTTTCTATTCTCCATTCCCTCTTTGTGATTTTATTTTTTTATTGTGAAATTTTCCATATCTGGATGCCTTTGCCTGTATCTCTCTTCAAATATATTTGTAATCACAGTATGCCTTTCCCTTTGGACACTAAGACATGCCCAGCTTTAACCATCTTAGCTACAGGGAACATTTTAACAACTTAATAGTGACATGTTATGACTATTGTAGGTATCGGCCTTATGAATCCTGAACCATTTCCTTGAGATTACAATGCAACATGTAGGAGGTCACATTAGCTAGATGGTTGAAGGACTGTGTGACCTCCATTTATACACAATGCAATATCTCATTGCCTACAACCATGAAAGCTCATTCAACAAGGTTGGTGACAATTTCTGCTGCCTTCCATGCCAGAGCTCTTTACATGACATCTGTGCAGCTGCAACTTGGGCTATGCCTCATACCTTCATCAATCATTATAAATTGGATTTGGCCTCCAGGGGAAGAGCATCTTTCGGTTCTATGGTGCTTAGGAATATCCTTCCATGAGAGCCTCCCAGGAATAGAGGTAGCTGGGGACTCTGTCTCATGTGTAAGGAATCAACGAGGATTAACAATATCAGATAAAGAAGTTATGTCTTACCATAACATTCCATCTGTATTGTTGATCCTTGTTCTGTCATTACGACCGTCCCTCCTTCCCCCTCCTGTGGTTTCTAGTGGATCTCACCATCCGGTTCTCTTAGGTTATTTGACCGTAGGTAGCCTCTACCTTCTTTGACTTGCAAACTCAAACTGAGGTAACAGGGAGAGGGGGTTGTGGGTAAGAGTTTAGCTTGAGAGTTTGAAGCTGACGCGAGCTTGGAAAATGGCCGGCTCGGTTCTGAGCTTGGAACCGATACCCATACGTAATGACTGAACGAGGATCAACAATACAGATGGAACGTTATGGTAAGACATAACTTATTTTTCTATTTCTTTAGTTTCTCCATTATTAATCCTCTTTTCCTCTTTGTTTTCTTATTTTTTTTTTTTTTTGCATTTGAAGATTTTCCATGTCTGGATATCTTTTCCTGTATTGCTCTTCAAATATCTTTGATGCTGCTGTTTTTTCATTGATTAGGTTTGTTTTCTCCTACGCATAACTATTAGACTATATTACATCTCTCTTTCTTTCCCATGTCTATATTTCTTCTTCAGATGTCTCCTGGTTCTCTTGTTTCTCCATACTTTGGGGACTAGTTGTTCCATCATGCTGGGATATGACCTGTGTCTTATTCCATAACTTCAGCTTTTATTTTTTTTAACTTCTTTAACTTCTACTTGACTAATTTTCTATTCTCCATTCCCTCTTTGTGATTTTATTTTTTTATTGTGAAATTTTCCATATCTGGATGCCTTTGCCTGTATCTCTCTTCAAATATATTTGTAATCACAGTATGCCTTTCCCTTTGGACACTAAGACATGCCCAGCTTTAACCATCTTAGCTACAGGGAACATTTTAACAACTTAATAGTGACATGTTATGACTATTGTAGGTATCGGCCTTATGAATCCTGAACCATTTCCTTGAGATTACAATGCAACATGTAGGAGGCCATATCAAGTTCCAAAGGACTTTAAAGGAGTGAACCATCACTTTATGGGCATGAACCATCACTTTATGGGCATGTTATGACACTGCCCATTTCTCTGAGGGCCTGGAATGCTTAGATTATAGACACATTGAAATTAAGTCCCCTCCTTCCTGGTTCAGAGGGACTGTGATACATCAACATAAAGATGTTTCAATCTCTTAAATGGCATTTGCTCTGTAATGTCTGAGACATTATTTATAGTTTGTCATTGTATCATCTGGGTATTCCCATGATTCACATATCTGACACATACTTATCCTCTAGCAAAGGTTCTTTTAAAGACAGGAGTATTGAGTTGGTAAGAATACATCGGTATTATCATGCTTTGACTTTTCAAGTAATTGCTTTGCACTCTGTACTGCAAGTTGAGCTAGACCATTGGATTGAAGATATTCAGGACTACTAGTGACATGTATAAAGTCCAATTCTCTTGCAAATTTCTGAAACAGCTGGCTAGTAAATTGAGTACCATTGTCAGTATAAAGTTTGTGAGGGCTACCATGAACTGAAAAATGATGTTTAAGCTTAGTGATAACAGCTGTTGAGGTTAGGTTTGGTAGCAGATCAGTTTTCAAACCAGTTTGAGTAAGAGTCTACCAAAACCAAATACTGTTGATTATTCCATTCAAAGATATCTTTTCCAACAGTAGACTGATGAAGTTCAGGTATTGGAGTTAGCTGAAGTGGTTCTTTTTGCAAATGTGCTCTGGTACTACTACATATCGGATAAGAAGAAAGAACACTATCAATGTCTTTGAATAATGAAGGCCAAAATACTAGTTCTTTAGCCCTAGTGGATAATAAACCTAAGTGGCTGCAATACAAAATATGAATATATTCACACTGTAATGAAGCAGGAACAACAATTTTAGGACCTTTGAAAATTATTCCATCTTCTATCAACAATTCATCTGTATAGTGAAAAACTAGATTGATTTAACTGCCATCTGACACTAATGTAGTGATTGAGTTTTTGTGAAATTCAATCAGCCACGGTGTGATTTCTCACTCAAGTCTAGTGTAGGAAAAATCACACACTGACATTACATCAAAGTCAAAATTTTCAGCATCAAGCAGTTCTGTTGTACTTCTAGGTAATTTGGATAAAGTATCGGCCAGATAAAGCAATTTATCTTTAGTGTAGACCATTTTAAAATTGTACTTTTGCAATTTGAGCATCATTCTTTTTAATCTCACCAGAGCAGAATGTATAGGGTTCTTTAGAATAGTAACCAGAGGCTGATGATCAGTTTTAATTTGAATAGCTCAACCATAAATGTAATCGTGAAACTTGGAACATGCAAAAACTATAGCTTAGACGTTCTTCCTCAATTTGAGGATAATGCATCTCAGTGTAAGTGTCCTAGACGCATAGGCTACTGCTCTGCCCTCTTGTAGAATAACTGCACCAAGACCAAAATTAGAAGTATCACAGGATAGAAATACTGGTTCATTCATATCATAGTACCTTAACATGGGGGGGGGGGTCACAATTATCTGCTTAAGGTCATCAAACACCTTCTGATAATGTTGTAACCATGACCAAACAACATTCTTTCATATTAGCTCTCTTAATGGTGCTGTCAACTCACAGAAATCTGGAATAAACTTGCCCAAATAGTTGACCGTGCCCAAAAAATGCTGTAAACTCTGCACGTTATCTAATATTGACATCGCTAAAATAGCTGTTTGGTTGGTTGGGTTGAGTTTTAATCCTGTACTTGTAACAAATATCATACATAGGTTACTTCTGGAAGTCTGAATTTGCACTTCACAATATTGAGCTTCAAATCTACTTCATGTGATTTATCTACTTTCTTGAGGTTTCTGTCATGCTCTGCTTCGCTGTTGCCGCCAACCAGTAGATCGTCTAATATTAGGCACAAGGATAACATGAAAAAATTTGTTCAATTGCAAGTTGAAAAACTTCACTTGCAGAATTTATTCCCAATGGCATCATTAGAAATCTGTATCTGCTAAACAAGGTGCTAAAAGTAGTTAGAAATTAGGATTTGCAATCAAGCATCATTTGCCAAAATGAACACTTTGCATCCAAAGCAGAAAATACAGTAGCATTTGGTATTAGAGCTGCGACTTCCTCTACTGTGCACATTGGATATGGCCTCTTTAATGCTTTGTTCAAATCTCTAGGGTCAATACATTTTCTGATTTCATCTGAGCGTTTCTTCTGAGTGGCTACCATGGACGACACCCATTCAGTTGGTTCTGTGACTGGACAAATCACACATTGCTGCACCACATTGTCCAACTGAGCTTTGACTTTATCTTGCAACACTATCAGAACTATTCTTGCTGGTCTGACTACTGGAGTGATGGTCTAATTTCATAGAATACACAACTGGAAGCTTGCCCAACTTGTCATTGAAAACATCAGCATACTCTGAGAAAATGACTTCTGGAAAATTTTAACTTGGAACTGCACTCACACGATGAACTTCTTTAGCAAAAAAAAAGCAGAGTCTTTCTCAAACTATCTTTGAGACCTAATAAAGATTGCACTGGTCATCGGACTTCATAGAATAATAATTGTAACAGTTCTCAGCCAAACTACATGGAAGTATTACTGAACCTTCGGTTTGAATTTCTTCACCTCCATATGCAACAAGTCTCCCATTGCTGGTTCCATTGAGTGGTCCGTTGGTTCTTACCTTTGCAAATGTATCGGCTGATATAACATTGCACTTTGATGCAGTGTCTGCTGTGAGCTCTGTGGATTTCCCATTGATCCAAACTATGTAACTCTTCACTTCCTCTTCATCAGTTTACTGCTTCCACTCTTTCTCCCAGTTTACTGCTTCCACTCTTTCTCCCAGTTTACTGCTTTGACTCTTTCTCCCAGTTTACTGCTTCGACTCTTTCTCCCAGCACTGATACACCATCCATGTAGAAAGTTGATTGTTTTGAGCTCTACTTGAGCAACTTGTTTTTTTGTATGACCTTTCTTTACAACCGTGTGAGGCTTTCTTGATTTGCAAATCTTATGATAGTGGTTCCATTTTTTAAACTTATTTGGCACAGCTGACCTTATGCTAAACATTTCTCTCATGGTTTGCACCACCATTTTGACAGCTGATAATAAAGCTAGACCTGGGTTTTGCTGATTCATGCTTGTATGGCACTGAGATGGCAGTGGAGCTTGCACTTCTCCAGAAACTTTCTGGAATACTTGGCACCTTCTTCAGAATTCCTATGGTTGCTCTTTGCATAGGCCTGTTTCTGTTGGTCACGTATTGCATACTGTCTACATTTGCTCTGGAGTTTGATGAAACCATGCTTTTCTCATTTGTAAACATGTTCGTGTGCTTTTCTGTCACCTCAGGGATCTGGCAAATGTCTGTCGTCTTGCTTAATATCAAATCACTGTCACAAAGCAACATCTTCCTCACAGCAGCACTATTAATAACACATACAAGTCTATTCTTTACCAGCTCTTCATCTTTCAAGTCACCAAACCGACACATTTTCGCCTTGTTCCTCACGTCAGTTATATAAGCTGCAAATGTTTCAACTTGTTTCTGTTTTCTAGTGTAAAATAAATGCCTCACTAATGTAATGTTCGTGTGTTGGTTGCACATTTCTCTGAATTTACGCTTTAAACACTCTTGGTCTTCTTTGGATTCAGCTTGCACAAAAATATGTCGGTCTGCACCTTCACCTTCATACACTGCTGGTGCATATACAAATGATCACTCTTTTTCTATAGCCTCAGATCCACCTGGGTTCAACAAAATCAATGCCCTTGTGAGTGCATCTTTATCTGCATAAGCTGTTTGTATAAAGATATTGTATTCCTGTTCAAACATTCTCCAGTTCTCTGCAATATTCTGGTCAAACACAAGTGGTTGTGGTTTTTGAAATCCATCTGCCATATTAACACGTACCAACGAAGCATCTTGCAAATGCATACAAATATACACATGTGCATATGTATATATATATATATATATATATATGTGTGTGTAAATATATATATATATTTATATATGCGTGTAAATATATACATATATATATATATATATATATATATATATATATATATATATATATATATACACACACACACACACACACATGCATAAGTTATTGGCATGAACATTCAACTTGCTTGACGCTCTTATTTACAACTGCACTTTCTTTCTTTGTGCTTATCAGTATTGTGCGAGTAAATAACCACTTAGTGCTTTCAATTGACTGGACTTTGCAAAATAAACCTCTTGGGCTACTCAATGCTTTATTGCACTTTGTGAAATGCCTTTGCAAATTTCTTAATGCTTCACTGTGCTTTATGAAACAGCTTTTTAATTTTCTTGATGCTTTATTGTACTTTGCAAAATAACTTTTTAGCTTTCTTGATGCTTTACAAAACTCAATGGAGTAGCTTGGCAACTTGTTTACTGCCTCACGGAGCTTACCAGAATACTTTCTTGGACTTTGCGATGCTTTATGAACTTCAATGACTTTCTTGGACTTTGCGATAGTTTTATTAACTTCAATAAGTAAAGACAACAATTCTAAATCAATGGCTATCAGAACTGGTAAAGGCAAAAATGCTAAAATCATTGGCTTTCGGAATTGGTGAAGGCAAAAATGCTAAAGCAGTTGCTTTGAAATTTATCGATATAGGCAGGCATGGAGCAGTCATACATTATCACTTATTAAGGTCATTGCTTTAAGAAACATTTGAGAACTTTGCAATGCACCTGAGCAATTCATGAGCATTGTAATAGTCCTGTAATCCTTTACAAGAAACACCTTTCTTTAATACAAGAAACTCATTAAGCAATTGCACAATGCAAATAATCAGATTTTGGTTGGCCAAATTCAATGCCTTTTGAGGTATACACACTTTGTAAATGTCTAGATGCAATACATTGAAATGTTCCCAAAATGGCGGCACGGCTTTACAGTACAAGAAGCATTCTGTAATGATGGCATTCTGTGAACAGCCACACCCAGCATAAGAACTTTTCTTCAAACAACCAAACTCCAATTGAATTACATGAGATAGTTGCACTTTGTACACAGTGAATTCTTTGAAATACATGCACAGTAATAAGCACAACCTGTAAGCACTTTTGCACACTCTGAGATACTTCAAATGACTTTAGTTACTTTTTTGATATCAAACAAAGTCGTAGTAATGCCCAAACCACAGTATCTTGCCCATCATAGCAGTTGTGATACTTTAATTTTTCTTACTGTACCTCTTTTCTTTCTTATTTATTATTCTCAGTGCTCATTTAAACCTTTTTTCTTTTTAATGCCCAGCATATTTTTTTATGTGCTTGTTTTACTGTAAACATGGCCAGTTATGCCTTAAACACACTTTTTGCCTTAAACATGCTCATTTTGTACTTTAACATGCTCACTTTATCTTTAACATGCTCGTTTTCTACATTAAACACATTCATTTTGTCAAACACTTTTATCTTAGACATTTTCTTTCATTAACAGACTTTTTTGATCTTTCCGCTTGCCTGATGATGTGGTTTACGCCCTTGTAATGCCTTGACTTGCCTGTTTGCATCGAGTAAATAATGTGTGTTGGTTTTCATTATCTTAACTCCTTCTGCTTATGTTCACACCGTTTTCCCTTGGTTTTACCTTCACTGTTGCCTTTACATCTCACGGCTCTAAATGTTTTATTCTTTTCTATCCCAGTTATGACACTGTGTTGCTTTCATTTTGGTACACAAATAAAAACTAGTCCTTGTGGGTTCTGTTTAAGCAGCTTTATTGTGTACAAACAGATTACTGTAAAGCTTACTTGATTATGACTAAGTAACTTCTATACAAACTAACTGCTGTGATCATACGTGCTTACACACTGGCTGCTTCTTCAAAATGACACTAGGGGTTGCACTTGTCTGGAATTTATACATGCATGCACAGACTAGCATGCTTCTTAAAGACATAGTGCACACATGCTACACTTTGATCTACAGCATGTATATCGTTTGTCTTGTTCTTAATAGTTGTATGTACGTCATTTATGTACTTCATAGTTGGAGAGCCATTGAAACCAGAGTCAAATTCCTTGTATGCTTGCATACTTGGCCAATAAATGTCATTCTGATTCAGATTCTGAATGTGATTCTGATTAGAAGTGAAAAGCATGTACTTTGTCTCTTTGATAACCATTCCTATCCCTATATCTGGGGAGAGTTCCTTCTCATATAAAAAATAACAATTAATTTTGTCAGATGGTTAATGGAATGGAAAGATGAATCTTGTTATATGAATGTCAAGAGAAGCTGGGGTTTGGAAGCAGTGGGGAAGATGTTGGTGAAGGGCCTCTCACTTGTTGGTGAAATTGTTGGAATTTTCTGTATCCCACAATTAATTACTTTAGTTTTAATAAAAAAGACTTGTTGCCCCTTTATTTTCCCATTATTTTCATGTGCCATTTTGAGAACAAATGTATTTACCCCACAAACTTTTTTCTAAATTTGTGTTGACATATCAAAGTTACATTGATGATCGCATGTTCATATGTAAATTGGAAATGAAAGATTTTGAGGGGTTCATAGAGCAACCGAATAATAATCCTTTTGGTTTGAAATTCACTTTTCATCTTAATAGGCATCATTCAATTTTTGGATATAGAATTTTATACAGATGTTAAAAACAGAGTGCAATTCAGGCGATATAAAAATGAAGGCAGTTAATTTCCTACATGCAAGTAGTTCCCATCCTCCCCATTTGTTGGGCACCCTACATTTTGAAGAGTTTAGAAGTGCTTATGACCATACTTCAGAGTGGCATTTGTTAGAAAAATAATTTTTTTAAGTAAAAGAAAAGTTGTTGATTTGGGACTGTTCTTAACAGGTGATAGAAAAAGCCATAAAACAGAATAAAAGGTGGCAGTTGTGATAAGCATACAACTAGCAGTTTGCGTAGCAACAGAGAGTCAACTTTAAGGGGAGATGTAGTCAAGGATAAGGTTGAAAGGATATTTTTTCTACTAAGTTTTCATCTTTTTCATCCGTAATGAAGAAAGCAGTAGAAAATTTGTGATCTATAGTATGTTATGATGAAGCAGTGGGTGAATTGTTCCCTAAAAATATGACTTTCTCTTGTGGAAGATTGAGTAACTTAAAAGAAAATTTGAATTCTAAGTGGGTAGCAGCAGGAGGGAGCCAGGCAGATTTGTATTCTTGTGAGAAATGTAAAGTATGCAAAATGATTAAGAATATTTCTTAAACTAAAGGTGAATGGCAGGAAGTTTTTTTTTTTTATAGATTCAACTGCTATTCATGTGGGATGGTTTATGTAGTGGGATGTGGTTGTGTTCCCACCTAATGATACATAGGACAAACTAAAAACATGGGGACAATGTATATATTAGAACATTTGGGAAACATTAGGAATAAATGTCTGGATAGCCCAATTGCTGACCATTTTTATAGGGTCCATGGGGGGACTAGATGAGAGCCTTTATTTTAGAGTTTTAGCAAAGCCACAGTTAGGGTGAAGTGTAACTTTATACATAAATTGATGGAAATAGAAAGTTAATTTATTTTGAATTTTAGGATGTTAAAACCACGAGGAATGACTTTAGAGCTCAATTTGAATGTTTGAGGTTAAAAAATTTTGTAAAGCTTTTTCAATGGATATATTTAATAAAGTACGTAATTTATTTACATATTAAAAATTTACTAGCACTTTAACCATATGAATGTACAATTGGATAACTAATTAATTAATAATGATTAATGGTTGTGTATTTAAATGGCTGCTTGGTGTAATGTATTTTATTCCTTTGAAGACACTTACATGAGGTACCAGAACATGAATAAAGTGAAATTTTGTAGCATTGCAGTAGCTTTATATCAGTGTGTTTTTTTTTCTGGAGTTTGTTTTGTGTTATTATACCAGTAATCAAGGAGCCTGAATCCCCACCACTGACACTGGACAGGGACGTTCACTTGGAATGCAAATGGATACACTCAGTATTTCCAGGTGCAGACCTCTCTGCATCAAGCACAATTTTCCTTAAGAGCACAAAAGGCACACACATAGCCCACAATCTGGGTGTCTTATCTGTCTCCACCCAGGTCCCCAATAAGGCTGCCCACTGGCACTGTTAAATCATTGCTTTATGTCCCTGCCCCAAATAGCTCTCACACACACACACACACACACACACACACACACACACGCACAGACAGACACACACACACACACACACACACACACACACACACACACACACACACACACACACACACACACACACACACACACAGAGGCCTAGTCCTAAATTGCTCATTATTAGTCAGATAATCCTAACCCAGGTAAACAAAGTCAAAAACATTTTTCATCAGAAGAGAGACAGTATGGGTCAGATTCTGAAATACTTACTATCAGTGTAAGTGACTTACTTGTGCGGAAGGCTTAGCTGTAAACAGCCTTGCACAGTGTGCCAAATTCCAAAACACTTTCTCTTAGCCTGCTCTCAATATAAGTGGTAACTGACACTGAGAGCAAGTCTTTTGGTACTGGGCCCTATGTTTGCTGTTCAGATCACTGTTGAAGTATCTGGTAGAAAACTTAATTTCTTGAAACCAAATATCAGGAAAGAATATCAGTTGCTAAATAAATGCACAGAGCAAGAAACTGAAATGTGAAAGGGATTCAGGGAAATTAAGTGTGAGGCGAGAATGGAGAGGCTGGGACAATAATCCTTAAAAGTCAAAAAGAGTGCAGATGATGTGATTCCTCCTTTTAATCAACTGGGCATGCAATGTAAGTGAGGTAAAAATGAAGCAGGGGGGTGACATATGGGAGCATCATCATACAAAGGGGGCATACTTGCATTAAGATATGAGAAAACATGATTGTGCTGAAAGGGTGATGATTCTGAAGAAATCCATGTAGAAATTCCAAAGGCATAGGATGGGTGGGACTGAAGAGAGAGTGGTTGGTGTAATATTTAGTCATCTGGGCCATTTATTAGTCTTCAGCTCCTGGCTAAATACATGCATACATTCATGTACACAATGTGTGCCCCCTAGTATGAAAATGTTATGTTCATCATTTTTCTCTCTTTTTATCTCTATCTCTCATTGCTGTTGTTTCTCATTCTTTGCTATTACTGTTAACGAAGAAGAACTGTATACATACTATATTTTTATTGTAGAGGTTGTACGAAATGTACTTTTTATCATTGACTTAATGGTTTTGTTAAAGCTGTTAAGGACTTTAAGGACAGATCAGAGAAATGATCAATTATGCATTTCAATAAAGTGGCACATTTCTTTGTTTCTCAATATTATTTCTCATTTATCAGTTTGCATTTGCTAAGAAAAGTATTTGGACACACTGCCTTGTAAGAAAAAAAATGATTTTCTAAAGTAATACAGTTCTGCATAATTACTGATCAGATGTGTACCATATCCACAGATAAGATTTGCATATTAGGATAGCTTCTGATACTTAAGATGCTTTTACATGCCATTATTTTTCTCTCTGTAAAAATCATGCAGTAGATTAGCTCAGCACAATACTAATGTTGTTCATTTAGAGGTGTGTGAACATAAGTACACGTTAACTAATTCACTTGTTTAAGTGTCTTTGTGTAATAATGGATAACAACCATTTTCCATCTCATTGTGTAAACCTTTTTATACAATAATAGTAAGTTATTTCAGGACCATTTACTTTAAATCCATTTGACTCATTATAAATATTTTAGTTTTTCAAGCTACAAAGCAAAAGAGCATAGAGCTGTGCCGTTTACGGGTAGAAAATGTAATTGCTTGTAAATGTTCCTGCATTTCAACACCACACACTGAAGTATTGACACATTATGTTGATATTTAGACATCAAAAAGTTCAAGAGCTGTAAAAACTGTTTAGTTAAGATTCATTCCCTTCCTCTAATGGAACATCTGCTCTTTCTAGTGTCATTTGCAGTATACAGAGCACATGACGTATGCACAACTATATGTCAAGACTCCTGATCTGGGCTGCACTGTAATAATTTGTACTTTCATGTTAACGGTAAATATTTTATTTACAAATGTTGACAAATAAGTGCCTTAATGTATTTTCTGTGCTTACTACAGAGTGCTCATTTTGGATTTATGTTGTGTAGCAATGCAGCCATCAATCCGAGTGCTTACATCTGCTTCTGTGACCTCAGTGCAATAGGTATCACTTTTACTATAAATTCTGATATTATAAACAAAACTAAAACTGTTTGTTCTTAGTTCTAGGAATGTCTAATTTCTGAAGTCATAATTTTAAATGAATTTCTTTGCATAGTTGCACTAAAGGTATGAGTGAATACAGTATATAGAATGGAATATGAAAGATGGTAACTGTGATATACTTTTCATACATCCCAGAGTCGACCAGTGCAATTTCTTGGCAAGTATTAATTTTCACTGATTCACAATATATCATAGTCTCTAGCTAGTTTACAAATATCAGAGGTTTTAATAAGATTATATAACATGCACAAGATACAGCATAGATGAAGAGTGCTTCCTGTTACACAAATATGGTATAATTATAAATGAAACATTTCTTGCAGAAGAATAAAGTAAGATGTTAATTTATTATGACAGTCTTTATCAAGCATATGTGTGAACCACCTACCTGAAGTGTGATGGCTAGCTGAGGAATTTTTCTTTGAAATTACCACGTAAACAAGGTTTATTCCATTTCTCATATAATAAAAACAGCTTACTACTCTGTCTGACTTTTCATGATTCAGTGCTCCAGCTAAAGAAATGGTGGTACAGACAATTTTTATCTCACAAAGTCATCTCTATCTTGAAGGAACTCTTGAAGATTATCTGCATTACTATCATATGGTAACCGGGTTATTAGAATATGGGTATTTTCCCCTGTGGGTCCTGTTATCATTGTGAAACAAGTATTATGATACAAACTTTTTTTTGGGTTAGTTTACAGGTGGAAACTTTTGAGAACTAAAATACTAGGTGCTCATTGTCAGCAGCATAAAGTTCATTGTCTTGTGAAATATTACTGTATTCTTATTATTGTATACCTGCACTGTATTCTATGTTTCTCAGTTTGCTATTTGTATACCTGCACTGTATTCTGTGTTTCTCAGTGTGCTGTCTGTATACCTGCACTGTATTCTGTGTTTCTCGGTGTGCTGTCTGTATACCTGCACGGTATTCTGTGTTTCTCAGTTTGCTATGGAATTATTGGTTCATAATATCTTGTTAAGCCTACAACAGGGGAAGACTGTCAAGACGCACAACCACATCACCCAGTACTGGTGGGAAAATAACAGTGTTCCCTCTTATGCAGACTTTCTCTATACATGCCTTGTGAGAGTTTGCCATTTCGGGTCCCTATTATATAAACAAAGTTTCAAAACTTCGAATGTGCCTTCATCGACAGCATAATGTCGAAAAGGTTAAATCCCAAACACACAGAACAGCAATTTTTTCGTAGGGAAAAAAATCACTGGACTGTTTTCGGGGCTTTGCCATTTCCTACTATGTGATGCAATCTTGGAGTAGGTATATTTAAGTAGGGGGTGTGGAGGGCACAGCCCCCCACATGGGGGGGTGGGGGTCAAAGCCCCCACTTTATTTTGTGTTTTTTTTTTGTTTTTTTTTTTGTGGACCAGTGATTTTTTTTCCTGTGTGTTCGGAATTTGGTCTTTTCGACATTAGGCTGTCGATGAAGGCACATTTGAAGGTTTGAAACTTTGTTTAAATAATATAGATGCACCATTTTTCTTCTAGTCTCCCAGTCTGGTTTCAAATGTTGCTAGGGACATACGCTACATGATAGGGTAGAGGATCCTATTCTATAAATGGTAGATATGGTAGGTTGGTATATGCCATTCCATCTGGTAGTGTTGATATGAGAGTGTAGGTTTATGTCTATAGAATGGGTGTTTGCTTTATCACTTATTCTGTTCTGTTCAGGTGAAGGAGTTCCTGCAGTGATGTCCTATTCTTACCATGGAAATCTAAACAGAGATCACCCCTCAGGAGTCTGAATGACACTGAGTAGAACGACAGAGTTTTTAATCTTTGAAAGTTGCTAAGGTTATTGAAGGGTATTGAGACCTGAAATCTTTTTGATGAGGAATCACTGAGGTCTCTCAAGTTGGTTTAAGTCCTTGTCAATGTACATGCAAAGGGGCTCATTATATTCAATGATGGACCTTATAAGGGTACGTCAGCCTGAGACTATAACTTATTTGCAGCTTGAGGGAAACCATGAAGGATACGCTGTGCAAGGCAGAAGGATTTTTTAAGCACAATAGAGACATGGTAGCCAAAGGAGAGTCTATTGTCAACATATGTACCCAAGTCCGTTATCCATCCATCCATCCTCAAACCCTTTTTCCCATTTTGCACATGGGGTCAGGCTGTCACTTTAACAGTGACAGTCATCTCGTGCTAAGGATTACACCACTGGGTGGCTAGCCCTGCCACGGTAGTTCATCTGTACTACTCATTCACAAACGTACTTGCACCTATGGCCAATTTAGAGTGTCCAATCCACCTACTTCAGGTCTTTGGAATGTGGGAGGAAGCTGGAGCACCCAGAGGAAACCCATATGACTGTAGGGAGGACATGCAGATTCCACACAGAAGGCACCCCAGCCAAGAAATGAACCAGAGATTCTCTTGCTATGAGGCAACAATGCTAACTGCTACACCACTGCAGCCCCCCCAAGAACCTTATAACTGCATCAAATCTAGGTAGAATGTTATCTATATAGGTTCATAGGTGTTTGCTAGGCTAATGACCACAAGGGCCTTTTTAAGCCTAGTCATGCATCCCAAATCTCTGACAAGTTCCGATACCTTTGATAAGTGTAAGCATGGGTCTGGGAGATGAAACATTTACAGGTTACCTGTTTGCATCAGAGACATTGGTGCCAAACCATGGATGAATTTCCGACTTCCCATCCAGTTGTCCAAGTTGCACTTGAATTAGATTAGGGAGGAACTCTGTTTCACATGGATGGGGAGCCTGTTCCATACAAATGGATATATGGTAAATAGTAGTGGTGCTAGATTTCCCAAAGAAAAATATACTGTATTTCTTAGTGCTGATGGGAAGCCCATGCTTTGTAGAGCAAGTATTTGTTTAGTAAAGACCTTGCTTAAGAATTTGAGCACTAGCATCGGATTTGATAATGGCTTTCAGTTTGCAATCACAAGCAAACTTTATATTGGCTTTTTTTCATAGAAAAATATTAACTTAACATGAGTAGATCCAGGACAGTCTATTGTGGGGCACCACTAGTAATATTTTTCTCCCTAGAGCAAATAATACTGATTCTGTTAGACAGCCAGTTACCAGTCTGTTGAATTATGAACAAGTTAATGTTGAGTTATAAGAATTTGCCAATAATCCCAGCATTGACAGGTAGTGTCAAAGGTCTTGGCAACATCCAGATAAGCTGTGCTGAATGTATACTCCATAGGTCTTGCCTGAGTAATCATTTTAAAGAAATCATCCAGGTGAAACAGGCAAGATCTGCCTTTTACAAAGTCAATCTCGTGTTTCCACAAAGATAAGGTCACCTATAGCACTGCTTACTAATTCAGATATAATATAGTACATAAACTTGCAAATAGTACCAGTGAGTTTACTGGATCTATAATTCCAGAGAGAGTAGCTGGAACAGTTTTATACAAGGGCATCACAACTTCTCTTCTTTACTCCACAGCTATATAACCATTGGAGACATTGAGACTGAAGAGCTGATAGAAGGATCTTGCTAAGTGAGAATTTATGCTTCCGAATTTGCTTCCATGAATAATGTCAGGACACAAGGAGTAGTGTTTCTAGCCTTGGAAAGTGCAAAAAGGACTTGTTCGAAATTGATCTCAAGTGGAGAGGTGTGAGGAAGAATAGAGGGGAGAGACAGGAGGGTAGGAAGAATGAAAATAGAAGTGACTTTGTCCACAAGAATGTTAGCAAGGTCAATGAGGATGGAGAAAGAGGTACTACTGGGGAAAAGCAAAGTACAGAATTGTCGGTGAGCTTTAATCTTCCTAAAATAGATTGCTATTCCTATGGTTGTCTTTTGAATTAGGGGCAATAATAAGTGCATAGATGTCCTTACATTTCCTAATGGTAAGATGGAGAGACATACTTACCAAAAAGCCTTTTAAAATGATGAAGTGGACATATTTAATGATGACCAGGATCTTTTTCTTTCTGCTATAGAGTTTGCTGACATGGTAGCTCCTCAATAACGGTTTAGTTGCAAATTTGCCATTGTGCTTACAACAGATTGGCATGGATGCTTCAGTGCATCTATTGAAGCGGGGATGAAATTCAGAGCAGTAGGCCGGAGCCTCATTTTTAAGATTTGTGGCACATCTCTGCTATTTGTGATTATCAATAAGATCAGTAAATAGCAAATAGATTGTTTTGGAGTAATCTCTGAATGTACAGGAATTATAAGGGTCCACGGAGAAAGTTTTCATAGAATATAACAAAAAAAATCAAGAAGATTCAATTGTTTGGTGGATAGAGAACCAACTTGGTCAAGTGCTTTGGCTATTACAAAATCCAGAAAACTCTAGACATATTTGTTGTTGATAGTAATGTTTCCCAGTTTATATGTGGATAGTTAAAGTCACCCATAAGAAATATATTGAGCTCAACTGCTAACTTTTCTAACTGGTTAAGGTATTTTGCATGGTATGTAGGAAGTCATTGATGTGCATCCGTGATTGGCAAAAACATAATGATCAATTTTATTGAGAGTAACTAGGACTCTGACCATTTCAAAATTAACTATAGGCCACTCTCTGTGTCTCCTTCTGACCATGATAGTTGTTTGAATAATTTAGTTGATGTCCCCTTTCAACCCAACAGTTTTCTGTTGAAGGACTTCAACTACCCATCAATAAATTGGATGACTACACTACCAAAGTCAGCAAGCTCAACAGTTCCCTTAGACTAAAAATGTATATTTCCTCATAGAAATAATTATCCTACTAGTGGACTTCCTTTGACCTTGTTCACACAAATATGGACACTTTTATATATTCCCTCATTAAATCAAACCATAACTCAGAGAACATTTCCTTTAAAATTGTTTGTACATTCCACTGTAAATGACTGTGTTTAGGCATTTCTCAAACTTATTAGATGACCTAGATAAGTTCTACTGTAATCCTGTTCTGATGAATTTCTTAATCTCCTATGCCTTTGACTTGTACCACAACTTGTATAACTATATTGATATGGCAGTCCCTGACCATATAACAATATAATGAGATATTTTAAAACAAACCCATATGGTGGAATACCAATGTAAACAAATAATATAACAAGATAAAGACATTGCTTAACGTGTATAAAAGGTCTTAGTCTACCTAACTTAGGAACACAATTTAGCAAGAAAATAAAGAGCTTAACAGAACCATTAGGAAGACTGAAACTGAATATAAACTAAAATAGTCACTGAAACAACAATTATTACCAATAGGATAATAGGAAATGACCAGGCTATCGACCCAGAGGGTCATTTTAAGCTTAGCTGTTTTATCCCAATGTAATACCATAGAAATGTTAGTCAATACCGAAGATTGCATTTAATGATGACTGCCCATGTCCAGGAGGGTCGTGGGCTCTAAACCCAAATATTTACGGTGCCCCATCCACTCGTCCAGGTTCCTCTTGAACGGTATTACAGAGGTGCTCTATTTCACATGAATTGGTAGCCTGTTCTAAAGACACAACAGTCACTGGGAGATAAATCTGTCCTTCCAGCATGTCCTATTTAAGTCACAGGCCATATTTAGGTCCTGGGAATGGTTAGCACTAATCCCATTTGATTTACAGATATGCAGCAAGGTCATTAGGTTTGGGTCTTGGATTGCTCTGTATGCCAGGCATAAGTCTCCCCTAAGAAGTCTGTATGATATGAAGTATAGCGACAGGGACTTTAGTCAGTCTGTGTAAGGCACATGCTGGAATGCTTTGATCTTCTCTGCTAGAAACCTATGAAGTCTGTCTAATTGTTGTAGGTGCTTAGTACGGTACATGCCAAACAGGGAGTTATACTCAATTATGGGACAGATAAGTGGCAGTTATAGGGGGGATATAACTTCATTTCCTATCATGGCGATGCTTTTACTAATCAAGTGTGCCATGTAAAAAGCTTTCCTTACTACAGTAGACACATATTGGTCGAGGTTAAGGTCACAGTCAACATGTGATCCCAGGTCCCTTATCACTTCATGGGTACTTAGGTTATTGTTGTTGATCTGATAGTGTGAGGGACATTGTTTATGTTGAAGGGAATGATGATGCATTTCTTTGCATTCAGATTGAGACCGTGACTAAGACATGAGTTGTTGGTCTGTGTGATAGCCTCCTGGAGTATATTGATATCATTTGGGGATTTAATGATTGCACCTAGTTTGCAGTTGTCAGCAAACTTGGTCAGCCACAAACCCTTAGTTTTGACCTGAACTTCTGAGATGTATATACCAAACAGCAGGGGGCCCAGTAATGACCCCTGTGGCACCCTACTAGTAACAGGTCTGTTGGCTGATGTGGAGTCACCCACTTGATAGTGTGTGTCCTGTTTGTGAGTCAGTTGGTAACCCATCTTACAATGAAGGGGTTTACATTCAGTTTGCCAGTAATGCCTGAATGTGGGATTGCGTTGGAAGCCTTTGCCAGGTTGAGGTCTGCTGTGTACACAGATCTGCCCTTGTCAGTGGCTTTGGTCACATTTTCAAATAAATCCACCAGGTTTAACAGGCATGATCTGCCCTTCACAAAACCAAATTGGATAGCATCCAGGGTTTGGAGGTCATCTGTGTATTTATTTATTTATGAGGTCCATAATGATATATTCCAGTGCCTTACAAATGAGACTGGTCAGGCTTATGGATGTGTAATTCTCTGGGTCTGTTGTTAGGCCACCTATGTGAGGGGAATAACTATTGCTGTTCTTCATTCCACAGGAACAAAGCCTGTGGTTAGGCTGTGATTGAAAAGGGTACTTAGTGGTGATGCTAGTTTATGTTTTAGCCTGTTTAGAAGACAGCCTGGGATGTTGTCTGGTCCCACAGAGGCTGTGTTTTTTGCCTTGAACAAGGCTTTGAGGACCTGCACTTCAGATAAATGGGGAGTATGGGGGAAGGTTTGTTGTAAATTAGGAGGGCATAATAGGGTGAAATTTTTCACAAAACCTATCCGCTAGCACGTTTGCTATCTCTGTGGGGTCAGTGTGTGTAATACCATTGGCCACTAGTTCTGCACATGCTTGGATCCTACCCTTCAGGTTATGTACATAGCTGTAAATGACCTTATGGTTATCCTTGGCTGTACTTGCTAAGTTTATCTCAGAAGAGCCTTTGGAGGATTTGACAAGTTGTCTTGTTTGTCTGTTGAGGATGAGGGGGGGTGCTCTTTCATTGTTTGGGCCTTGCCTTTGTATTCTTGGACACCAACTTTTTGCATTTATTGTAAAATTTCTTGATGCTAGATGTCCAGCATTCCAGCTTGTTTTTACTTGGAACTCTGGCTTTGATTCTTTCTTGTACAGCTGAGTTTATACACTTATGCAAGTGACTGTACAGGGCTTTATTGTAAGCTGTGGTGTAGTAACCACTTCCAACTTGGGGTGGGGCTTGGAATGCATTTATACCTTCACCTAGGAGGGTATAGTTTGCCTTGGTGAAGTTTTTTAGTCTGAATTCACTCTTTATGAGTTCTGGTGTTAGTGCCAGCTCAAAGGTGACTGATTTGTGGTCAGTTTTAACTAATGAGGTATCCCACAGTTGCAGCAGTGCATCAGTTTGGCATGTTGTTGAGGACCAGATCCAGAATGTTTGCTTCTCTTGTTGGTGTATGGACCATTTGTTCCAAGGCATTTGAATTAACAAAGTCAAGGAACTTTTGCACTAATGAGTTAGGGCTAGCGTAGGTTTCCCAGTTGATGCTAGTATAATTGAAATCCCCCATAACCAGTGTGTTTGGTAAAATTTGGATTGTCTCCAATTTTGTCAAGTAGGTTTCATGGGCATCATGAGCTATGGAGGGGGATTTATAACTGACTATGACTTGAATGGGGGGTTTACTCACTGTAACCTGGACCGGAAGTAACTCCATGGAGTTGTCCCATCTAACTAGATGGGAGATAAATTTATCTCTAATATAGATTGAAACACTGCCTTGTTTGGTTTTCACACATTCATTTTGCAGTCTAAAGGTGTGGAAGGCATTGTAGTCTTACAAGGCTGGGTTAGTCTCTGAGGCCTTGATCTAGGTTTCTGTGACAACACAAACATTTTCATTTTCTAGTGATAAAGGTGCTTCCATGGAGTGCAATTTTTGGTTTAAGCTCCTAGCATTTAGCAGTATGACATTTATTTTGTTCTGATTGCTTAATTTCACATAGGTAATGGTGTTTTCGAGACCTTGCCTAAAAAAGGAACTATGGGGGAGGCAAGAGCCTTTGCCAGTAGCTGAAAGACTAAAGGTGCCAGGTGCAAACTGTCTCTGGCAAAGCAGTGAGGTTTGTCAAACATGGCTTCCCAGGCTGACAGGAACTGGATCCCCTTTGAATGACACCAAAAACTGAGCCATTTATTGAAATCAGTCATTTTTTGTTTATACTGTGGCATCATTCTATGCTGCTCAAGGCTAGTGGCATAACTGCCTGGGACACATACTCAGAGAGCTCTGCCATGTCTCTTTTCCTATAGTCCAATGAAGTATGTCTCAGGTCATTCACACCAACACGAACTATGACAGAGTCATAATGGTGCTTGTTGCTGAGAGACCAGTGTGATCTGATGAATCCTGGCACCGGACAGGCAGTTGACCGTGACTTTCTCCTTGTCCAACCTCATGAGTGGGACATGCATGTGTCTCACTATTGAGTTTCCAATGACAAGAAAATTTGGTTTTTGAGTGTTATGCCTTACTAGCTTAGCGAGTAAGACACTGGAGTTGCTAGGTGTCATGGGTGCTGTGGGGACTGTTAGTTGTAGCAGTCTTGTGCTTTGAAGGTCTCTGGTGTTTCAATAAGTTTTTTGAGGGAACCTCCATGTATGTGGATTTACGTGTTTGATGTGTATTATGTCTATGAGTAGTGGTATGTGTATGAGTGGTGGTATTATGAGTATATGTAGTGGTGGGTGAATTTACAACCTTTTCCGTGTTGCTGTTTTGAGTGAGAGAGAGCATGGATTCTAGATTCTTAGTGTAAATACAGTTCTTGCATTCTATACTAGAGTGTGTTATTAGTAGACGGTTGTCTATGTACATGAGACAGTTGCTAGACTGCCTTAAGAGACTCAAGTCAACAAGCTTGGTGGGAGAAACAAGGGTAGACCAGCTGTCCATAATGCTAGGTTGCAGACTTTCAACACTAGGGGTGGCTATTCAGAATCTGTCACAGAGGAGCTCAGTGGATGAATATTTCTGCCTGGGTTTTAGGGAAAATTTGTTCAAGTTAACTGTTCAGCTTTGGCACACAACTGCACGGTATTGTGTGGTGCTGCACAATGTGCAAACAAGCAGAAACCTGCTCAAAATCATGGCCTAAATACCAGAAGCTAAGAACTTGAAAAACAACTTTACAAAGATTCAAAAGGACCAATGAAGATGTTAACTCCAACCCCTAGACTGGCCCCCATTACCAGACAGGTCCCAGTCAGCACAGTTCTCTCACAAAGGTGCAGATAGGCTCCTTCCAATCCATGATGTCTTGGCAAATGTGCTCAGAACAAACAAACAACTACAAACAGTTCCAGAAGCAGCAAGCCTGTACTTGGTCTATGCTACAGCTACAAGCTACCCTAGTTTCAGCGGGAAAACACTAGAAAATGTTTAAAGCAGCAGAAAAATAGCAGGGAGACTATAAAAATGTATAAAACAGCAGAAAATCAGCAATAAGGCTCTAAAGAATGTCTTAAACAGTTAGCAGATCAGTTATTAAACCACTGTTTGGTGGGGAACACAAGAACAAGCAGAAAAGATAGCTTAACAACAGTGAAATATGCCAGTAAATGCTTAACAAAAAGTGAAACTAACAAAAAAGCTTTGTAAACAGTGAAAATAGCAATAACATTCAATTTAACAGGCACAGTAAAGCAAGCAATTTCAGTCTGCACATCTTTAAGTATTATTAAGATGGTAAAAATATAACACCTTGCACACTCTTGACTCTTAGCTGACATATTTAGCCAATTTTGTCCTCTATGGGATTACCTATTTTATAGATTCCAAACACTCTATATGATAACTAAAAAAAAAGACTTCTCCACCCTCTCAAAAGCAAAGAACACCTCATCCATCCATGAACTTTGCGAATATTGAAGGGTTGCCTGATTATCACAACAAAGTATGGTCTTTAGGAACCCCTACTATTTTATTAATCTTAGCCTCTCTACTGGCTACATTTTTAAAGCATACAAAATAGCCATCACAATGCCATTATGTGAGGGTAGCCCAATGATGGACCCTAGTAACCATAGAACCATTAGCAATTGCATCCACATCATGCTTAAAACTATGAAACATATTATTTCAGACCTCGTTAACATGAACATGTAAATTCTCTTAATCTTAGACTCTCATCAGTATGGCTTTATAAAAGGCAGGTCCTGTCTCTTTAACATTTGTATTTAAAAAAAAAAAATCAGCAAAGCATTAGATAGTAGTTGTGCTGTACAAAAGTCAGCCAAGCATTGGATAGTAGTTGTGCTGTACAAACAGTATATCTGGACTTGGACAGTGTATTTGATAACTTTCCCTATGCAGACATTAACAGACTTATAAATCTGATTATAAATCCATGTATTGTGCTGTGGATAGTTAAATGGTTGACAGGACACTTGTTAAAAGTCACAGAACCCAACTCTGAAAGCAAAACAATTACCACTAGTATACCACTGGGCTCAAAATTAGTCCCTCTCCTATGTGGCATCCATGCTCAGTCTTTCACACCATGACTCCTGGTGTATGGATATTTACGTTTGCAGATGACTATACATTACATGGTGGTGTTCAATCTTTAGCTGACTTATGGTTGATACAAAATGGGTTTGTCTATATTAATAATCAGTGAAAGGACAATGCTGCTAACTTCCTTACTGCTGTCCATAACCAATGCTTTCAACATTTGACATTGCTCACTTTTGCTGTGCTGTTTTAAATGATTGCATTAAAGAATAAGCAATATATGTTTCATGAGTTAGTGCAGGATATTAAGGTTCTGATCTGCTAATGAGTTCCTACTTGTAACCAAAAAGTGCAGGGTTTGATTTTTCCACCACAATTTCACTACTGTGTGAAACTGAGCAAGTTGCATAACCAAACAGTACTCCTGGGTCACTGCTGAAAATGTATTTATTTATTTTATTTTACATTTGTTGACCAGGATAGTCCAACTGGATACATATCCATTTTCAGCGGAGGCCCGGGAGAAAAGCTCCAAACTTACAAACAGATAAAGACAAGCAAGTTACAGTATATGCACAAACATATTGTATTAACATACAAGTTACAGTCTCACATTTCAAGCTTATGAGGAATACAGTTTATATTCAGAAATATATACAAATATGTTACAGTTTTATCAAACCTATAGGTGCAGCAATGTACAGAGAATCTGCAAAGATGTTACAGTTTCTCTTTTCAAACCTTTTAGTGTAATAGGTAAGTCGCTGAGAATAAAAATTGCAGGGATATGGAAGTAGATGAGGCTTTAGTCAGGGTTATAGCAAGGACATAACCAGGGAGTTTTAAAATACTGGGTTAGATTTTTAAAACTCACTGTATTCTTCATATGCTTGAAATGTGAGAGTAACTTGTATGTTAATACAATATGTTTGTGCATATACTGTAACTAGCTAGTTATGTCCAGTGGTTTTACCCAGTTAGTAAATGTTTAAAAATATAAATGATGCACACAATTCTGCAATAAAAAAATAATAAAATAATTTAATTTTAAGTAGAAAAGACTATTCATTACAATGTTTATAAAATGTAATATACTACACTAGACATATCAAACAATGGTAGAAGCCCCAACAGTCTCTAACCAACAAGATGATGCACTTAAAGACCGTAAACAACCAAAAGAGTTTGGAATCTTTATCCCTGTACTCAGTGTGTTTTAGACTATAGGGAGACACTCTGTGCCTTGCCAGCACTTCCATTAGAGGTTCTATTCTACTTGATCTCCTGTGTCATAACAATTGTAGTATATTCACAAACATCTGAACCTACAGCCTAAATATTCACTAGAAAATAAATAGAATGTGATGGAGAGATAGATTCATTATGCAACATCTCCCTCATCTCTGAAATAAACCTGCATTTTAAGCACTGTGATAAATTATCGTCCTTCAAATATAATCTAGATGAATGGCTAAGACCAAAAATGCCAGACTTTCAATGCCAGATAAAATTTATTTAAACAAATAAAGTGATTAAAATAAACAAAGCTTTCAGGAAAACTCCCTTCATCAGTGCAAATCAAACAAGATCAACAAGTATGTATTTGCTTTTGTATCGTGATGAGCATATAAATACATAATTGTTGAGCTTGTTCGATTTGTTAATCTGGTGTTGAAAGTCTGGCATTTTTGGTGTTCTTTTGTTGACTTGCTTTGCCACTGACTTTATTTGCATGTGTTCCTGGCCTCTTTGTGAGAGTTGAATGGATCGGTACCCAAACATTTAATATGTGATTGGCTGTCCTAACTCTCTTTGTGAGGTGTGTACAGCCTGAAGGTGGGCATTGGTAATGCATTAAAGGTTAACTAAATTACCTAGTAAACCAATGAATCTTGTGAGATAATATTTGTAGTTAATCAAAGATAATTTGTTATAAACTTACAGCCATCTATTCCCTAGTCATTTCCGTACATAAGCATCTTATTTCAAATTATAAAACAACTCATCGATCATAAAAATACGTTGCCCAAATGATACAAGTTAGGAAAATTATGACCTTGTGCAATGTTCCATATTTATCTGTTTAGGTGTTCCAGTCAGAGTCATAGCTGAAGGCTTTTCTCTCGGCCACCAAAAAAAAAAATATATAATATGTATGCGTTATTTATGTGTGTGTGTGTGTGTGTGTGTGTGTGTGTGTGTGTGTGTGTGTGTGTGTGTGTGTGTGTGTGTGCGTGCGTGTGTGTATATATATATATATATATATATATATATACAGATATAGAAAAGTGGGTCATCATTCTTTTAATCAGTACTCCACTAGTAGACATTCCACTAAATATCAGTAACTTATCCAGAGAACTAACCATCATCTCAGCAGACTGTTGAATGAAACATTTGTTGACAGTGTTTCCAAATATTCAGCACATGGACACATGCATGCACAATTCTCAGTACTACAACATATTCCTGTTGCATACTTATCTTTTGTGACTACTGCTGTCCTCATCCTTTATATCAATACAAGGAATTATGCAAAGAAGACACCAATAATGTGTCCATGCAATAAAGTGGCTGCCATCCAAAACATACTGAACATAGTTCCTGAGACATGTTCAGTGCAGATGTACAAGGAAGTATGTAAACAGACAATGCACACTATCGCAGCAACAAAAATCAAGTGCAGCATCATTGTACCATATGGTGCAATAAGTGAATAATGTCATGTGCAGTGACTTAGAACCACAGAAGGGGCACAGTACAGTGATACATGGGACACTGCATTATATTTCTGAATATGTGTTTTTACATGCAAGCAAACAAGCTAATAAACATAATATAGAAAAGGGAGTGCTGTGCATGAGGAAGTACTCAGCCATGTGCTTCTTTATAGTGTGTAATAATGGGTTTACTTGAAATAGTGGAATAGTCACCTTATCAAATGCCATTTCATTGAACATCACTTCATCGACTGTCATTATATATCGAACGTCCGGAGCTGCGAAAAGAAACCCCAGGAAAGGAACCACTTGGCCACCAGGAGAAAACAACAAGTAGGAAAAAAAAAACTATAAGTGGGGACTATGCTCCCCACAACCCCCTAACTAAATATACCAACTCCAAGATAGCACCACAGTGGAGTAAGGGCAAAGTTCACCATGGTGGACAACTGTTTCCTTTCCAGGGCTTCCTTCTCATAGCTCCAGGAGTTTGACATAATGGCAGTCAATGAAGTGAGGCTTGATCAGATGGCATTCAATAACCTGAGTACACAACAATTTGCGGTAGTCCCATAATAATATGTACTAGCATGTTGATTATCCACAGGTGAGGTACGTAATGACCTAGTCTGCATGAGGGCTTTCAGTCAGTACTCTCATAACATATTCACATCGCAATTTTCATCCAAAGAGTTCCTCTAAGTAAAGCTCCTGATAAGCATTAAATTTGTTCTGCCAGTAACCATTTAAAATGACAGGACATACAACACCAAGTCCAGGAATGTACAGACTAAATGACTGAAAATCCAGGTTTACGTATATTAAATAAGAGACTGACACTACCAAGGGTGTTTCTTTCCTTTATCTTTAAGGTGGTGATCTCAGAGTTTACAGAACTTTGGGAGGGCATATGGGGTGGCTTGCCCTACTGCAAAAAAAAAAAAAAAAAAGTAGAAGAGCAATGTTTGATATTCACTCTTATTCTGTATTTTCTTTTTTTAATTTTCAGTGTTTTGAGACTCTGCATTTTGAATCCTAGCATTTCAGTAGGGAGCCGATCTGCCCTTCTTGATCATGCTTATGAGTTTAGCCACTATAACATGCAGTCGTTACAAGAGAAATATGTTACTTTTGCAACATCTGTAACTGTTTTTTTTTTTTTTCATTTGCAGCAGATACAGTGATGGTAGGTCATGTACCATCTAGAAATGCAATGGTTGCTAAAGTGGCAGGTGTATTTTTCTTCCCCAGCCAACTCCTTGTACCTCTTTTCCTTTTTGAGGATAAATAGATATCTATGGAAGCAACAACATTCATGGTAGTCTCAAGCAGGACAACATGGACTTTGCTGAATGCTCTAGCAGTATCCAGTGGGGGCAGAAATACTAAGACAATAAGCAAACTTTTGTTGATTGCAAACACTGTGTTGATTCCGTATAGTGGATGCAGGTGTTTCTGCTGCAGACAGTAGCATATGATCTGCCCGTAATGAAATATCCATCCCTTTATATGGGGTATGGGAATTTCTTTTCCCACAGATGATATGATTGCATTTTCAAAATCACCTGATAAACCTTAGCTCTTGATTACTGTTACTGCTGATGTGAGACCCTGACCCCTTATGCAAAATTGGGAAAAGGGGTTGAGGATGGATGGATGGATGTACTTGGCATGAAATGTGAGCCCCAGGCCATTAGCAGCAACAGCTTTCACAATTGCCCCTGGTTGTTGTAACCTGTTACTATTGTAGTTTTTACTAATTGGTTTGACTGTGTGTCCTGTTTACTATGTGATATAGTTGTTTGTTTGGATATTTTGCAGGCCCTGTAATGGTTATGGACATCATCTTCCCCAAAGATAAGTGTGTCACTGTCTTTCAGGTTGCATGTTCTTTGGATGGCTCGAACACAACAAGCAGCTTCCAAGCTAATAGTCATGCATTTCACTTTCTTTCTCAGTATTGCCAGTAGTGATATATGAAGAACCGTGCACATTCTCATGCACATTCTTCAGGTGTGCATAGTTTTGGTTTATTATTATGGCTTGTGAATATGTTATAATTTGCAATACATTGTACTGAGAATGACCAAAGACAGTTATTCAAGGAATGTGTCTTGTCTCCATTATATCCCTGGGCATGGCCATATTCCTCACTGAACTAAGTATCCTCTTGATTTTCAAACATAACTTAGTCGCAGTCTACTGCCTGATTTTCTGTTTTAGAATAACAAAGGATCGATGAAAACATATTGTCCTTGTGGGAAATATCTCCTTTTTTCAGAAACATTTCAGAGTCAGAATACCACACAGTTAACAGAAGTGTTATGTTAATTTCAGTCAGGCTTTTGCAACGTAATAATTAATGGCGGCACCTCGGCATTGTACTTAGATTACTATTCAGGCTGTCCTCTGTAGTGTTTCTATTTTATTGCATGCTGCTCACATTTTACATACTCATTATTCCTGACTTCTTCTTTTTCATCGTCCTCCAGTCTTTCCCCATTCATATATATTCATGCTGCACATCACGTTCAAGCAAGGTTTCTGGGCTGGCAACAGTGCTGCAGGCCAGGAAACCATTTAAGCAAACTCCCGTTTAAGTCAGAGAACTGACAGACTGCGATTTTGCTTGGAATGCCGCAGTGATCACCAGGGCTTCACAGATATTTCTCAATCTCTTAGTGCAAGGCGTCTGGACAACGGCCAAGATATTGGGGGGACAATTACCCAGAAATAGGGACATATTTCACATATTTGCCCTATAGAAATGTGCTAGAATAAGCAGGGATTTGTGTTAATATACATGTTCTAAAGGATTTAAAGTATAAAACTTAAATGTATGTAATCCTAAATTACATCAGTCCTGAGATCATCCCAGTGATATGGCACATTTCTTAAGGAACACATCTGAACATTCTGTGAAAATTTGGACAGTTGAGAGGTATGATTGTTAAGTATATGGTCCAAACACAGTGGAGCACAATGTATCTACAATGCAGAGTGTTGTGATATCCCATTCCTGGCATTCTATACTTTTTTGTTGTTGTTGTATCTTTCGGCTTTTCCCGGTTAGGGGTCGCCACAGCGGAACTCCGGTCCACTAATGATTGGCAGTAGATTTTTACGTGCCAAGTTGCTGGCCCTGACGCACAACCTTCAATGAAGGTATGCCCATTCATGCATGTTTCCACACAGAAGATGCCCTAGCTGAGAATCGAACAAGACAACGTGTGTGTGTGCATGTGTGTGTGTGTGTATGTGTGTATATATATATATATATATATATATATATATATATATACATTTATATGAGTGTGTGTGTGTGTATATATATATCTATATATCTATATATATATATATATATATATATATATATATATATATATATATACATTTATATGAGTGTGTGTGTGTGTGTGTGTGTGTGTGTGTGGTACAAGCCACAATGTCACAAATGTTATCCATGCCATTAATGTTGTCAAACACCTATGTATGTATTGTGTGCATCACCAGAATAGATAGCATGCATGCACCTGGTGTAACAACTTGGTGGGGGTTCCACATAATCAGACAGTAATGTTTATGCCACAAAAAGAATACCTAGCTATGACCAACAGAATGTGTGACAGCTCACTGAGACAGATGTGGTATACTTCATTTACACATCAATGTAAGATGTGTAGGGAGGTGCATAATGAAGGATTCATTGTACTCAGTTATTACTGTGATGAAGGTTGGGAACTATGGAGGCATTATGGCCTGTGATGTGGTTGTCCTTCACATACTCAGTACTCAGTACTTGTGTTACATACAAGGAAGTACTCAGCACTGTGACCACATGCTGGTGGATGTTCCACTTACCATCTACCCCAGGACACAGGTCACATACCTATTGGTCTGATTATAGGATACGATATCCACGTTATACTTCGGCTGTGTGTTTGTTTTCCTGATGTAACAAATCCCCCCATGTTTTCTTGCAATTGCAGGTGTTGTCATGGCTATAGCCGCAATCTTTGGAATGTGTTGATACTGTCTATATCCTACTAATATCACAGATGGAGTCAATGATTCCCCACAATCTGTAGTCCTTCATGCAGCTGTTTGGACACATGATGTGTATGTCATCTGCGATTACCTTCAAGGTAAGAGCCTAGCAGACAGCCTTGATATATAGACATGACAACTGTACCTGAGATATAAGTCACTTCACACATTTTAACATGGGGAGTTGCCACGTATGTGATACACTGGTCTACCTACTTGGTGAATTAACTGTTTATGGCCTCATCTGACAGTATTGGTTGAATACCTCAGTGTGGATTTGTGTCAAAAGCCTTGGCCTGGTCAAGTTCCACAGGATGATAGAGTTATCATGCATTCCCTCAATATCCTCTTTAAGGACATCTGTCATATGTAACAGACATGATGTAGCATTAACAACTCACACAGGCCTGTTGCCAAAGCCAGGATATTAGTAGTGTCCATTTAGAAAAGGTCCATGATGACATGTTGGTCTACTTCACAGTTGAAGAGAGTCAGGTTGTGTCTATGCATGCATGCATCAGGTGCTGTTCCCCCAGTTCAGATGGATCCATGTTAACGTACCCCCTTCTATGGGAATATAGCCCATATAGGGGGGGTTGTTGTGTGTATTCAACTGTATCTGAAAGGTATATTTGCTGCGTCACACCATAGTCGATCCGTGATGTTGTCACAGCCCATTGATTCTGTGTGATAAGCCTGGATGAAGGTAAGACGGTGCACACTGCCTATGATATGGCATAGGGTTTTGACACAATCCCCCATGCAGGTATCATTGATAAGCTCTCCCAGCTATGGATTAACCCTTACATCACTAGATGAGTAACCAGTTGGCTCATTGACAGAATGCATAGTGTGAAAGATGGTGAATCAACCTGTACAAGTAGAGCTGTCACCATTGGCGTACCCCAGGGATCGGTGTTTGGCACTTTACTGTCTGGAATCTATTTCTCAACAGGTCAGGCTCAAGTTTGTGGCCTTTGGCTTAACACATTTGCTGATGTTTGCATATTGGGTGCAATCACTGAGTCCACCAGTGATGATAACCTACTACTAGACGAACTACAAAGACAAAATGATTGGTGATAAAGGCAAACAATTTACAAATAAATGCAGAAATATGTCTTCATTTTGTCCTTCTAAAAAGTGGAATTCCATGCTAATTACAGCATTGACAACAGTTCTGCTATGCTGAAATACAGTAATGCAAGCACTAGAAAAAACTTGTAGATAGCAGTCTGAACTTCAGCCACTAAATGTCCATACTTGGATTGAAAGCCTGTGTTGTGCACATCATAAGTCATGCTATCATATTCATATCTTAAGATTATATGACAGCACTGTACTTTAACCTCATCAGAATAGTAATATAGTATAATGCTCTGTTTTACATGTACCTCACCAGACACATGCAGTAGCTGAAAAGGCAACATTTTTTTATCCAGAAAACACAGGGCCTATAAACCATGCCATGACATATGTGGATAGACTAAAAGTCATGTCACTGTATTCTGTATTGTATAGGATGAGTTGACTTTTGCCTGGCCTCCAGGCCAGTCTCTGACCCTGCCCTGGTGGGAATACTGCATATCCATGAATCCCATATACCTGATGACATCAACAGTGTCTGTTGAGGAGAATATGGTAATAACATTATCCCACATGCTGGTATAAAGGGCTCTCTGTAATGTAAAGCAAGAACCAAACACACACACAACCAGTTAACTACAGTCAGAATAGAACCCTTACCTATCTAAGTACACAGAGTACAGATCTCTGTATTTAAGGCAAGCACCACAGCTCAAGTCTGACTTGGAGAGTCTTAGACACCACTTCATGTCTCATGACAGCAGCAGTGTCTGTTGAGGTGAATATGGCAATTACAGTGTCCCACCTGCTGGTGTAAAAGACTCTCTGTAATTTCAAGCAAGAGCACACACACATACAAACACACACACAACAGATAGAGCAAGTTGACTACACTGAGAATAGAACCCCTACCTCTTTATGTACACAGACTACAGAACTCAGTACTTTATGCATGTGCCATGGCACAAGTCTGACTTTTATATGACTGCAGGTCAACTTATAGATGGCATCAGCAGGGCATGTTGGAGATTAGTTGTTGGGAGGCCTGCATGAAATGGATGTGTAGGCATGTGCAAGTATCAAATACTGTAAATCCATGGGTTGGGGCAGTAACTATAAGATGTGCACTTCTGCTCTTCTCTCTAGAAAGACAGACAGACACACACACGCACACACTTGACTGTAGTGAGAATACAACTCCTACCTATCTAAGTACACAGACTATAGAACTCAGTACTTGGCACACACTCCATGGCAAAAGTATGAATTTTACAAGTCTGCAGGTTGACTTGCAGTGGATAACATCAACAGAGCATGTTGGAGAGAAGATGTTGGGAGGTCTGTATAGGTTCATAGCGTCATAGGAGGTTACTAGTCTGATGGCCCTAGGGTGTTCACAAGCCTAGCCATGTAAAATATATGTACTCTTATTGAGCATAGTTATGGTCATTGATAGAGCAATTTTGTGATTAGCGCCAACTGGCCTTGTCCATGAGGAACATAGGTGCCAGCACATGGGTGAATTTTCAATCACCCATCCAGTTGTCAAAGTTGTTCTTGAATAGCATCATGGAGGAGCACTGCTTCACATGCAGTGGTAGCCTATTACAGAGGAGTGGCAATTGTTGGGAGATATATCTGACTCCCCAGCATGTTCTGTTTATGTCACAGGCTAGGTTGAAATCCCTGGAGCAAGTTATTCTTGTTCCATTTGATTTGCAGATGTCCAGCATTTCCAGTAGGGCATGTTCTGAGACTGCTCTGTATTCCAGGTATAGGTCATCTCTCAGTACCCTGCATGATACTGTGTACAGTGACAGGTCCTTCACTCTTTTCATGTTGTGGAGACCCTGGATTCTTCTCATGACAAACCTCTGTCTTTTCTTCAGTTGCTGTAGGTGTCTGGTGAGGTACAAACAGAAGGGAGCACTGTACTCAATTAATGGTCTGATAAGGATAGAATACAGTAGAGCTATGACCTCCATGGTCTTGGATGTGATGGCCTTATTTATGACGTGCACAGTGTGGAATGTGTGTCTCACCAATATGGACACATAGTGATGGAAGTGTAGATTGCTATCAACATGTATTCCCAAGTCTTGAAAACTGTGTTTGAGCTTATAGGGGTGCTTTCTATATCATAATTAGCAGGGGTACTTCATTGCTGAAAGGGACAATGAGGCATTTTTTGCTTTTAAGGTTCAGTCTGTGAGTTTGGCAGCAATCATGTGACTTTGTCAGCCTCTTCTGTAATATGTTAACATCATTGGTAGACTCTATATGACTGCATCCAGTTGACACTCATCTGCAAAAGTGGTAAGCCACAGGCCATCTACCTTTGCCTGGGCTTCAGAGAAATAGTTTTCAAACAGTTGACAGCCCAGCACAGATCCTTGTGGTATGCTACTGATAAGGAGTCTAGTGGTAGAGATGCAGCCCCCAACTTTTACAGTGTGGGTTCTGTCGGTGAGCCAGTTGGCTATCCATCTAGTAATGTATGGGTTAATTCCCAGATGGAAGATTTTTTCTATGAGACCTGAATGAGGGATAGTATCTAAGAGATGGATAACTCATCATAGGAGGTATGTCTTGTTATCCGTCATCCAGGTCTTTGGGGTTATTATCAAAGAAGTCCACTTAGTTTAACAAGCAAGATCTACTCTTGACAAAATCAAAATGGGTCAGGTCAAGTGTGTTGAATGTCAGCTCTGTCCATGTGGATAAGCTCCATGCTGATTCCCTAGCCTTGCAGATAAGGCTTTTTAGGCTTATGGGTCAGTAGTTCAAGATCTGCATGTTACCAGACTGATGTGCATTTTATATCATGCAACATTTGATATGAACTTCTTTAGTGTAGGTGATATATGTCTGGAAAAGTACTGAGACACCAGGGTTGCAGTGCTTGGGGGGAAGCAACATATGGTTGTATTACAAGCATGTGACATATTATTAGATGTGAGCTTCAGTTTATGTTTCCATATATAATTTCATATGACTGACAGGAAATAGTAAACAGCAGTAATGCATAATAATATTTTTCCATAGAGTGGCGAGCAGTAGGTTTGCGCAACAGTTGGCAAAGTGTTTGCTCATGTGAGATGCACATTTCCATTATTTTTCCTGTTTGCTCATAGTTAAGTAGTATGGAAACATGAGCTTCATTGCTAAAGTCAGAGAGTACTGAGTCTACGCAACACACCTGTTACTTAACTAACTGTGGCAACAGGTGTAAATGTATTGACACATTTTTGTTTTGAGCCCAAGTGATGCTGGGTTCAAATCCAGGTGTATCTAATATTTTTAAATACTTTTAAATAAACATTGATAATGCAATAACATGAATTCTTTATAATACGTGTGTTTGCATAGAGCAGTAGGGTTAAACGGCATTGAGTGGAGGTAACCACAGCACTTTGCCACTGCTCACCATCACTGAGCATTGGTGTGTGCTGCGCACCTCCACCCAAACATAGAGCCCAAAATGTAAAGGGAATATCTATGTTGTATGTGATTCTGTTTTTTGACCAGATTAAAGGTATTAAAATGGGGTAGATAGGAAAGTGGTAAAATGGAGAGCGAGCTAGGGGAAGAACAAAGGGAAAGCAGTACAGGAATGTGTGGGAGGGAGGGAGGAACCATAACTATCCAACAGTGAATTTGGACTGTCACCCCCACAAAGGGAGGTGACAACAATGCAATCATGCTGTATAGCCAGTTGGACCAAATAAAGTATGTAAAGACAATACATCATTAAAACCCTATACAGCCAACCACCAACTCAGATCCACAAAGCAAAATCTCCTTCAGGTACACAAACCAGCACCACCTCCTGGCCACCTACTACTGTCCTACTCCTTAGCCAAGAGTGGAACTCCCCCCACTCAACCTTCGCAACCTTCTAAACCATACCAATTTCAAATCTCAGCTATTTCTCATCTATCAGCCAAATGGGAATGCCCATGTCATGCTCCAACATAAACCCCTCCCCACCCCATTTCTTTCTACCCTGCAATGAAATCATTACCATTTACCAGTTCTGTTGCTTCATCTCAACCTAAAACAGTCTCGCCCTACTAGGGACTAATTTTCTCTCTGCTATCTAATGTACTATACTTTCCATAATACAATTTTCTTGTACTCTCTCCATGCAAAACGGTCCACCTTACCTGCAAAGGGCTGGTAGCTACTTTTTTAATGTTTACTTACAAAGAGCTTATTTGACAAAAATGTCTTTTTCTGCAAATGTTCACCCAATCTCTAAAAGGGCTAGTAATCTTCTGTTTAAATGTTAACTCACTAAAAGCTTATTAAATAATATATTATATTTCTGTAAATGTTTTAATTGCTCTGTGCAAATCTTCGTTATTCTTTTGTAACATGTAATATGTAACTTGCAATATTTGAGCTTTTCTCCCTGGGCCTCCACTGAAAATGAGCTCTTTATGGCCCAGTGGACTTCCCTGGTCATCACACTTAAAGAAGTAAAATAAATAAATAAAGAAGACTCGTGTGAGAAATGAAAAAATGAAGAGCTATGTATATTTTTATTTATTTAGTTATTTATGTTGGAGTGGTGCTCATTTTTTTTTTCATTTCTAAAAGAGAGCAATGTTGGGGGAAGGGACGTAGGTATGTCTGGGTCAGACAAGCTGGGTAAGTGAGGAAGCAAATGTAAACATACAAGACAAGACAAGAGACAGGGATGGTGATGGACACAAAAGGTTGGGGACACAATGATTGGGGTGAAGGAGTGGACAATGCAATCTGATTCCAGTCAAGCTTGGAGAAAGTGAGAATTGAGTCTTCACCCACTGCACTGACATCACTGTCACCTTACTCCACTGGTAGCTGGAGTGTTTGACTTCTCCTCCTCCTCCTACTGACCATGAGGGAGAGCAGCCTCTCCATCCAGCATAGGTGTACACCAATGGTACGGTGTATGACCCTATGCCTGCCAACTAGCTGCAGGTGATGAAATCACCACCTCTGCCACTGCTCCTAGAGGGTACCACTGCACCAGCTTCCAGGGCAGGACTACCTGAGGATGCAAGTAGTGCAGGGGTAGCAGAGCCAGTGATGCCAGGTTGGATGTCAGACATGTTGGGCATCAGTACTGGAGCTGGTGGTTTGGGGACATGCTGTTCCACTGGGGTTGGCCTTTCTCACTGTGCTGTGCAGCATTTAGTGATGTAGTACACATGGATGACATGGACACATTTTGATGACACATAATAGAAAAAAAAGACAGATAAGGGTTGGGGTGAGAGATAAAATGAGATAAAATTAGTACCTTCACATGTGACATACAATGCATTTATACAATTATGCAACTCTTTTATCTAAAGTATTACATTTAAGTATATGTTCAAACAGATACACAATGTACTGCAGATTGCCGAAAGTAACCCTTGAAATGTGCATATATTGCACATATGCATGTTCCAGTTGTGCAGATTACAGTTTCTAGCAGGACATTTGTGCCACTGGTATGGAGTTTTTTAATTTAATGTAAATAGTATTGAAGAAATAACAGTATTGTATAATTGTGAATTGTGGTATTTGAACCTACAACCTCTGACTATAGTCCAATATTGGACTCTTACAATTGGCTTGTGCTACAGACTAATGCATGCATACTTGCTTTTACAGTTGGGATATGCATGCTCAATTTGATACAGCTCCATAAAATGCCAAAAAAGCTATATAACTTTAATGCTAGAATAACACTTCTCTTCTGCTGCATTCATACCACTTGCTTCCTTCAGTCTCTCCAGTTGAGCAACATGTGCGTGTCTTTTGAACTCATACTCAGTGACAGCTGGGGAAAGAACAGAAAAGAACAGATGAGCGTTATGCATAACAGTGTTGCCTATATTGAGCTTTCTACATCTTACAAGTACTCTGTTAATTTCATACTAACACAGCTGTGGGATTCCACAGTCTCAAATTCCTCCAAGTAACGGTTAAGATCCCTTTTTCTCCTATGTAGGTCATTAAAATGATGCCTACATAGCTCTCCAGTGCATGGGATACCAGTGGCACTGGATACAGCCTGGGCCAAACTATTCCATGCTTCAGACTTGTACTGGGATCCAGAATAGTTCCCCTGTAGAAATCTTTGGCTGTGGTGTTTTACCAGGAATCCAGTAAATATCCTGGACTCCTGGACACCCCACGTCTGTACCCTAAACCTGGCACCTTCCCCTCTAATGCCAGCCATGTCCACCAGCTGAACTAGAGCAATGGAGACTGATGCCTTCCCACAAATTACAGTTATCACATTTACTGGTATTGTGTAAACCCTAACAATAATGGGAACTGTGCTTGTACAATTTTAGGCAGGCAGCAGCAGTACCAAGAAGGGAGGAGTTAAATTATTGCAATTGGAAGGTTAATCTGACTCTTGGCCTTAGTTTGAGGGGTGTCTACTGATGTAGCCTGGAAATATATATAATATATATATATATATATATATATATATATATATATATATATATATATATATAGTGGAAACTAGAAGGTATCTGTTATGTAACTTAGGTTTGCAGACATGCACTAGGGGCACACATGTAATGACCTGACACATTTATTTTTAGCTTTATACACTGAAGAGAAAGTTGATTTTTGCATTTTGGGATTCAAACTTAGGCATAAGGGACAAATCATTTCCTTCCATAGCATTGATTTTCTATCTTTGCCACACAAGAAGTGCTGCTCAGGCATAATCATGAATCATACATAAATACAGGTGACCTAAAAAGGTTATTGGATATAGATCCAGTTGGGTATGTGTCTTAGTTAATTGTGAAGACCATGCAAGTCCAATTAATTAATTGAGAAGGCCATGCAAGTCCAAATAGCAGAATTATAGTTACAGAACTATAGTACACAGTATACCCTCAGTCATACATCTGAAAACACAATAATAGAGTCTCATCCCTCATACATATAATTCATATCAGATTGCCTAAAGTGTTATAAGTAAGGGTGAATATAATGGGAAGTGGAACAACAGTAAAAGTGTATGGAATATCCTGTATTAGGTCCCAGGGCCATGTGTATGCAAATACTACACTTATACTGGTTGGCACAAGAATGTTGAAATAAATCTTAACAATTTTTCAGTTCATTGCTAAAACCTGCACTGTCACAACAATAAAAAAAGATGTTGCACACCCTGTACTAAAACCTAGGACCATCTGTATTCCAGCCTTACACTTATACCTGCTGCCACAGGACTAATTACATGACATTCCCTAATTTACTAATAATTCTTAAGGTCTCTGTATTAACCATCATGCAACACCACTTAGCAGGTTTGCACTGTGCCGAACAGAATTAATTCAATGTATCCAGTTTCAATTATTGGGTGCCTGGGTCCTGTCTGCAAGTGTTCTGTCTGCTTCCTGTGTGGGCTGGTTGTACAGTTTGTGCACTGACACACTTCATGCAAACAAGATAAGCACAGCCAGACCTGACATTCATTTTCTTCGATGTACCGTGATTGCACTAAGTAGTGCATCACACAAACACTGCCCCCAAAAATAAAAAAAAAATAAATAAGTAAAAAAAAAAAAAAACAAGAAAGAAAAGAAAAAAAGGGACATGCAGTTGAAATAAAGAAAATAAATCTATGGCATACACACTAGAAAATGTTGGTTCACATGAGATTCTACATAGGTCTGGATTTGAACTCACTCCAAAGAATCTTCAAAACAAAGGAAGGATACCTTCTCCCTCTTTGCCACACAAACAGCTTTGCAGCAAGGAACTGAAATCACTCTGCATACAGTCAACTGCAACATCATCTATAGTAATATGAAACCATACAACTCTTGTGTATCATTTATTATTTTTGGATGTAGTGCACTAAATGATCACACAACCGGTTATGACTATTGCTTACAAATATACACCTCTGTCTTGCCTCTCCATGTTTGTTGGTCAGTCTTCTGTTATTTGTCCAGTAATCTGAGACATGCAGTCTGCAAACCATTCTATGTTAGTGGCCTTAAAATGTGTGAGGATATTAAATGGCAATAATTTCATATGCGGTTGCCAACAAATGAAGTGGAGGTTGGATGTTAATAAAAAAAAACTGTGAATTATCTACTGCTTACTTACATTTCCAAACTTACATCTAACACTTTGTAAGCCTAACCTAACATACCCACTGGATGTAGGGAGGCCTGCAGTGTTGTGTTTTCCTTTTCCCAACCAGTAACTTATCACAGTTGCAATCCATTAAAAACAAACACTGAGCGAGTGCCTGCACTATGTTTACATCTGAAACACAGAGCCAAGTATTTGGGATTTAGCAATTCTAATCAGTTCCCACCTGATTTGCATCTTCACTGAGCTAACAGCCCTGAATCTACATCATAAAAAAGCAAACATGTAGATAGGGTACCTGAAGTTGTGGAGAATTTTTTTATATGGAGAACACAGAAAAGAGGCTAATACTTTTGGATATATCTGCACAGAGGAGTACTGACTTGAGAAGGTATGCTTGCATTTTAACAGTTACATACTGCATATGCTGGAATGTAATTAAGAAAAATCAGAAGCAAAGGCATTTACACTTTTATCTGTATGCATTAGTTAGAAGTGTACTGATGCCATTGGCATTTTTGTCAAGGCATTTCACAGGTATATATGAGTGGCAATACCTTAATTTTTTTTTTTGACATTTGTTTACTGGGATAGTCTGACTGGGTCAGAAAGAACTCATTTTCAGTGGAGACCCAGGGAGAAAAGCTCCATTTACAGACTGTAATGTACAAACATTATAAGTTATGAAAGTGAAGTGCAATATTAAAAGAGCAATAACAGTGGAATAGAATTAGAAATAGAAATAATAGATACATTGTGATGAGGCAGATGATCTAACATTTTTACATAGAAGGAGGTGTACATTATATATGTAGATGACTATCATATTTACATAATAGAAGGTAAACATACATTTTTAGATATATTCTCTTTTTTAGTTTGGGTTGTAGATAAGGAGGCAGTTAGATGGGAGAGGGATAGTAAGAGGGAGGGGGAGACAAAGTGAAAGAGAGATTAACAAGGGAGGTAGAGAGTGAAGGTGAGATTAGCCAGGACTGGAGAAGATATTAACCAGGATCAGTACATGGGCACTGCCAAGAGTTGCCCGTGTGTTGTTTTAGTGACATTTTGAAGGATACTAGGTTAGAAATTCTTCTTATTGGTAGTGGGAGTGAGTTCCATGTTTTAGCAACATAGTAAGTGTATAGGCTTTGTCCAGATGCTTCAAAGGGCTTGAAGATAGAGAGAAGTTTCTTATCTTCAGACCTACAGATTCTGTTTGGGTTGTAAGGTTTGATTATGTTATTCAGAGCTGGACAAGCTAAGGGTCTGTAGACCATGTTGTAGAGTGTTAACAGTTGGGCATATAGTAGGTGATTGGGGAATTTTAGCTAGTTTTGTTTTTGTAATGATGTACAGTGGTGTGTTCTCATTTTTGAGTTGGTGGCAAACCTGGCCAGTTGATTGTAGCACTGTTCCATTTTGAATCTAGAGGAGCTTCATAGGTTGGTAAGTATAGATGCACCATAAAGCAGGAAGGGTAGAAGGAACGTTTTGGCAAGGGTTATTTTGGTTGATGAGCTTAGCGAGTGTTTGTTTCTGTAGAGTATGCCAAGTTTATGGTGGGTTTTCTTTATATTTTGTTGAACATGGAGATCAAATTTTAAGTGATCATCTATGACAACACCTAGCAGTTTAGTGCAAAGGACTATTTCATTTGTGGTATTGTCAGCAGAGTGAATTTTGAAATAATTTAGATCAGTAGATCAGTTTTTTGGTGGGAAAATAAGTTCAGTTTTTTTGGGGTTAAGGAATTGTTGACAGTTAGTGAGCCAGGATTCATTGTCAGAAAAAGTTTGTTGTGTAATGGTAAGAAGTTGAGGTAGTGTAGGAAAAGTGCAGATTATTGTGGAATTGTCTGTGTATAGTATGAGTGTTCCACTAGAAGATGCATTACATAGGTCATTTGTAAATATATTGAGAAGTAGGGGTCATAAGATAGCTTCTTGTGGGACTCCAGTGGGTTTAAGTAGAAAGGGGGAGATAACGTTTGACCATTTTACTGGTTGTTTTCAATCATATAAGCAGTGGTGGCTGGTGACTTCAAATCAAAGGGGGCTGCAGGAGACAGCTGAATGGGTGGGGTCAATGGGAATGGGTGTGGTCAACTAGAAAGGGGAGGAGCTATGATCAAAACCACAAAAACTGTAACTTTAATTAAATACGCTGCCCTGGGTGCCAAACCATCATTATGAGAGTCCAATCTAGAAAAAAAGGAAAGTGTAGAAGAAAAACAATATTTCAATCCATTGGCTGCATAGCAGCTTACTTAATATCTAGATGGAAACAAAAAGGTTGTGAGGCATGAAAAAATAAATTACTTTTTAAATACATTACTGGAATGCCAGTTAAAATAAAGTATAAAAAAACAAGCAACACTCAACTCAAACCACTTCTCCTTGCACTGCGGTTCTAATTATAATTTATATTCAGCTTTATTAAAGTACCAAGTAACATGCTGAAAGTAGCAATCTCTGTGATATCCCCACTTGTAAAAATGTTTCTTATCCAAAAAAGACCTGCTGCCTGACAACAACTACCTACTTGTTTCATGGGGAAAACATGATCAAAGTAAAAAATGAAAAGCAAACAGGAAACAAGCTCAACATACATTGCTTAAAGGATTATTGCACAGGATATGGACCACACATGATAGATTGGCATTCTGTTTAGTTTGCAGGTAAAGCCTGTAATGAGCTCTTAAAATAATGTAATCCTGTCCTTTATTACAAATACTGTCATATGCATTTCAATCTGTGGTGGTGGTAATGCGGTAGCGTTGTCGCCTCACAGTAAGACGCTGTCCAGTTTGATTCTCAGCTAGAGCATCTTCTGCTTGGAGACATGCGTGAATGGGCATTCCGTCGTTGAAGGTTGTGCATCAGGGCTGGAAACTCGGCACGTAAAAATCAACTACCAATCATTAGCAGACCGGAGTTCCGCTGTGGCGACCCCTAACCGGGAAAAGCCGAAAGACACAACAACTGTCATATGCATTTCAATACCCAAGGCTTATATGTTATCTAGTTATGTAAGTATTCTCTGCATGGCAACAACAGAAAGGCTTTCAATGTTGGCAATTTGTTAACAGTATGCTTATTAAAGCTTACTTGCATCTTACAATCTCAGACAAGCTTACCAGATGGTCGTTAAAACATTGCTACTTAAACACAGAGCAACAGGCACTTTCTGAATAATAAGCATAAATCAACAGTATAAAAATATGACAGAAACGAGAACATTGTACAAAATCAAGGACAGATGAAAAGCCATTGTAGTACTTGTGTCTACCTGGGATGGGGGGATAGTCTGCACATTTACACTGCATAACTGTTCCTTGCCTTGCTTGGACACATCCAGAGTCACTACATAGGGGAGTGGGTGCAACAAGTATGTCACAATTTCAAATGTCTCTGGCTGACTACGATGGCCCTGACACATTTGTCATACCTCTCAACTTCAGAGCAAGAAATCTTGACAAAGCCATACATAGAAGTGGGACAAAGGCCCAAAAATAAGGACAATTTTTAAATATTGCTCTTATAAACTTAGAAAGATAATAGAATAATAGGTCTTGCATTAGTATGAATTTTCTGAAGGGTATGAAATCTGTCACTGAAATGTCTGTCATTATTTTCTAACTTCAGTCTTTAATGATTTGCCACTAATTTGCCAAAAAAACACAATTTTATGAAAAATGGACCAAAAATGTGATTCAAAAATATAAAATAGCCACACAGTACAGCTGGGAACCTGCAAAGAAGCGACACTTTTTAATATTAGTACTGCTAACTTGAGCAGCTGACAAAATAAAATAATCTATATGCATTTCTGAAATAAAAGCAATCTATAACTGATTATTACAGTTATTTATTAATTGTAAACCCTCCATGTTTTCTTCCAATATTGCCATTTTGCGGAGAGATTATTAGGGGAAGAGCAACATTTTGAGCCAAAATCAGGTACAGTTGAGAGGTTTGGATATGCCTAATTCTATAAATCAATTTATTTGCACGTACCTCTCAACCTGTTAATGCAGGAAATCTGGATAAGGCCAAATATATTGGGGGAACATATAAACAGTACTAAAAATTGCTCTTGTATAAACTGAGACAGTTAATAGAATAACAGGTCTTGCTTTAGCATGCATTTTTCCTGAAGGTTATGAAGTCTGAAACTCAGTGTCTGTCATTATTTAGTGACTTCATTCCTAAATGATTTGACAGAAAAGCACAAATTTTATGAGGAACAAACCAAAAATAAGAAGCAAAAATCTCTTCATTCTGCAAAAATCTGGACAGTTGAGAGGTATAGTTCAGCCGGGGCTGTCTGAGTTTGCTACCCTTCCCCCCCTCACAAAATCATGGTTGAATGGAGCCCCCCCGAACAGCCATTCCAATGAACCATTTCTTGGTTATTTCACCCCATTTACCATAAACACTAACCGGGAAAAGCCGAAAAACAAAAACCATAAACACTAATGTGCATACTGCTTTACTTCTGCGATGATTTGGACTTCATTTGAAAGTTTTCTTTTGCATTTTACAGCGCAAACACTAATAGATATCATATCTGCTAAACAAAGCAATGCAGTCTCACAATGAAAACAGACTTGGCATTAAAACGTCTCTGCCCTTGAAAACTCACATTCACTGAAACAGCATTGAAACCTACATTCAAAGAAAATACATTTTGCCAGTGGCAGATTAACTTTGGGTTTGGACTGTTTTCAAATCACAGGCCCCTTGCACACGAAACATACACTTGCTCTTTTATACACCTTCCTGATTGTATTAAATTATATTCCTTGTACAATACAGTACAGTTTTAGAGGGTGTTTTAAATTTGTTTTGAAATTTTTCCAATAAACAATGAAACAAAATGCATGCACCACTAATGACAAAACTGCCCATTTCAGAACATTTCCATCATAAAAGTCTACTCAAACTTTTACAGTCCACCAGTATCAGTACATATGCACAATCTCTGACGTAAAAGTCATCTAAATAATTCCACATTAAAGAGATCTGTAACTAATGAAGAGGCTGCTGCTAGCAAACAACGTTGTATTTCATTGTTTCATCTACAAATAAAGTGTCTGTTACCCTTGAGGAATAAATTGCCTATCTTACACTAAAAAAATGATAAGCTAGCAGTATTGCAATAGGGAATGGATGGCAAACTGATAACAGGTTCATAGTTACTAGGTATCTTCGCCAAAAAGAAGTGCAGCATCCACCCCCTTTGCAAAGTACATTGTCAGCAATGCATTTATCTACTGTGGGAGTAGAACCTACAGCCTTCTGCATCAAAAGCAAGTGTACTACCTGTTGTGCTATTAACAAGGCAAGTAAACTCAGCATAAGCAGCACTAAACTTTTGCTCCCCTGCAGCTCTCAGCTTCTTGTAAAATCTACTCACTCAGCTGTATCTCTGAATTTGCAGCACAAAGAAATCTGGAAAAAGCCAAAGTTTATTGTGGGGGGGGGGCAAAAGCCCAAAAACCAGGGACATATTTTAAACATTGCTTGTATAATGTTGGAAAGTTGCTAGAATAAAATGCTGTGTTACCACCATACATTTCACTGCCAAGCCTTAAACCCAGGACCCTGTGCAAAACAGTCAGAACAACATACCACTATGCCAAGTCAGCTGTGTTGTGAAAGAGGAAGACAGAAACTTAAATGGCTACCATTTAGTGAATTCAGATCTCACCATAGCACAGCTGTCAACCTCTTAGCACAAAACACCTGAACAAAGCCGATAATGGGTGAATCCAGCCCCCAAACATTCAGTGAAATCAGTTTTCACCATACCTCTCAATCTCTTAGCAAAAAAATACCTGGACAAAGCCAGTAATGGGGGAATATAGCCCCCAAACATATTCAATGAATTCAATTCTTACCATAGCTCTCAACCTTAGCACAAAAAATCTGGATGAATCCAATAACAGGGGAATACAATCCCAATAATAGGGATAAATTTCAAATATCCATCTTATACACTTAGAAAATTGCTAGAATAAAAGCTTTTGCGTTACCATGCACTTTCTGAAGAATATGAAGTCTGATACTCAAATGTGTGTCATTTTTAACATTTATTAACCAGGAACATCTGACTTGGAACAAAAGCTAATTTTTAGCAGAGGTCCAGGGAGAAACACTCCAGACAGACACATTTTCTTTGTAAGATGGGAGGACACTAGAGGAAACAAACACAGGGAGGGCATACACACTCCACAGAAAAGGTAAGGTACCCCAGCCAAGAATCAAACCAGAGAACCTGTAGCTGTCAAGCAACAATGCTACCACTGCACCAATGCACTACTAGCTTTGCAAGGACACAAATACAGAAACCACAGATTTTATGAAGAATTGAACAAGTATGAGGGAAAAATCTGCAATGTTTTTACAAATGGTGGTGGGTAGGGAATGCAGGCTCCTGCCACCTGGGCTCAAGGTACAGGGTTGAAGCCTTATTCTCTACCCACCACCATGTAGCACCTAGGGCATTACACACACACACAATACGGCCGCCCGCACGTGGGTCTCCCGTGAGAGATGGCTAGTCCCACGAGAGTAGTAGGCTGGAGCCTCTTTCCTGTAGGCGATGCAGTCCGGTGACCTTTCAGTCTGTGCGGTCATCACCGCACCCACCTCTGGGATGGAAGAGCGGAGTTTCCTGCCTTTCCTATCTGGATTGCCTAACAGAGCAGTCCGGAGCTTTGGAATGAGCACGCATGCATGCATGGAGTTCCTGAGAACTCCATGCGTGCATGGAGTTCTCAGGAACCATGCACGCATGCGTGGAGTCCATGAATTTTTTTTTTTTAATTTTATTTTTCAAGTTTATTGTACAGGTGGGGGGCTGCAGTCCTGTAGTCCTATAGCACGAGCCGCCCCTGCATATAAGTAACTCTGGAACCATTGTAGGGTGGGAGGGGTAAGGCCTAAGTTAGAAAGTCTGTTCAAGGTGTCAAATGCCTTTGATGGTTCAAAAAAAGAGCAGATAGAAAGCAACCTATATCTCTAGCTCTGCTTACAGATTCATTAAAGGTTAGGAGGACTGTTGATGTGCTGTGGCCTGGATGGAAACCATGTTGTGTGTTTGTAAGAAGGTTGATTTGCAGTATAAGTTTTATAAGTTGTGGATGAATACATTTTATTTTGGAGATGGGAGAAAGTATGGCTATGGCTCAAAAGTTTGTAAGTTAAGTAGAGTTACCTCCTTTGTGAATGGGGATGATATAGGACTTTTTCCAGATGGTAGGTACTGTGGATTCAGATATAGATTGATTGATCAAGTTGACACCTGGGTATGCTATGGATTTAGTGGCTAATTTTAGAAAAGAAGGAGGCAGGTTTTCCGCAGAAGTGCAACAGGGTTTCAGTTTGTACAGTAATATTTTATGAGGCTTGTAGGTATTGTCTGTAGAGAGAAAGTGGAAATGTTCTTGGAAAGGGGATTTGTGCCTTGAAGGTGGAGTGGGTCTAGGACAGATGAAGGAACATCATTAAAGGTAGCTAGAGAAAAAGAGAAACTGGTGTTGGTGGTTGTATCAATTAGTTCAGCTACGGATTTTATGAAGTGGATGTTAAAGTTTTCAGCAATTTGAGAAGAAGGGTCAATGAGCGAAATATTGGGATAATTTTTAGTCCCTGGGTGAAATAGGATTGAGATTGAGGACCAAAGTTTTTGGATTAATTTTGTGTTCCTGCTGTAGGTGAGTGTAGTTTAATTGTATAAATCTGATAACATGTTTTTGACTTGGTTACATAGTTGTTTGAGATGTATTAGAGCTAGTTCTATTTTACTTTGCACCCTTAGACCCTAGGCTACATCTCTTTTTTTCATTCATTTTTTACATTCCTTGATTAGCCAAGGGACAGGATTCTTTTTAATTATTTTAGTGCAAACTGGAGCTAAAGTGTCAGGTAATTTTAGGAAACTGTTGTTGAAGTAGTGTTCTGCCTCATTTAGTGACAGCTCCTTTATTGGCTTCCAGTTTATTTTGCAAAGTAGTTCATTGAACTTCTCTTTAGAGAAATTAGTAAGGTTATGAGCATATTTTAGGGTGTGTGTTTTTGGAGAGAGAGTGTTAGCTCAGATGGCAAAAACAAGTAGGTGGTCACTTAGGGAGTTTGGATGTATGCCAGCAGAAGTAATGTTAGAAGGATGTGAAAACAGGATTCAGACTAAGGTAGGTTCTTGAGTGTAGTGTTTATTGTATCTAGTAGGGCAGGTAATGAGTTGAGAAAAAACATATAAGTCGATGCTATTTTTTGGTAGTTGGGATGTTAATGTCTCCTAAAATAATTGTCTCATGTTTTATCATTTGGGTGGTCCAGGATAGAATATCTTCTAAAATGGGAATATTTTGACCTGGGGGAATATAAAGAACAAGGATGCAGATTCGTTTCATGTTATTGAGATTTAGGAAGGATATGAGCATTTCTGCACTGGACAAATTAGGGCTAGTTTTAGTAAATGATGCAATATTAAGGTTGTCAGGACAGATAAATGCTATGCCTCTACCTGATTTGTGATAAATCTGTAGGCATGTTTTAAGGACAGTTCATTTGGTAACACTTTTACCATTACAAACAGTGGTGGCTGGTGACTTTAAATCAAAGGGGGGTTGCAGGAGACAGCTGAATGGGTAAGGGCCAATGGGAAGGGGTGTGGCCAATGAGAAAGGGGTGAGTGGGGATATGCTAAAAACAGCAAAAACTGGGACTTTAATTAAATATGCTGCCCTGGGTGCCACTGCCAAACCACCATTATGAGAGTCTAATCAAGATAAAATGAATTGTATAAGAAAAAAAATATTTCAATGCATTGGCTACATGACAGCTTACTTAATATCTAGATGGAAACAAAGAAGTTGCGAGGCTTGAAAAAATAAATTACTTTTTAAATACATTACTGGAATGCCAGTCAAAATCAAGTATAAAAAAAACACTCAACTCAAAGCACTTCTCCTTGCACTGCAGTTCTAATTAAAATGTATATTCAGCTTTATAAAAGTAACAAGTAACATGCTGAAAGTAGCAATACCCCCAATTGTAAAAATGTTAATATCCAAAGAAGACCTGCTGCCTGACAACTATCTACTTGTTTCTTGGGGAAAACATGATGAAAGTAAAAAATGAACAGCAAACAAGAAACAAGCTCGATAAATTGCTTAAAGAATTACTGCACAGGTTATGGACCAGACATGATAGACTGGCATTCTGTTTAGTTTATGGGTAAAGCCTGCAAAGATGACTGCAAGTCTCTGACAAATGTAATGAGCTTCTGAAAATACTGTAATCCTGTCCTTTACTACAAATATGGTCATATGCATTTCAATACCTAAGGCTTATACGCTATCTAGTTATGTAAATATTCTCTGCATGGCAACAACAAAAAGGTTTTCAATGTTGGTAATCCTTTAACAGTATGTTTATTATAGCTTGCTTGCATCTTACAATCTCAGACAAGCTTACCTGATGGTTATTAAAGCATTGCTACTTAAACACAAAGCAACATGCACTGCAACAACATGCATTTTCTGAATAAGAAGCATAAATCAACAGTATAAAAACATGACAGAAAACCAGAACATTCTGCAAAATCAAGGACAGATTTAAAACCACTGTAGTACTTGTGTCTACCTTGGATGGGGGGAATACTCTGCACACTTACACTGCATAATTGCTCCTTGCCTTGCTTGGAGACATCCAGAGTCACTACGTGGGAGAGTGGGCTGCAACAAATGTGTCACAATTTGAGATTTCTCTGGCTGACGGTGATGGCCCTGACACATTTGTCATACCTCTCAGCCTCAGAGCAAGAAATCTGGACAAAGCCATAATCAGAAGTGGAACAAAGGCCCAAAATAGGGGCAGTTTTTAAATATTGCCCTTATAAACTTAGAAAGATAATAAAGTCGTAGGTCTTGCATTAGTATGAATTTTCTGAAGAGTATGAAATCTAAAACTCAAATGTCTGTCATTATTTTCTAACTTCAGTCCTTAATGATTTCCCACTAATTTGCCAGAAAACCACAATTTTATGAAAAACGGACCAAAAATGTGATGCAAAAAATATAAAATAGCCACACAATACAGCTGGGAACCTGTCTAAGAAGGGACACTTTTTAATATTAGTACTGTTAACGTGTGCAGCTGACAAAATAAGAGAATCTACATGCATTTCTGAAATTAAAAGTAATCGATAACTATGATCATTACAATTATTTATTAATTGCAAACTCTCCACGTTTTCTTCCAAATTTGACATTTTGCGGAGGGATTATTTGGGGGAGAGTAACATTTTGAGCCAAAATCAAGCACAGTTGAGAGGTTTGGATATACCTAATTCTATAAAGTGATTTATTTGCGAGTACCTCTGAAATCTGTACAAGGCCAAATATATTGGGGGAACATGCAAACAGTACTAAAAATTGCTCTTGTATAAACTTAGTCAGTTGACAGAACAACAGGTCTTCCTTTAGCATGCAATTTTCTGAAGAGTATGAAGTCTGAAACTCAATGTCTCATTATTTAGTGTCCTAAATGATTTGCCAGAAAACCACACATTTTATGAGGAACAAACTAAAATAAGAAGCAAAAATCTATTCATTCTGAAAAAATCTGGACAGTTAAGAGGTAAAGTTCAGCCGGGGCTGTCTGAGTTTGCCATCCTTCTCCCCTCACAAAATCATGGTCGAATGGGGCCAATCCCCCCCCCCGAAGCTATTCCATTGTCCCATTGCTTGGCTATTTCGACCCATTTACCATAAAGACTGTAATGTGCATACTGCTTTACTTTTACGATGACTTGGATTTCATTTAAAAGTTTTATTTTACATTTTACAGCACAAACACTAATAGACATCTGATAAAAAAAACAATGCAGTCTCACAATGAAAATAAACTTAGTATTAAAATTTCTCTGCCCCTGAAACTTACATTCATTGAAACAGCATTGAAACCCACATTCAAAGAAAATACATCTTGCCAGTGGCAGATAAAGATTAACTTTGGGCTGTTTTCAAATCATAGGCTCCTTGCACAGGAAACATACATGTGTTCTTTGATACACCTTCCTGATTGTATTAAATTATATTCCTCAAATAATACTGTACAGCTGTTAAAGGGCATTTTAAATTTATTGTTTTGAATGTTTTGCCCGTAAACAATGAAACAAAATGCATGCACCAGTAATGACAAAACTGCCCAGTTCTGAACATTTCCATCATAAAAGTCTATTCAAACCTCTACAATCCACCAGTATCAGTAAAAGTGCACAATCTCTGCAGAAGTAAAAGTCATCTAAATAACATTAAAGAGATCTGTAAATAAGGAAGAGGTTATTGCTAGCAAACAACTTTATATTTCATTGTTTCATCTACAAATAAAGTGTTTGTTGCCACTGAGGAATAAATTGCCTATGTTATATTAAAAAAATGATAAGCTTGTAATATGCAATAGGGAATGGATGCCAAACTGATAACAGGTCCATTGTTACTAGGTATCTTCACCAAAAAGGACATTCGCAGGACTGCAGCATCCACCCCCTTTAAAAGTCAACATAGTACAGTATCAGCAATGCATCTATATACTGTGGGAGTAGAACCTACAGCCTTCTGCATCAAAAGCAAGTACACAACCTGTTGTGCTATTAACAATACAAGCAGACTCAGCATAAGCAGCATTAAACTTCTCTTCAAGCTCTCAGCTCCTTGTAAAATTCACTCGACACTCAACTGTATCTCTCAACTTTGAAGCACAAGAAATCTGGAAAAAGCCAAAATTTATTGGGGGGGGGCAAAAGCCTAAAAACTAGGGACACATTTTAAACATTGCTTGTATAATCTTGGAAAGTTGCTAGCTGTGTTACCACCATGCATTTCACTGCCAAGTCTTAAACCATGGAGCCTGGGTACTACAGTCAGAGCAACATACTGCTATGCCAAATCAGCTGTTTCTTGAAAGACAGGTAGACTGAAACTTAAATGGCTATCATTTAGTGACTTCAGTTCTCACTATAGCTTTCAGTCTCTTAGCACAAAACACCTAGACAAAGCCAATAATGGGGGCATACAGGCCCCAGACATATTCAATGAATTCAGTTCTCACCATAGCTCTCAACCTATAAGTACAAAAAAACTGGATAAAGCCAATAATGGGCAAATACAGCCTCAACATAGGGACAAATTTCAAATATTGATCTTATAAACAGAAAATTTCTAGAATAAAAGGTTTTGTGTTACCATGTACTTTCTGAAGAATATGAATTCTCACAACAAATTTCACATGAACAAAAATATGAGGCAAAAATTTCACAAGTGGTGGTGGGTAGGGAATTCAAGCTGTTGCTACCTTCTCCCAAGGTATATGGTTTGAGTCTAGCCACCAGGACATTTTACACACACACACACACACACACACACACACACACACACACACACACACACACACGCACACCCTACCTGAGCCCAAAGTCCATTGTAAATGCCAGCTTCCTGCAGTAAAATCCATTGCTGCAACAGGTTCATCCATTCCTACAGTAGAAAAGCATGGGATGCGATGAGAAAAAGTCCTAGTCCTTCCCCTTCCTGTAAGAGCAAGTTGGGTGTTACCTAGCCTGCAGACATTGCAGTCCAATCCCCTTTCAGTCTATGCAGTTGTAACTGCATAGATTTCTGGGATATCTGCTGCTGAATGCTGTCTTCCTAATCCAGACTGCTGGTGAGACAGTCCAGATTCTGTGTGCTTGCTCCAGACTGGTTCACCAGAAGTCTGGATATCGGTTAATGCCATGAGTGGACATGCGTGATGTAAGAATCGTGTTTGTTTTACTTTTATTATTCTTTTTTTCTTTTCTTTTCTGTTTTACAGCTGGTGGGGCTGCAGTCCTGCAGTCCAATGGCACGAGCTGCCCCTTTATGACAAAGATGGTTTGTATGAAAATGTGCCATTTACTTGTTCTTTTGGGGGGGGGGGGCAAAGCTGCATTTCTGTTATGGCACATACAAGAATATGTTGCTATTGTTACACTTTTTTTTTTTTTTTTGCATCTAGTCTGTTCGTATTTCGAATCTCTAGACTGTTATATGTTTCTCCAGTGGGTAATACTGAGATGCTACAGTTTCAGTTTTATCTGGGAACAGTTATTTTGTAGTTATATGAAATTTACACGTATTATTCTTCTGTCTTTTAGGACAACTAGGACAATGCCACCCAGGCATTTCTTCAATTCCTGAAGACCACCCTTCACTGATGCTGAAAATCAGGTTATTGTTGATGCTTGTAGGTGACATGGTGCCATTTTTTTAGGTGGGGGGGGGGCATGAAGACTGCTACAGTTAACACATTTCTGATTGGTTATCTTAGGTTGGAGTTGTCATCCAAGTTCTTATTGGAAGTATAGTTAATAGACATATGAAGGGGTAATCTTAGGTTGGAGTTGTCATCCAAGTTCTTATTGGAAGTATAGTTAATGGACATATAAAGGGGTAAAAGTATTACCCCTGTGTTGCTTGTGATGATGTTGTCCTTCCTTTTGTTTAACTTCTTCCAGGACTGTCTGGTATGCAGAGGATACCCTCATCTGCACATGGTTAGCCAAACATTTTTATGTCAGTACTGATGAGCAATTCAGAGAATTATTTTAGTGTGTGATGCTGACATCAGGATTGTTGTGTGTACCACTGTATTATCTAATAGTGGCAGTACTGTTATTTTGTTAGCATGTATTGGAGTATACTAGTTCAGGTATTAATCATTTCTTTGTTTGTTGCTTATTATCACAGGTGATCCTGACAGTGGACGTGTGGGACTTCTATCACCTGACGTCAGAGTATCAGCACACTCTGATGATGATGGTGGCCAAACAGAGGCAGAGGCAGGCGGTGCAGAGGTAGAAGCTGACACTGAGGGTGACATACAGTCATCCCCTGAAATTCCACTGGACACAGCCAATAGGCCAACAAGTACAAGACTCTGAAACTGCAAACTCACGAACGAATAACAGAAAGACTCCAATGAAGAACAGTAGTATCCACAAGTTTATTGAAGCGCTTTTTGTTCAAGTACCATACAGAACTTCATCAGAATAAACAGATTTAAAGTACAAAGCTTCTTTTATAACAATTCAAACTTGTTATGTGATGTGTTTTTGACTTATAATCAAGCTCAGCTTCTTAATTGCACTTAACTGCTTAAGTTTGACTTAACCCTATACATTCTGAAGCCAGTAGGCCTACGCCTACCCATTCCAGTGAGCCTTCAAATATTGGACAGGTGGAAGGCAAGGCAATTGATCAGGGAAGTGTGTTAACTGCGGCTTTAGTGCTGCTGACTCTGACCGTAGCCCAAGTGTAGGCATGGTGCCATGCAAGAGTGTTGTTAGGGGTGCACGGAGGAGGCCTGCTGCCCATCCTCCACCTGATCCAGGTGTCTTTTCCTATGCCACTCAATGTATGTTTAGGGCCATCATGGAGGAAGAGGTATGTTCCCATATGTGCTGCAGAGAAACACTTAGAGTTGTAGATGTGGTGCATTTGGCATAATGGTTAAGGTCTTCGCCTCCCATGCACATGGTACAAAGTTCAATGCTGACCTCTGACCAATGCCTGTTTTGGGTTTGTGTGTTCTCCCTGTGTCTCCATGGGGTTTCTCACAGGTCTGAAAAAACATGATGAGTGTCTCCATTTCAGACTCACAAATGAATGGAGCTGTGAGCAGCAGCACAGACTCTATTTACATGATACCCTTTAGGGGAAGAGTTGTACAGACCAACCGCTTTGGGCATCTACTGTCGTGTGCAATAGCCTCAAGATAGGAGAACAACAGATCACAGACTGTGCCCCATGGCAGGTTTAGCCACTCGATGATGTAAAAATATGGCTCTAGGTGATTTCATCATGTTGACTAATGTCACCAAAATGGGCATGGGTAGTTGCTGGTGATAAGTGGGTTGAGGACACGGCCTACTCTGACCTAAGCCAGGGACCCTTGCTAATGGTGGGAGGGGTAGATCTGTCCCTGTTCACCAGTGTGTGCCCGGCATAATAACCCAGCAGCCCTGGGTCAATAAGCTACTGATCGGTTGTTGTCTAGTTGCCCAGCCTGGGTTACCTGGGATAGCTTTGTTGAGTGAAAGCTGGACGTAATACCAACCAACCTGCCAAACAGGAAATGCGAATTGCTAGGCTTAATGTAGGTTCACTGACAGAATGCAGCTTGGAATTGTATGACATGATGATACGGAGTTGGCTGGATATCCTATGTATTCAAGAGGTGAGGTGGAAGGGCAGTGCATCAAAGCCACTTTACTTTGGATCCAGACTTTGTTACTCCGGAGGGGGATAGGCTAGAAATGGAGTAGGAATTATGGTGAGAGAGAGGCTTCAGAAGGCAGTGAGAGATATTATCAGAATTAATGACAGACTCATGGCAATCAGACTCCAGTGTAATGATAGGGCAGTATTCATAAACTCAGCATATGCCCCACAAGCAAGGTTGTGATAGTGAGGAAAAGAGTGCATTCAGACAGCAGTTGCAGGACCTACTAGATAAAGCAGGACAACATGAATTGGTGTTGATAATGGGTGACTTGTATGCACATATCGGGACAGACAGAACAGGATATGAGGACTGCCTGGGTCCACATGGGTGAGCCAACAGGAATAAAGAACCAGAAGCAATTCTAGACTTCTGTCTGGCAAATGGCTTGATAGTAGCCAGCACATGGCTCACAAAGAGAGAGTCACAAGATCACATACAAGAGTAGCCAACATGCAACTCAGGTAGACTTCCTCCAAGTAAGGAAATGGCACAGGGGTAGAATCCGTGATTGCAAGGTCATCCCCAGTGAAAGTCAGCCCACAGCATAAACCACTAGTTGCCACAATCAGCTGCAAGCAGTGGTCAGAGAGGGTCTAAGGTCAACAGAGACCAGGCTGAAGACCTGGAAGTTGACTGGAGAGAAAGTACAACAGTTCAAGGAATTGCTCAGGGTAAAGCACCAAAAGAAGCGGAGGAAATAGGTGGAGTTGAACAAGAATGGCAGCACCTAAAACAATGTGTTAGGACTACAGAAAATATATGTGGCTGAGCCAAGTATGGAAATAAGGTACATAAGGAAAGCTGGTAGTGCATTGCAGATTTCCAGAAAGTCATCAAAAAAAGGAGTGCAGGAAGAAGTCAGAGATAGAAAAGACTGAGAAGGCAAGGAAGGAATACTGGTTGGCTAACAAAGAAGCAAGAAAGAAGTTGCAATAGCAAAGAATAGGGCATTGGAGGCACTCTACCAACTTCTGGAAAGTGACTCAGTAGGTGGCACAAAGAAACTATTTCAGGTTGCAAGGCAAAGACAGAAAGATAAAGAAGATAGTCAGACACCCTTCATAAGGGATGCCAGCAACAACATGCTTACCAGTCAACAGAACGTCAAAGGCAGATGGACGGAGTATTTTCAGCAGCTTCTCAATGAAGAAAAGCCCACAGAAGCTGTACTGCCCCAGAAACAGTCTGTGATGAGAGAAGAAGAGAACCCAACCTAGAAGAAGGAAGAACAACTCTAAGGAAAATGAAGTCAGGGAAAGCAGCAGGCTCAGATGAGGTCACAGCAGATATGATAAAGATGCTGGGTGAGATAGGGGAGAAATGGCTCCTGAGGGTACTAATAGCAGTGTGGTGAGAAAGGCATGTCTCAGATGACTGGAGAATAAACATACCAGTGCCAGTGTACAAGAACAAAGGGGACATCCACAACAGTGGGCAGTACAGAGGCATCAAACTCCTCTCACATTGCATGAAAGTTCTGGAGAGGGTGATTGATAAATGGATATGCAGAGTAGCAGAATGTAAGATGGGAGATGAGCAGTTTGGATTCAGATCAGGATGCAGCACAATTGACCCGATGTTTGCAGTGAGACAGATACTTGAGAAGAAGCTAGAGATGAGGAGATAGTCCAACTGGGCATTCCTATACCTGGAGAAAGTATATGACAAGGTCCCAAGAAAGCTAATCTGGGCAGTAATATGGTGGTTCAAAGTCCCAGAAACATTGGTAGAGTTAGTGCAATCTATATACAAGGACCCACTGACTGAAGTATGAACAGTGTTCAGCCTCACAGAGGGGTTCCCAGTGGGAGTGGGTGTACATCAGGATTCTGCTCTGAGCCCACTGCTGTTCATACTGGTGATGGACTACATTAACAAACTGGTCGTATGGGACAGATCAAAAAAGTTGCTGTATGCAGATGATGTGGCATTACAGGCAGACTCTGAGCTAGAACTTCAGCAAAGGATAGGAGAATGGAATGCAAAACTGAAGGGACATGGATGAGACTAAGACAGTGATAATGGCAGCAAAATGGGGAATTCTTAAGAAGCTGAGTAGAGATAGAAGGGAAGATACAATACAGCTCACAATCACTCCACGGTCTTGAAAAATAACCAAGTAAGGATCTGCAACACGCTGTCGTCCCAAAAGGAAATAGCAACAACCACAAGCCGTTCAGCAAAAACTAGCGTCTTTATTGTAAAAAGACATGGAAAACACGAATAACTTAGCGCTTTCTCCCTTATCAAAAGGGCATCATCAGAGTTATATAACCATAGAAGTCAATGAATTTAAATACCAAAACGTAGCACACACACCTCCTTCTTAAACCAATCATCAGCATGTAATGATGAACGTTGGAAATACTAGCTCATATCCTTTTTAGTAAAACAGTGCCAGTTTAAAAACAAATGAATAAATAAAAAATGCATAAATTGTATGAATAATATAAAATACATAAAGTCTACAATAACAATTTTTATCAAATACTATTAATATAGTGAAACAAAAAATAAAAATAATAATAATAACAATATACGAAAGTCAGTTTGTTCATATTAATTGTGCTCTCAATTTTAACATACTAGATAAGGAAACATGTCCGTTAATACCTGGTGGTCTAGATGCATTGAGCCTGAGCTGCCACAGGCACTCCTTTACCTCAAGCAAAATTTTGTCATCGCCACCATTGTCCCTATGTGGAATCCTATCAATTAATTGGACAAGGAATGGTTCTATTATAATTGTGTACTGTCACATATGGTCCATTGTTGATGTATTTACAGGTGCTGCTATCAATGGAGACTATTAATGTAATAATAATAATAGTAATAAATATTATTTTTTGTTTCACTATATTAATAGTATTTGATAAAAATTGTTATTGTAGACTTTATGTATTTTATATTATTCATACAATTTATGCATTTTTTATTTATTCATTTGTTTTTAAACTGGCACTGTTTTACTAAAAAGGATATGAGCTAGTATTTCCAACGTTCATCATTACATGCTGATGATTGGTTTAAGAAGGAGATGTGTGTGCTACGTTTTGGTATTTAAATTCATTGACTTCTGTGGTTATATAACTCTGATGATGCCCTTTTGATAAGGGAGAAAGCGCTAAGTTATTTGTGTTTTCCATGTCTTTTTACAATAAAGACGCTAGTTTTTGCTGAACGGCTTGTGGTTGTTGCTGCTATTTCCTTTTGGGACGACAGCATAGAAGGGAAGATAGTGTAACAGATAACAGCTTCAAGTATCTGTGAGGGGTGGTTGAAGAAAAGGGTAGTCTGAATGAAGAGGTCAGAGTTAGAATCAGTGGGGCTGCAGCCAACTGGCATAGAGTGTCAGGTATAGTCTATGACAGAAGAATGCCAAAAAAGCTGAAAAGTAAGGTGTACAAGACAGTGGTGCGACCAGTACTACTGTATGGTACAGAAACTTGGGCAGTAAAGGCAGAACAGTTGAAGACGCTAGAGGTGATGGGAATAAAATGCTTGAGAATGGTGGTAGGATGCATACTGTGGGACAGATGAAGAAATGAGGACATAAGAGCAGAAGCCAAATTAGCTCCAATTGCAGAAAAGATCAAAGAGAACAGATTATGGTGATTTGGACGTGCAGAAAAGCAGAAGACAATCTGGTGAGGAAGATTTGTGACAGACAGAAAGAAGGCAAGAGGAAGGGAGGACATCCAGCAAAGAGGTGGAATGATTGTGTGAAAGATGATCTGAGACAGTCGAGTATGAGTCTTGAAGTGGGCAGGAGTGTGGCACTGAATCATGAGTTGGTGACAGTTCACATCATACCTCGACCCCATGTAGAAAAGAAAATGGGAAAAAGGGTGCTGGTGATGATGATGATTGTAGATGCGACACAGGTTGACATGCATGACTGCCTCCACCATGTTGCTGATTCATTGGATTGGATGAATGACACATTGGAAAGAGGGATGTCTGTAATGGAAGGAGCTGTGTCTGTGATGGAATGTCTGCTAGGAGGGGGATGGGATCCTCATGGGAAGCCACATCATCTGCTGTTAGTCAATGTGGCTGTGCCCAGTTATACTCCCATAGTGACAGCACTTCCATTGCTCCATCATTGGGTGAGCTGTACACATCCAGATGTGGCAGACCATGGGGTCGTGGTCTTGGGTGTCATTGTGAGGAGAGCTCATCCAGTAGACATCAGTCATGTTTAGGTAGTAGCAATGCATCTGACCGTGGACGTGGATTTGACAGTGCAACTCCTGGAAGAGCCAGTTCTCATGGTCAAGGATGACAACAATGAACTACCACCTCTACCATGCATGGTTCACACCAGTCTGACATACCAAGATGTAGAGCAAGCATGCAGACATGCATACACCAATTTCACCTGGAGGACCCCTACAGACAGACACACACACACACACACACACACACACACACACACATACATAAAGCAGTTAACATGCTTCAGCCATGCAGCTTAAAACTCATTTTGTCTCACTGGCCATTTGATGGTTTATCCAAATGTCTGCCTGTTTTTCTTTCTTACTCACACAAACTCACGGATCTTTTGTGTCAGCCTAGGTTCCTCCCCCCAAACATATGGTGCTAAACTGAGGGCATGCAGTAACCATCACTACCTTTGAGAGATATGACTGTGTGAATCTCTGATGTCTACCATTTAATAATGGACACATATAAGTCAAATATGTCTCTGCAGTCACATCAAGGTCACCTTGTAAATCCAGCAGTTGCAACAATTTTAGTTAGGACTGACTCTGATGCAAGCAGTACACAGCCAACACATGGGGAGGTAAAGGTTGTGAGAGTTCCCTGGCATCAATGTTACTGTATGTATGCACATAGCAGGAAGGTTTTAGGCAATTAGGTGGTGAGTGAGTGTGCTATGCATTGTCTGTTAGCAAATGTGAGGGCATCCTGAGCACACCTATGTCTGCCTACACCCTCAGCAGCTGCTGGTTCCCCCTCCGACTCATCATCTGCCTTTGGCTATGGTGATCTTAGCATTGGTGGTGGTATGTGTGCTGCTTCCCCTTGTTGAGCTTGCTGATTATGTTTTCTAAGGAAGATGTGTAGCATGGCACATACTGTAAATATTTCAGTACATGTCTATGAATTGTACTACAGTGCTCCCCCAATATATCTAAGCACCAGAACCGTGACTTCAGCAGCCCAAACACATGCTCTATAATATTTCTGGTTTGCATATGTGCCTCATTATGGCATTCTTCAGAAGGTGTGTGGGCATTTCTGATAGGTGTCATCAGCCACAGTTCTAGTGCAAAAACTGCATCCCCCAGTAAATGACCATGTGAGATATTCACCCTAGCAAACATCTGGTACGGTTGGAAGGTGTGCCAGATATGTGAGTTGTGGTAACTGCCAGGGTTGTCAGCACACACATTCAAGATGATTTCCTTGGTATTACATATGACTTGGCAGTTAACAGAGTGGAAGCCCTTTCAACTTATGTAGAACCTACCCTGTTCCCCAGGTGGTGACTTAATTTCTATATGTGTGCAATCTATAGCTACCCTGTTCTTCAGGGTAGTGTGCTACAGGGTAGAACTCCTACAAATTTCTGGCCCTATCCTCAGGAGTACAGGAAAAATATATCTGTCACTGGCATGTTGGAGTACAGCATTCAAGAACTGATGGAGGATCCTGGATGTTGATATCTGTGACACCCCCAGCATGTTCCCTGTTGGCCTGTAACAGGTAGTTGTAAGATTCTAAGTGCTAGACATACTTTTGTCTCCACTGGGATGGGTTTCTTTTGGTTTGCCCTAGCTCTGAGTTGAGGACGACAGAGGTTACAGAGTTCCTCTAGTGTGTCGCTATCCACTCTGTAGCTCTCTACAACTTCCATATCATGCAGGTTGTGATAAGTTACCTGGGGTCTGAAAACTCTTCTCCTCCTTGGCCTTGGTCTACTAGTAGCAGCAGCACAGACCTCAGCCTGTCAGGAGCGGCCCTAGGTCAACTGGTGCCCTAGGCAAAACAGCTCCACGGCGCACCCCAACACATTACCTGGTGCCCCCATCCTGGTCTACCTACACCAAATAAATACTGGAAAATTGCCCCTGCTACACTGGCGCCCTAGGCAGCCGCCTAGTTGGCCTATGCCTAAGGCCGGCCATGCAGCCTGTTGCACATACACATGAATTAAAGCAACAGCAGACCCTAACATTGTTTCTGTGTAGACTCCTTTCTTTGGCTGTATTCCAGTAGGTTTTGGAATCCACAGGGAAAAGTAGCACTGAGTCTACATGGTTGCTTTATAGCTTGTTGAATAGCTTCTCCATGTTGGATTGGTTGATTAGCATACAGTTCAGCACGTTATGCTGTCATTTCCATGCTACAGTGTTTACCTTGTTTGCGCAGTGGTGCATGCTGCTTACTGAATTCAAAACTATGAGCTACTGTGATGCGCACATGGTGTAAATGGACCATGTAGGCTTTATTGAATCTGGCTTTCAGTTGTTTGTCTCTGTCTTCTCTTCCACACTTTTCTAATCCCTCCCCCTTCTGTAGGTTTGACTAACTGTTGGTATGTCTTTCTGCAGTAAGGATTAATTACCTCATTCCTGTAATTATTAATTATCATTTCTAGCTTACCTCCTAACCTCTGTTTCCTTATTTTTTACAGGTAACCCAAAGCTTTTGCACATTGATCACCTGCAATTGCTGCACCTGCAAGTTGCAGACATTATGAGGAAGGTAGCCTGTGAGAACTCCCCAATGGCTCTGTCAAAAGACTTGGCTCACACTGTGTTATCCAAAGTCCTCCCCCCTACATTTCTTGGACTATTATGCTGTATTTTGTGGTGTCCTTTTAGTGCCCCCCTCCAATTTTCTATAATTGTTCCTATCGCCTAAGTCTACCTTTACTAAATGCAAACAAATGAGGGTTCTGCTTTGTCTCATCTTACAGTGTGCTTGCAGCCAGTCACATAATTATGTGCTTGATAAAGGGACAACCCCTTTGTGGCTAACTTTTATCCTAAAACAACCAACAAGCACATTCCATATATGGGACAGCTAACTCACAACTCAGTATATGGTTGATTGTTTGTCTGGGCTATACTTTATAGGTTCATAGATAGGTACTAGGCTATTGGCCCAATGGCCTAAGTAAGCCTACCCAACAATGTTCCCTGGCTTACGCCAACCCAAGAAAGTTAATTTCCTGTGCCTCTGTCAAGCAGAGCCACAGAAGTGATCCCTGGGGTGTATTTCCTATTTCCCATTCACTCATCAAGATGTTTCTTGAAGAGTGTTAATGAGGAACTTTGCTTGACATAAATGGGTAGCTTGTTCCAGAGTATGGGAAGTCTCTGGGACAGGAGTATATCCCTCCAGCAAGTCCTGTTTATTGTGTTGACAAAGTTTAGGTTCCTAGAGCATGTAGCTCAGAGGGATTGGAATTTCTTTAGGTGCAGTATGTCCAGCAGCTTTGGGTTTGACATAGCTTTATATGTTAGGCAGAGATCACCTTGGAGTAGGCGATATGCTACAGAGTAAAGCTGGAGTTTTTTGAGATGACCAGTGTAGGGCATCTGTGTGAGGCCAGTAATTCTCTTTGTGAGGTACTTCTGTGGCCATTCCAGCTGCTGCAGATGTCATGTGAGGTACAATCCAAAAGGGGTGTTGTACTCTATAATGGGTCTAATGAGTGTCAAGCAGAGGGGAACAATGACCTCTTTTCCTGGATGAGAACCCTTTTGTGATGAGGTGTGCCATGTAGAAGGATTTCCTGACTACTGTGGCAATGTGATTATCAAAGGAGAGACTACTGTCCACCTGGGTCCCAAGGTCTCTTATTACACATTCAGTGTTATGAAGACTGCTGCCTATGTGGTAGTTCATGGTACAGAGTTTTTACCAAAGGGGATAACAATGCACTTTTTGGCACTGAGCTTGAAGCCATGGCTCTGACGCCGGGCACCTCTCTTAGTGAGGCCCTTCTGTAGGATGTCCACATCATTTGGGGACTTCACTGTAGCTCCTAGTTTGCAGTCATCTGTGAACTTCATTAGCCAGAGGCCTTCTGTGTTAGCCTGTACTTCAGAGAAGTAGATACCAAATAGGAGAGGTCCCAGGACTGAACCCTGTGGCACTCCACTTGTCACTGGTTTGAAGTCAGATTTGGAGTCTGCAACTTTTACAGTGTGGGTTCTGTCAGTGAGCCAGTTGGCAACCCATCTTGTGACATAGGGATTTATATCTAGTTTAGTTAGTTTAGCTATAATTCCAGAATGGGTGATGATGTTGAAAGCATTGGCGAGGTCAAGATAGGCTGTGTGAACCACCTTAACCTCGTCTACGGCTTTGGTGACTGCCTCAAAGGAGTCGACCAGCTTCAGGAGGCAAGATCTGCCTTTCACAAACCTGAACTGGGTGGGGTCCAGAGTTTGGAGGTTACCAATGTCTTTGTTTATGAATTCCATGATGATACATTCCATGGCCTTGCAGACCAGGCTAATAGGACGATAGTTCCCAGGACCAGGGGTGCCTGCATTTTACTGCATTTAATCTTTTTTTATTCTTTAAATTTGTGTTGTTGTCTTTATAAGATTCATTATTAGTCTTGGTTTCACAAAACTGGCTTGCTGTTCACAAAGATAGGAAGCTTGTGTGCATCGGACCATATTGATTGTTCCCTGCCTCAGTCTCCCTCACCACCACAATCCCCCAGGCACCATGTAGTCTGCCTGTGTTTATACACAACCTAACCACTTCTCTCTTCAAACTGTCCACTGATCAGCAATCGTCATCAACCTCACCTGATCCTGCAAGCTTCTTTACCTATCACTGTATCCAGTTTGAACAACCATAATCTACCCATATCATTTAATATTCCACACCTTATAACCACACAAACCTCAGCAACATAAAACAACCAACCTACTTCCCACCAAAGTTAATCATATTAAATAACAAATATATTCCTTGCATACCTTTTCCATTATCCACATTGACACTCTTATTTTCAAGCATGCACATCCTTCACTCTCTGCTATTTCCCTATCAACTGCAAACAGCATCCCTAAGTTACCAACTCTTCATAGTTAATTACAATTATTAAATGTTCAGCTGCTTTCACTCTCATCATCCCCTCTCCTTCCTTAGCTTAACCAAAGATGTTAACAGAATCTTCCTTTTACCATCCATATTATCCCCCGTTTAATTAACCTCTACTCTAAGCTTCCACAGTTATACTTCCTCTCTTCTCTGCACACTGTTCTTTCCATTGAACTACACACATAACCACAGCCTCCACAAAATCAGAAACATGTCTTTACTCTGCCACACAAATCCACTCACCACCTAAACTAATTTCTATGTCCCACCTCCACTCACTAGCAATTACCACAAAATCTCCCCACGTCTACTTTAGCCTTCATTTTTTTTTTTTTTTTTTGTTTTGGTTCTTTTCAAATTTAAGCCCTGGAATTATAACTTGGCCCAACACAGAAGTAAACCATGGACTCATACCTCCAATAACAATTCCCAAGTTTTCCAACCCTACTTATATTTCCTGTACCATCATTAATGCCAAAAGCATCAGGAACAAGCTTGAGCAAATGAAAACTTCTCTCAATGCTCTTTTCTGATCTGGTTGCAGTTACAGAATCCTGGCTCAGAAATGAACACTTCAGACTACAACATATTTTAACAGGGCGTAAGGAAATAGAACTGGGGAAATCCAATATCTACATATATCCTACCTAAAGATAATATGGTTTCCAAAGTCAATGTAATTTCTGATGTCGAACCCAACTGGCCCGTAATAGAAGTTTCGTCAAACAATATCAGACAATAACAAGCCCTTCTTACTTGCTGTTGCCTATTTATCACCACCATCTAAATTTAGGAAATTCCAAACCCTCATTAGAGACATCATTTCTTACTCCCACAAGTATAGGAACATTTTAGCATATGGGGATTTCAATCTTACCTTCTCGGGGCTCTGGAGCAGTGACTGATTTTCTAGTTGACCTGAATCTCATCCATTTCATATAGAAGCCCACATATCCAAACTTCCAGTCTCTTCATCATGTAAATTTTGACCTATTTATCACCAACCATCCATCTAATATTTTAGAAATTAACAATTCCTCCCCGAGCCTTAAGTAAGCATTTCCAATTAACCTTCATTGTAAATAATATCACACTAAAGCATTTGCAAAGCCAATCTCATTTAGATTTAAATCACTTACTAAAGTCATCCATATGAAAACATACACCATCTCTCTGGGATGGACTTGCATACATTCCTCTCAGGATTTTTTATATTTAGATGAAACTCTCATTTATCCCCTCCAAAAAATATGAAACAGACTTTTTTCCATTATCACAAAATCTTCATGCACAACATGCATTACCAAAGAACTAAAACAGCTTCTATACCTTTGGGATGATGCCTGGCATAATTGGAAACAAAGCCAACCTCACACAGCTGTGATTGATATACATACCTCTGTAACCTGACAAAGAAGTCTATAACAAGTCCCAAAGTCAACCTGCTGAAATCCAAAGAATTCTTCCAGTTTCATTCAGTAAAACAGTTCTGTCAAGATATTAACATCCCCACTAATCATAAAAGCCCATGTGGTAATGACCCACACATTGCTCTCCAATGTGCTCAAGCCATCTCTCCACTTCTGACTTTCTAAGTGAATTTAGCAACCTCTGATCATTTCCAAACACCCCCTACCTCCTTCACCACTTCCTTATCCCCACATTATACTTTAAATGATTCAGAGCCAAACACATTCAACCATTACAGGAATAAATCCCATTCAATGTACCTAGTGTAACAGGTGCACCATGACACAGGTTCATATACCAATATAGAAAGTTAATTATCCAAAAACAAAGCTCGAACACAAGCAAAATAAAAATAAAAAAGAATCTACCAGTGACTTGCCAAGCACAGTGATAGTTTGAGTCAGTGTGGTATCTCAGCTTTCAGGCTTCACAAGATTTGAAATCACATCTCATGCTATCTTTATACAGGCAGAACCAATTAATTAGTCAATCGGTTAAAACATTTTTTTCACATATTTTAATCAAAAATCCATCAGTTCCATAGTAACAAATACATATGTTATTTTCCCATAATAAATAAATAGTACTATATATATATATATATATATATATATATATATATATATATATATATATATATGTGTATATATAATAAGTAAATTAAATTTATAAATTTACTTCCTGATTTAAACCCCTCAATATCATTCTAGTTTCTGATTTGAATAATTTTCTTAAGTTTGAGATAGCACACAAAAAAAAAACTGTTTTCATACCAGAATAGTTCTTCATAAAATGTTCAGTAATTGCACTATTTATATTTTTATACCTAATGTCACTCAAGTGCTCCACAATTCACACCTTAACTTTTCTCTTAGTCTGTCCAGCATACCACATTAGAAATTCACAGCCACTAATATACACTACACCAAAGACTCCCAACTGAAATCCATCCGTCCATCCACAATGCCCTTTACCCCATTTTTGCACATGGGATCGGGGTGCCTATTCAACAGTGACCATCATGTAGAGCCAAGGTTCACACCACCAGGTGCCTAGCCCTGCTGCAGCTGTTCTTCCATACCACACACTCACACTGAAGGACAATTTAGAGTGTCCAGTCCACCTACTGTATGTCTTTGGAATGTAGGAGGGAAGGGGAGCACCCAGAGGAAACCCATGTGAACAAAGGGAGGACATGCAGAATCCACGCAGACTCAGAAATGAAATATCCATTTGAAACATATGACCTGCTAATAATTTTTGTTCCATGTGTATTTGGACATGCAGAATCCACACAAACTCAGAAATGAAATATATATTTAAAATAGATGACCTGCCAATAATTGTTGTTCCATGTGTATTTTTTTCTATTTTGGAACATACTTGCAATTGTCACCTGCAAATGTATCGATCCACTTGTGCTTTTTGAACTATGTTACACAGTCAAACCTTAAAAACTCCTTTAAATTACTGTAACTTTTATAAGAAAATGTAACATCTTTAGGAAAAAAGTAACCTACCAATTCATCATTAACAATAGTATGCCAGTTGTCCCTTTTAATGAAAATAATAACTGAGGGAAAAAAATAAATATTTATATACAAAAAACAACCTGTATTTATTATTCAATTTATCTACAACCTATAAACATTCCTAATATATTGTGAGTTTCTTATCCCTTCAACTACTTTACTTTCAGTTTCTTGAATTTGCACATTAGAGTACACCCTACTTTTCAGCTGATCTCAAGGTCATATCAGAGGTATTCCTCGATGCTCTATAAAATTCCCCATGTGGTAATGAATCAAACAAGTGGGGTGGGTACATAATCCTGTTTAAAAACATGTTTACTGTCGTTTTTTTTCTGTAAACTCTAAACATAACTCTATAGCCAACATTAGCTTATAGTGTGACATACAAATAGTTAAGCATTTTTTATTCATTCAACATTTAAGATTAACCCTATGGGAATTACCATTTAACTTATAAAATTCAAAAAACTCTTCACATCCCCTTTATATATGGTAATCAAATATTCAGTATACCTCTTAAATCAAATTAAATTATTTAAAAAAATCAGTAGGATAAATAAATTCCCTATCAGAATTACCTGTATATAAAATGGCATACGGTGGGGCAAGTGATGCTCCTGTAGTTGTACCTTTAACTTGAAAATATATATTGTTCTCAAAACAAAAGTTATTGTAGGTCAAACAAAATTCCAATAGATAGATAAACAAAAAGGACTATGAGGACTCACCCAAAAAATAGAGAGTTAAATATTCAGCTGTGTTCCACATTTACAATCACCTTAAACTCCTTGGCTAACTTATGGAAGAGAGTTTTAGTTAAGCCTCTTACAAGGCATACTAAACCCACTCACTTCTGGCCCATTTCCATCTTGCATACTATGGCAAAAATCCTAGAAAAGTTCATATACAGTCAGTACCCCTCCTACATACAGCAATGCCACATCCTTTGTAAGATGCAGCCTGGCTTGTGGTCAGGCAGGAGTACCATGACAGCTCTCTGAACCCTTAACAGGGACATTGTACTTAACAAGGATAGCTATGACCTTATTGGTACTATTTTTGATCCCTTTCATACATTTGATATTGTCAACAATTCCTTCCTTCCAATTATTTGGATGAACTTGGGATTAGTCCTTGGGTTGCAAAATTATTCCACAATTGGAAAGGTGTACTCCAAGGGTCAGTTCCTATTTTTGTCCATTTTCAAAATTAAAATGCCAGATGAACTACTGCACTACCTTATAATACATTATTGCAGTGATGTAGTAATATTCAGATCTAGACAATACAACTCAGAAATACAAAACAACCCCTACTTACTCTGTCTGCCTTGCCCATTGATAACAAGCTACTTCTAATCTCCGATATAACCAAAACCGTGATCTCTAGAAATCATTAGAAAGTGGGAGAAGACAATCCCCAAGATAAAAGACAAAAACAATCTCCTAGTCAAAACCATAACCTTCTTCAGTACTAGAAATCTTTCAAGACTAAACACTGATTTTTTTCAAATTCACATAAAAAACAGAGCTAAAATCAAACACCTACTGCTCTGGACTGGTATAGTTCCTCTCCCTCCCTTCCTGCTCAAGCCTCCATAGAAAAGGGAAACGTCTTTGCTCAGTTAGAATACAGACATTCATTAATTGCTTCTGTCTCCAGCAAAACTATGACTTGTCTGCAATCACGCTCCAATAGAATTTGCCATTTTATCACTAATTCCTAAAAGTCTAAAAACCACCATCGCATGATCAAAAAAGGTATCTGGCTTCAGTTAAACAGAGCTGATATCCTACAGGAATTGGTTCTTTACAATCTTCTATAACTACACACTTTCACTCCCCCTGATGCCAAACTTGTCACCACCATATCCACTAACAATCAGAGTGCACTCTCAAGCAAGACCTATTTTGCAAATCCACAGAATTAAGTTACAATTTATTATCCACCGCTTCTCCATTTTAGCACCCAAACTTTGACAAGCTCTACCTAGCTGTTTAGAATACTTCACTAGCTTCTGTCATTTCTGACTTGAACTTAATTTGCAGTAAAACACAAGAATTGCAAATGTTTATCTCCTATCCACATCACGTAACAGTCATCATACTCTGACTTCAAAACTATTTTCTTTACAGTCTTTATCTATGTTGCCAATTCTTCTTTATTTTCATTGAACATATTGTATATACATAAATATAAACAATTTGCACTCAGCTGTTTACAACTTATTGTCAACATTGTATATCCATTCACTAAGTGTACTCATTCAGGATTTGCTGTGGATTGCTGTTATCTCTGTATTTTTCTAATCATACTATCATCACTGTTAAATGTCTGCATTTATACTTTTTCTATCTTTCTATTCTACTGCATAGTGTCTGAAAATGGCCCACTGTGATTAGTGCCCTAAACCAGTAAACAAATAAGCAAGGCCACATAAATACATATGTATACATGAACATACATAAATAAGTAAAATTCATTGCACTGCATTGTATCTGCCTTCTTGGATACTTTGGATTAATTTAAAATGGGACAATGACTTGGAAAGGAAATGTTAGTAAGTCCATCAAACCCATTTTTTCATTAAAATGGCACTACTTGGGGTGCTCTAAGTGACTTAGGGTACAGGTCACCAGACTGAAGCCATAATTGTCAAACTATAACCAAGAAAGCATATGAACTGGGAGTAACCATGAACATGTAAAACTCCACTGACTTTGACAACACATGAAAAAGAATCTTTAACAAATATACAAAACAAATAAAAAGGAATTTTTATAGTGAGTCTGGCCCACAGTGCATTATTATACCTCTTAAATACATACAGTTGCTGAAGTGTGAAATAAAGACAAATCCCTTAGTTTCCACTACTATTAACATACCCCATCACACCTGTATAGACATAATATGTGGGATCCAAATGAGTTTGGTGTGCATGGCTAGTCTTGTAAGTGTCAATCCAACAATCTGTGAACCACCAAAGTGAATTTTTCCCACTTTCCTTCTGCAGGATACTATAACCAGTAGAACTGAACTGCAACTACATAATCATGCACAAACTATCTAATGTAATGCATGCTATCATCAGCAACATGCATTGAATGCAACTTCTCTGTGAGTAACAATGGCAACAGAGATAATCACTATAGTTGCTCTGTACCATATTTGTCCCACAGTAGAACTTGATGTGATGAAAAACATGGACCTGGAAGTGCTATTGTTATTCTTAAAAGAAATAATATAAACCCACAGGTATGAGCACATATCCGCACTTTTATACATGTGCATGAGTACACAAATGGACTTAAGGAGACAAAAGCACAAACACAGACTCACACATATATATGCACAACCACTTAAAATGACATGCAAACAATGAAACAGAATCATTATTATCATTGCATTAATGCTGTTCTTGGAGCCAAGAAGACTGCACAGCAAGTCAATGGTATTTTATAATGAAATGATTGTGTTGTCAGAGATATGTTGCTGCAGTGTCGTGTTATCTTTTGATCTGAAGTAGTTAACTTCATTTTACCTGCAACCTGTGGGTACTCGGATCCATACTGGATCCGAGCCGGCAACTTTACAAGCATCTGCTCTGAGCTCCAAGCTCCTCCCCCTTACCCATAACCCATCACCATCTTCCTCCTTCCCTCAGATCTCGTTTGCCGCTTCACGCATCAGCATCGTGGTCTCCATAGCTCTGAGCCTTAGGGTTGTTGTAAGGGCCATTTGGTATATTTTTGTGTGCAGTGAGAGTTTTCTCAGTTAGTTCCCCTTTCCTCCCCCAAGTGGTTGTTCGTCGGTTAAAAAAAAAAGTTTTTAGTTTTGTGAAGCAGTTATAGTGTAGGCACTTCCCTTCCCTATAGGTGTGCATGGTCATAGTGTGTTGGGGTTTGGTAGGTGTGGCTGTGTGTGTGTAAAATGTCTGATCAACCTAAACCTACTTCAAAAAATGCACAAAATGTGGCCATAAGCTTTCACCGGTGGATAGTCGCACTCTGTGTGTTATTTGCCTGGGCGTTCCCCATTTATCTGTCCAGTACAGTGTGTGTGCTGGATTTAATCTGAGGGCCCTGAAGGATAGGAAGGCCAAACTGATGGCTAAAGGCCTGCTCCCTGCTTCCACACTGGACTCTTCCCCCTCGGCTTCGGCAACTCCCACCCAACCCTCCCCTCAGGCTAGGACTCATCCTCCCGCTAGACCTGCTGAAGGGGATGCCAAAGGGAGGGACAAGAAAAAAGATACAGACAGGAGAGACAGAGAAAAGAAGGAGGATAGGCCCCGTAAATGTTCTCCAGATCGGGAGTCCTTCCCTAGCCCACCTTCCAAGGTATCGAGACCTGTGTCTCCTCGGCTCCACTCCCCCAGATTCTCACCAGAGCTGATGGAGCCTTCTGAGCCGAGGCCATTATCCAGATCTTCTCAGCAACCAGCCAGATCCAAGTCAGTCGCTTCCTCACGCTCGACTCGGAGACTCTCTGAAATGGATATGGACAGGATGATGAGATTTATTCAGACCCAAATCCAGATAGGAGTCTTGCCAGGCCCCTCTCCCTTTGGAGGGGGGACCTCCATGCCCTTCTTTCATCCGAGTTCTCCTTCCCTGATCTGGCCTGTGGTTTTGGGGTTTATGGATCCGAGGATCTTCAGAGCTGGGGACTCGGCGCCAATGGTTCTTCCAACCTCAACTCCGGCAATTACCCTGAGTTCCTCAGATCCGAACAGTTTGGATCTGAGCAGCTCTCGGGGCTGAGGATGAGGAGTCAGACCTGAGGGGATGGAGGTGTCTTTGAATCCGACTTTGTCAGATCCAAGCCATTCCTTCAGAGCTCTGGCTACCCTAGCCATGGCCCCAATCCTCATGGCAGACACGGGAGAGCTTCCTCCTTGTTGGGTGCTAAGGAGGTGCACTCTCCATCAGCATTCGATGTGGTGGAGAGGGTTGTCTCTCAAGGATCAGGACCCCAGCCTATTTCCTTGGATTCCACCCAGACTCCCACAGATTCAGTTACAACTCCCTTCAGCTTGTCTCAGGGACAGCCCATGCTAGAGATACCCCAGGCAGTTCCCCTATAGGAACCCCCGTGGCTCACGAGCCCTTTTTAGAGAGTCCCACTGATGAGGGTCTTCATAAGCGCATATGCAAAAGAGGTACCTAGACTTCCCTGAGTCCTTGACAGAAGACACTGATTTAGATAAAGGAGAAGGTTCCACCAGGTCACCTCCCAAGGATGTCTCCTTTGGAGACATCATGGAGATCCTCCACCAGAGGGGAGGTTGGTCAGCCCCAAAACCTTCTACAGTGTTCCTGGAGGCTTTTGGCATGGGCCCATCTACATCGTGGGTGTCCCCGCTGGTGAATCCTTTAGTGGATCCTATCACCACGTGGGCATGGAAGGAGCCTGACACCATAGAGCCAATACCTAAACACCCTGGCAATATTTTTTCTCCACCCTTGGACAGAAAGGCCTGATATAAGGGTTCCCCCGTGGATGCTATGGTGGTTGCAGCAGTCACCAAGAGGGAACTGGCTCAAGAAAGTTCCTCGGTCCACCCTCCAGACAAGGAGTCCAGGACAGTGGATTGATTTGGGAAGCGAGTATATTTTTCAGCGATGTTTTCCATCTGAGCGCAACTATTTGACACACATTATACGACTGCAGCAAGACCTAGTCACGGAGTTAGCTGAGTCGCCCCAGAGTCTTTGTCGCAGAAGGACACGCTTCTGTTCTCTGTGAAAATGTCAACTCTGAAGTCAGTATCAAACACGTCCATGTGCCTCCTTTCCCACGCTATGGAAGGAGCAGTTAGGGTGGCTGGGACTGGCGTAGCTATGAGGTGACATGCTTGGCTGAGATGTGTCAATTTGCGAACCCCTTCAAGGCGTCTTTCACAAATGCTCCCTTTGATGGTTCTTCTCTTTTTGGGAAGACTGTACGTGACTCCCTTGTCCAGAGTGAAAAAGATGGGAAGACCTTGTCTGCCATTGGAATCCGCTTCTCTAATCCTCAAAGATACTTTTCCAGGAAACAGAGAGGGCAAAAGAAGATGTGGTTCCAGAAATCACAGTTTTCCCGGAACTCTCAGGGCAACTCGTCCCCTAGAGGCAGAGGGGGTCCGAGGAACTTTGGGTCTAGGGTGCCCTTCTCGGACAGGCCCATGCAGCAGCTCTGAGGGGTTACCCGACTGTTCTACTCTGGAGGCACTCAGGGGAAGATTATCATTGCACCCAATGGCATGGGACACCATAACTGCAGATCATTGGGTGCTTCAAATAATATCCAGAAGCTACGCCATCCAATTTGTTGCCCCTCCTATCCAACCAAAGCACCTCCCAGGTGTCCCTCCCACTCAAAGGGAAATGGCAGCACTAGAGATTTCCAAGCTGCTTCACAAACAAGCTATCAACCCCCCCGCCCCCATCAGTCCAGGTCAGGCACTTATTCCAGGTTCTTTTAAGTGCCAAAAAAGACGGGGGACCTCAGACCCATTTTGGACCTGTCAACCTTAAACTTGGCTGTCACCAAACAGAAATTCTGGATGGTCACCCTGCAGTCCATTCTACCTTTTCATCGCAATGCGACTGGATGTGCTCAATTGACCTCCAGGATGCTTACTACCATATTAAGATCCACAGAAGCTCCAGGAGATTCCTTCGCTTCTTGCTGGGAGCCAGTCATTTCCAGTTTAGAGCCCTACCCTTCGGTCTCACCACAGCCCCGAGGCTGTTTACCAAGGTAATGGCAGTCGTAGCAGTTCACCTGAGGCTTCAGGGGATTTAGGTATTCCCTTACCCAGACGAATGGCTCCTTGCTACTTCCACCAAGCATCTTCTTTGCCAAGCCAGAGACTCCCTCCTTCATCTTGCAGACCTGCTAGGGATTACTATCAATGTTTCCAAGTCCCTCTTAGACCCAATACAGATCTTGGACTTTACTGGGGCATGGCTGGACACCCTTCAAATGAAAGTCTTTCTAACTCCTGACAGGGTCCAGAGTCTACAGGCTCATCTGTCTATAATTATTGGCCCCAGGTTACCAAAGGTGGGTGACATTCTCAGTGCCCTGGGCTCTAAGGCTGCAGCAATCTCTATTCTGCACTGTGTATGTCTTTACATGCGGGTTCTTCAATGGACTCTAGCCGTACAGTGGTCTTGGCTAGATCTACCCATGGAATATCCAATTCAAATTAGCAAAGCCTGAATGGCATCACTCCTCTGGTTGCTTCAATCCCCGAAGATTGCAGCGGGACACCCATTCATTTCACACACAGCCCAAGCTACAATGACCACGGATGCCTCCCAGCACAGGTGGGGGGTATTATCTAGGGAGGATGGTCCAAGGCACGTGGTCCCAGATTGAGACCAGATTGCACATCAATGTTCTGGAGATGAGAGCAGTGCTTTTAGTATTGTAAGCCTTCCACACTGTTCTTCCTCTGGGGACTATAGCAATTCCGTCACAACATGTCAGTTGTCTGGTACATCAACAAACAGGGAGGAACCAGATCTTACCCTCTTTGTCGCAAGACTATGAGAGTGTGGGAGTGGGCGATCTCCACCAGTCGGTTTATGATTGAAATGCACATCCTGGGACGCTCCAACATTTTAGTGGACAGATTGAGTCAGGCTATTCTAATGCCATATGAGTGGTCTCTGAAACAGTCAATAGTGGAGGTGATATTCCTTGTGTGGGGACAACCTTGCTGCAATCTTTTCGCATCTCCTTCCAATGTGAAGTGCAATGAGTTCTTCACTCTGATTCCCTCACCAGGGGATCCCTGCAGAGATGCTCTAATCCATGCTTGGTCTCCCGGGTTACTGTACGCTTATCCCCTGTTACCACTCATTCTGAAGTTTCTTCAGAAAGCTTGTCAACTGAGATGCAAAGTGATCCTCATTGCCCCATTCTGGCCTCGTCAAGTGTGGTTCTCCTTCCTCTGGTCTCATGTTCTAGCTCCTCCTTGGATTCTGTATTACTGCCCGGATCTCATTTCTCATCACTCAGGCCCCTGTCCGCCCAACCTGGACAGCCTCAAGCTGACAGCTTGGTTGCTGCAGTTCCCTTGATTGCCAGGACTCCTGGTCTTTCATCTTCAGTGAAAACTATTCTGGTGGTGTCTCATAAGGCGTCCACTAGGAAGATTTACTGCAGTAAATGGAAATGATTCCCTATTTGGGCTTCTCAGAGAAACCTGAATCCTTTTACAGCCCCTGTCTCTGCAGTGTTGGATTTCTTAGCCACCATTTTTCAGCAAGGGGCTAGTTTCTCCACTGTGAAAGTGCAACTGGCAGCTATTTTGAATTTCCACATTGGCGAAAATATGAATACCCTGGCCTCTTCTCGACTGTGTAAGGCTTTTCTTGAAGGCACCTTTCTTTAGCGTCCTCCAATTAAGGACTCTGTTCCTCCTTGGGACCTTACCTTTGTTCTCTAAGCTTTAGTTGCTCCCCCCTTTGAACCTTCAGAATCAGTCGATTTGAAGTTCTTACCCTGGAAGACAGCCTTCCTAGTGGCCATTACGATGGCTAGAAGGGTTTCTGAGCTTCAGGCTTTGTCTGCCATGTTCCCTTACTTGATCTTCCATAAGGACAGTGTTTCTCTCCTTACAGGCCCTTCTTTCTTACCAAAAGTGGCTTTTGAATCAAACATTAATCAAACAATTAAGCTGTCTGTTTTCTTTCCAAATTTTCAGAACAAGGGTGAATATAAACTGCATTTGCTAGATGTTCATAGAAAACTTCATTTTTATTTACCCAGAACAAAGCCCTTCCATAAGTCTGACCAGTTATTTTTGTCTTTTTCTAAGCCTTTTTCGGTAATGCCATCTCAAAGGTTTCCTTAACTAGATGGATTTCACTGTGTATTTTGCAAATTTACAAAGACAAAGGTTTGTCTCCACGTGGTCCTGTTAAAGCTCATTCTACCAGATCTATGGCGACTTCTGCTGCCTTTTGATCTAGGGTCTCATTGGATGACATTTGTGCGGCAGCAACTTGGGCAAAGTCACATACCTTAATTTCTCATCATAAGTTGGATTTGATCTCCAGAAGGAGAGCATCCTTCGGCTCTGCAGTGCTCAGGAATATCTTTCCATGAGGGCCTCCCAGGAGTTTGAGTAGCTGGGGACTCTGTCCCATGGGTTGCAGATAAAATGAAGTTTACTTCAGATAAAGAAGTTATGTTCTCACCATAATGTTCCATCTGAGTAGTTATACTTCATTTTTCTGCAACCTTCCCACCCTCCTTCCCCCGAACCTTCTCATGAGATTTTCATGTATGGTTTATGCTAAGTTGAGTTGTTGATTGGTTTCAGTTGCGGCAAACTCGATCTGAGGGAAGGCAGGAGATGGTGATAGATTATGGGTAAGGGGAAGGAGCTTGGAGCTCGAAGCAGATGCTTGTAAAGTTGCTGGCTCAGATCTGAATAAACACAGGTTGCAGAAAAATGAAGTATAACTACTCAGATGGAACGTTATGGTGAGTACATATCTTCTTTTTATAATAACTTGAATTTATGCATATCTCATTAGTGAATGGTTCTCTCTGTGATTCACTGCCAGCAGAATGCATGCTGTTAGATGGCTACATCTATCTGCAGAGTGGAAATACCTACTTCTATATCAGGAATATGCACCAGTTGTTGTGATGCCGAATATATGCTGAAGAACAGGATAATCCCATATTACAAAGTTCAGCTTCAGTTTTTATAGTAACTGCATGTGCAAATGTGCTTGTGTGTGTGTGTGTGTGTGTGTGTGTGTGTATGCATGTTGACGTGTAAGTGTGTGTATGCTTGTATGTGCATGCATGTATATGTGTGTAGACTATAAATGTCAACATTTCAAAAATGAAACAGTTTCCTAAAGAAAAGTGAATTCTATGACCAGCCATTACATCTTTAAAGCATTTTTACATGCAAGCATTGCTCAGATGCCTCCATACTCTTATGAAGGATATATATACCCAACCACCCACCCCTCTCCTCATGCACGCACACATATATACATACATGAAATGTTAAGCTTATTTCTTTTTGGACTTATTTGCTCCTAAACAGTAGCACAATTATAACAGCTATACAGTCATGTCCGTTGCTATTTTTCAGGATTCGCTTCATGCATATGTATTTAGAGTTGTTTTTTTTTTCATTAATGACAATAAGTCTGCGGGCCTTAGGCTGTTAATACTTATTAGTCTTGCTCCCCTGATAACAGAAAGCTCGTTCTGCAAATATGCATTCTATTTAATATTGGCAGAAGGACTGTCTTTGTTAAAAATGTGAATATTGTTTTCAGCTATATTTATACTAATAATTTAACTTCTAGGTACTTTGGATTTCAAAATCAAGCTCACTAAAGGAAATTATTTTAAATAAACTTATTTGCTTTGATAATGCAGATAATGTTACATTTTTACTGTAAATGCATCAAGGATTTATACACAGCTAATAATCTCAGTAACACCATTATAGCTGCAATCTCAGCTGGACTTAGAAGGATATTATACCTTGTTAGCACTTACAACCATTAGACTGACAGCAGCATGAAATTGTTTGGAATTAAATTATTCAGATTGCCTGGTGGTTCAGTCTTGAATGTTAAACACCTTTTCACAGGATACAAAATTGCAGTATTTCTCAGTGGGTAGCACTAATGTAGTCATTGTATGATTTTGAAACAGAACAGTGCCAGCAAAGTTAGTAAAAGAAGATACAGTAAAGTAATAATCATAGATAAATGATAGGCTGTAAGTCTGCAGCCTGTTAATAGCCTAGTCAATAAACACAGGTCAGAATCAAACCCTATACCTTGTATCTGTGAGGTTAAGTAGGGTAAGCAACAAGTATTGTAGAATGGGCTGGTTAAGCAAATATTGCTTAATGGAAAGAGTGGGGATTAAGTTGTTTAAGCACGTCTGCCTAGAACTGGAGAATTTGTGTAACAGTTTATTTGTCCATTTCCTTCACTTTATTTACTGTTTCTTTAAATTAGCTTATATTGCTTATGGTAGCCTGAATCATTCAGTGTTTTCTTAGAGGTTGTATATCTTTTACTGTTATTTCAGTGATTCAGTGACACATAATGTTGTGACAGTGATACACGTCAACACTGGTAGTACCTTGAGGCAATAAATGATTGCAGCATTGTGTTCATTTCAAAGGACATTATGTGTGGGATTTCTTTCTTATATATGTAAGGGCATCACCCGTAGAATCACTTTTATCTTTCCAGTAAAAAAAAACACCACTTTGCAGAGACACAAGACAAGCATGCACAGGGAATAAGAGGGAATCTCATTATCATCCATTCCTCTTGGTGGCAGCACCTTTAAGAATATACAGTGTTTCGGCATTATGGCAGTAAATTTGCATAGGTTCATAGGAGATTACCTAAGGGCCCTTACAAGCCTATCCATATTCAACCCAAGCTTTCCAACTTTCAGTAGCTAGATGAATGAAGTTCACAGAAGTATGAACCTGTGCAATGGCATCTAATACTAACTGCCTCTGTCCATGAGGGATATGGGCACCACCACAGGAGTAAATTTATGATTACCCATCCATTGGTCTAGGTTACACTTGAAGAGAGACTGGGAAGAGCTTTGCTTTATGAGAATGGGAAGCTTTTCCAGAGAAGGGGTAGTCCTTGGGAGAAGTATCTATCTCTCCAACATGGCTTATTTATGTCAGAGACAAGGATAAGATCCTTGGAATGAGTGACCCTCATGCAGTTTAATTTATGAATGTTTAACATTTCCATCAGGGCTGGATCAGAGACTGCCCTGCAAGTCAGACAAATATTACCCCTTAATAGTCTGTAGGAGACAGAATACAGTGATAGGGCTTTCAATCTTTCTCTGTAGGACTTGTTTTCTATACTCTGTATCTTCGTGTTGACAAACCTCTGGGGCGGCTCCAGCTGTTGTTGATTTCTAGTGAGGTACATGCAAAAGGGTGCATTGTACTCAGTTACTAGTCTGATGTTGGCCAAGTGCAATGGAATTATAACGGCCTTTGATCTAGATGCCATGCCCTTACTTGTGCCACACAGAAGGGCTTTCTCACCACTGTGGACACATGGCAGTCAAAGTTCAGACTACTATCAACCTGAGTATCAAGTACCACTGGGTCTACTCTGGGGGGGGGGTTGTATATATTGTAATTAGCTAGGGTCTTTGCTTTTCTAAAGGAAATAATTTTGCATTTTCTTTTGCGTTTAGTTTCAACCCATGGCTCTGGCACCAATCATTTGTTTGTTTTAGTCTTTTCTGCAGTATATCTGTATCATTTAGCGATTTTGTGATTGCCCCCAATTTGCAGTCATCCGTGAACTTGCTCAGCCAAAGGATGTCTACATTTGCCTTGACATCTGAGAAATAAATACTGAACAGTAGATGGTCTGGTACAGAATTCTGTGGTACACTACTGATTATTGACCTTCTGCTAGAGGTGAATTCACCCACTTTGACAGTATGTGTCCTGTCAGTGAGCCATTTGGCTATCCACCTAGTGACGTAGGGGTTTATACTCAGTTGAGAGAGTTTCATTATAATACCTGAGTGGAGAATTGTGTCAAATGCCTTGGACAGGTCAAGGTAGGTGGTATGCACAGTCTTTCCCTCATCCATGGTCTTAGTGACCTTCTCAAAGAAGTCATCCAGATGTAGTGGACATGATCTACTCTTAATTAATTCAAACTGGGTTGGGTCCAGAGTCTGGAGATTACCTATGTTCTTATTGATATGGTCCATGATGATCCTTTTCATGGCCTTACAGATGAGGCTAGTCAGGCTTAGGGGTCTATAATTCCTTAGGTTGGCTGATGGTTCCTCCTTGTGCAGAGGGATGACTGTTGCTGTCCTCTATTCTTCCAGAGCATAGTCTGTCTGAAGGCTGTGTTTAAATAGGGATTCAAGCAGGTCTGCTAGGTCATGTTTTAAGCTATTTACAAGGCAACCTAGAATGTTATTAGGGCCCATTGATGCTGTGTTTTTAGCCTTAGAGAGGTCAGATGATCTGCTCTCTTGAGATAATAGGCTCCGGAATGGTGGCAGGTATACTTTGGGGTATGACCAGTGGGGAAGTTGGGGGGGGGGGGGTGAAATTTGATCCAAATCTGTCAACTAAGTGATGGTTTAATAAACTGAATAATTTATGTAATGTTGCTTAGGTTGTATGATATATAGCGTTATATGTGAAGTATAGTGTTTGTTAATGTTAATTTAATACAGCTTGATTACTTTTGTATAAGTGTAAATTTGCTTGTGTCACTAGTGATAATTCAATAAAGGTGCTAAAAAACTAGCAGGGTGGCTGTTTCCTCCAGTTGAGTATGGGTGGTCCCATCCACAACTGGCTCTGCATTTAGCTGGGTATTCTCCTTAAGATTTCGGACATAGTTAAAAAAAATCTTTGTGATTTTCCTTGCCTAGGGAGGCTATTTTTGATCCATAATTTGATTTTGAGGATTTACCAGATCTCTGATTTGTCTGTATAGACTAGTGAGGGATTTCTTCCTCAGCTTACCCTGTTCCCATTTATTTTTGGATATTAGTTTCTTTGCATTGTTATATAGCCTATTTACACCTGGGGTCCACCATGGTGGATCGTTTCTCTGGCAAGACCTGGGTTTAATCTTGTCCTCTACTGCCAATTCTATACAACTGTTTAAGTGGCTATACAGGGCATTGGTGTACACCTCTGTATAGAATTTAGTGTTTCCTGGGTTCACGTGAGTTTTGAATTTTTTTATGTCTTTGCTTAGTAGGAGATAATTTGTCTTGGAGAAATTCTTTATGGAGTTTTTGAGCTTGATGGGTATGTTGTCTTAGAATTATTTCAAAGGAGACCATTTTGTGGTTTGATCTTACCAAAGAGGACATTACATGGGGGTGCAACTCACCCCCATGCTAGTGCGTACTATGTCCAGGATATCTCAGACCCTAGTGGGTGTGCTGACCAGCTGTGTCAGTGTGTTTGCATTGTCAAAGTCCAAGAACCTCTAAGCCTGCATGCTCACTATTGTTTGTGTTCCCCAGTTAGTTATAAGAGTGATGCTATTGACTGCATGGTGAGTGATTACAGTAAGTCCAGGTATGCTGTATGTTTTCTCTGGATCATGGATGGGGATCTATAGCTAGCAATGATGTGATAGGAGATTTTGCCAGTGGTTAGTTGGACATGAAGAGGATTGAGAGAGTCATACTGTTTGACCAGTATAGAGGTGTGCTTATCCTTTATGTAGATGGATACACCTCCTCCTTTGGTTCTTTCTTGCTTATTTGGTGGTTGGTACATATGAAAGGTGTGGTAGCCTTGCATGGCCATGGTGCTTTCCATGTCTTTGAACTGTGTCTCAGTGAATGCACAGATTTCAGCATTTTCCAAGATAAGGGGTGCTTCTAGGGAGTGCAGTTTATTGTTTCTTGTTTAGGCTCCTAGCATTGTACTTTCTTTTTAGATTTATTATTAGATATTCTTCTTATTGATCACTGTTACAGTAGTGTTAGTTATATGAGTTATATCCTGCCAAGGGTATAGTAGCAGGACAGCTTCCAAAGCTTCAGAACACCTTCCACACTTCCAGACTATCAAGCACTTCAAGATGAGCTGACTAAAAACAAGTTTGGGTACAAAGCCCTTCAAGACTTTACATGCCGCCAAAGAGTATGCTCCTCTGAGGCTATTCAGGGTCGACAGTCAGGTTGTGCTTTCCTTTGCTGAGGAGATAAGTTCTCTTTGGGGGAAAAAATCCATTTACTTATATTTACTGATGTTTTATTCCTTTCCTCTTCAGGAATATTATTTTAAAGCTAGAAATGTTTGTGTTTTAATGGAGTGTCTGGAGACTGTAATGTACTTTTACATGGAGCATTTGTTTTTTCTGTCAGTTTTAAAGTAGAGTAAACTAACTGATAACATGTTTTATGTGCAGAAATTGTGTTTAATTTTCCATTGTGAGGCTGCCATTCTGTTTGAACGTGTTTTTACTGAATTTCTTTCTGTCAAAAAAATAACTTCTGTGGACTGGCAGTTTTACTGGCATTTGCTGCTTGTCTTCCCCAGGAAGGATGCACAGTTTTTGGCTTGACCATGGAAAATATTGTCAGTCCTTCTTACTGCCACAAAAAGAAAAAGTTAAGGACAGCCTTTTCTACAACAGCAGATTAGCAATTTGCATTAGTCTCAGGTAGGTGGCTTTGCTGTGGCCATTTATTGTACCTCAGACCACTCAGTCTTTTATCCTGAATCCCTCTGTAGCACCAACAGTCACTATGGACTGGCGATTAGCCACATCCTCTGCAGCTGTTGGAGTCCTCTCACTGGGCAAGGGAGAGCCACTCATGTAGGCCCTGGAAGAAGGAACAGGGAAGGTTTCCCTCTTATGTCAGAATATGGTGCCTATCGCTGTGGATCCAGCAGCTGCCAATAGTAACATGGCTGGCTCCATTGTTCCTGTCAAAAATAAACAGAAAACCAAACATGTATCCACTCCTCCTCCAAATTTCATTGGATAGGACTAGTTTACTGGGACTGACACAGGGTTTAATTCAGGATATTGATCCTTCTTATAGAGTAGTTTCTGATAAAGGAAAGAGGGATGCCTCTTTTCCAGAAGAGATTTAAGATTCTGACTCTGAACAGGAACATGCAGGGATAGATTCTGGGTTTTGTCCTCAGATTTCTGCTTCTGACTCTGAGGACAGCTCAGTTTATGATTCTTACTATGAGGTTTCTTCTTCTCTGAGAATATTGCTAGAATGTACCAGTGTTTTCAGTGGAAGAACACTAAAGATTCTCTTTCCCTCAGAAAATGCTATGCATTGTTACAGAAGTTTTCAGGACCTACACCCCCTTTACCTCCTGTCCTGTCTGCTTTAGAGGTTGTATGTCTTACCACATGCAGTTTGCCTGCTGTCCTTAAAAAGGCAGATAGGGTTTCTCAGTCTTTTAAATGGGTGTACACTATTCCCAACCTAACCCAGCAGTTATAACCTTAATTAACTCCTTTGTTGCTAAGAAGTTATTTAATTCCAGTCCTACTCTTTCTACTAAGGATGGCAAAATTTATTGATAGGTATGGAAAAAAAAGTGTATATATCTGCAACTTTGACTTACAGAATTTTTAAATTGTTAGGCTCATATATTAAAGTTTGTCCTGACATATTGTGAAAGTATATGAAATGTTTTGCCTATAGTTTCTTCTTATGAAGAAAAAATCCTTTAAATAACTTATTTTCTTCTACTGCACATGTCAGTATTCATTGATTGCAGTTAGTGTATGATTCTTTTTATACTTCTTCCAGGGCTATTGGGACATCTTCCCTCTGGGCTAGTAATCAAGGAGCCTGAATCCCTCACAACTGACACTGGAGAGGGACATTCACTTGGAATACAAATGGATACACTCAGTATTTCCAGATGTAGACCTTTCTGCATCAGGCATAATTTCCCATCAGAGTACACAGGGCAAACACTCAGCCAGGGTCTGGATGTCCCTGTCGCCCTCCAGGTCCACAATAAGACTCCGCACTGGCACAGGTGTAGGGTTAGGTCCTCAGTTGAGTGTCCAAGCCAAGTCCTCCAGCACCCTCTCTGTGAAACCAGTGCTTTATGTCACTGCTCCAAGTAGCTGTCACACACACTCTTTGAGATTTAATTTTCACACACACACACACACACACACACACACACACACCTGGGAAAGGTTGACACAGATTTACTAGCTATGCCACCTTCTGCCTAGACTATAAGGTAGTTTCACTGCCACTAGTCAGTTACTTTAAGGCTCTTAAAATGGTATCCAGTTATACTGAGTAAAGTTAATATTATTATAAAAGGTAATGTTGACCAAACAGCCAGGCTTTCAGTAGTGGCCACAGTTATTACCAAATAAATATATGCAAATATTCTCAAAGCTTAAATATTTTCTAAAAAGGACCAGACACATTGAAACGTTTAAATATATGTAATAATAAATGCACATGAAAATAATAAATATCTATTTACAGTAAACACCAGAGTTTCATCACAGGAAATAATAAAAATAACACCGATGCAAAGTTTCACACAGATACAGAAAAACAGTATTTAACTAATCTCACTATCTATTCCTGATTAACTAAAATAATTACTGTTCCCTAGTTAAGTTACTTACTACTGCAAGGCAAAATGATGTGGGGTCCACACTACCTTGTGTGGCCTGCTTTCCTTATTAGGTCTGTGAGGGGAGCAGCTATTATATTATAATTGGTAATGCACTTTCTATAGTACCCCTCTGTCCACAAGGAAGCCCTCACCTGCTTTTTGGTTGCAGGGCAGGCCAAGCCTGAATGCCTTCCCCTTTGGGAGGTTCTGGCCTGATCTTAACACTTCCCATTCTATGTCCCAGGTAGAAGACCTCTGCCATACCCACCTGACACTTACTGTGCTTAATGGTCAACTCTGCCCTTTGTATTCTGGTCAGGACCTTCATGACATGCTGAAAGGTGCTCTTTCCAGGAATGGCTGCAGATAGCAATATTGTCCAGGTAAGAAAGGGGATAATCTCCTGCTCCTGCTTGGATATGATCTACCAGCCTCCGGAAAGTTGCTGGGGCATTTTTCATCCCAAAGAGCATCTTTGTGAATTCTTATATCTGAAAGAAGTCACAAAGGCTGACCTCTCTCTAGCCATGGGGGTCAAGGGCACCTACCAGTAGCCCTTGGTCAGATCAGTAGTGGTCAGGTACTTAGCCCCATCCAGCTGCTCTAAAGCTTCATCTGTCCAAGTCATAGGGTAAGCAGCTGACTCTGTGTGACTATTTAGTTTCCTGTAGTGTACACAGCACCTGGTGCTATCTTTCTTTGGTACCAGCACCACTAGGGTGGCCCAGGGACTGCTGGACTCCTGGATTACCCCAGTTTTAACATTTCCTCTATCTCCTCCCTCTGTCTGACTGTCTCAGGCACTCTGTAAGGGGCCTGCTTGATGGGCTGTTGGGGGTTCTGTATCAATATGGTGCTGCACCAGGTGGGAGTACCCACGTTTCTCAGTGAACATGCCCCCAAACTTCCGTAACATTGGTCAGATTTCTCAAACTTGGGTAGGGGATAGCTACTGGGGCATTGCTACCCCTTCCACTAAGGTGTCAGTCCGAGCCTCTCTGAGGAGATAAGTCACCAGATCCCCCTCAGATTCCTCCTGCTATTCACTGAAAATACTCAGCACCAGAGCCTCTCTATTATGGTAAGGTTTCATCATGTTAACATGGTTCAATTTGTGCCCCTGCGCCTGCGTAGCAGTTCTACCATGTAGTTAATATCACTGACCTTCTTTACTGCTTTGAAGGGTCTCACCCAAGCTGCCTGCAGCTTACTGTGAATGACAAGAATGATAACCATAACCTACTGTCCCACTCAAACATTCCTGTCATACCAGACTTTTTTCTGCTGTTGGGCTCCTGCCAGGTTCTCCTTGTCCAAGCTCATGAGCTGAGGTTTTGGACATATGCCACAATAGACTCCTTGTGGGATTCACATTCACCCTTCCACTCATCATGAATCATATCTAAAGGTCCCCTCGTCCTTTGCCTATACAGCAACTCAAAGGGTGAAAAACTTGTGGATTCCTGGGGTACCTCTGTGTAAGCAAACAGCAGACAAGGCAAATATTTGTTTTACCCCCTCATAAACTGGTCTGCAAATGCCTGCAGTATGGTCTTTAGTGTACCATTTAACTTCTCCACAAGACCATTATTCTGGGGCTGGTAGGGGGTGGTCTTTAGCTGCTTCACCCCACATTGCTTCCACAGACAAACCAGCAGGTATGATATGAAATTGGCACCTCTATCAATCAGTATCCCTCTCAGGAAACCTACCCCTCTGAAAATCTCTAAGAAACCATTTGCCACCTTCTCTGGCTCAGTGGAGGACAGAGCCACTACCTCAGGTTTTTTAGTAGCATAATCTACTACCGCCAGGATATACTTCTTCCCTGTGCAACTTGGGAAACTCAGAAGCTCACAATATCCCTAGCTACCCTTTGAAATTGCTCCTCAATCACAGGCAAAGGCATCAAAGGAGCTTTGACCTTGTCTCCTGCTTTCCTACTTTTTAGGCACTGCTTACAGGTCCAGCAGTACCCTGTTACATACCTTGCAGTCCCTGGCCAATAAAAGTTCTGCATAATATGTCTCTTGGAATGCTTCACGCCCAGATAACCTGCAAAAGGAATGTCAAGGGCTATGGCTAGAAGAGCCAGATGGTAGGTTGTAGGCAATACCAACTGCTGTATTACCTCACACTGTAGCCTTCCCTAAGGGGTCCACTCTCTGTACAGTAATCCTTTGTTCCAGTATTTCAGTTCCCCTTTCCTTGAGAGTCAGGTGCCTCCTTAGCTGCCTCCTTAGCTACCTCCCTCAAGCCTTGCAGTGTAGTGTCTGAGAACTGAGCCTGTCTCTGCTCTACTTCTGTGACTCTCCCCAGGCCCCCTTCCATAGGAAGTCTGGTATCCTTTGACAATGGTGCCACTCACATCTGGCCTTGCAGTCACTCTGTCCAAGGGAACATCAGTACCTACAAGCAGCTGTCTCTCACTTTCATGCTCACTGCTACATGGTTGCTCCCTCCCTGAATTAGCCACCTCACCAGCCCTGGCTTCAGGTGTTGCATCTGTCTGGGTCTCCCCAGGATATCAGACCCACATGCCTGTCTCCAAGCTTGACTGCATGTAACTGCATGTACACAAGGTATAGCATTATCAAAATCATTCCCTATCAGAACATCTGCAGGGATATCCTCAAACACACCTACTTGCTTACTTCCTTCTCCACCCTTCCATTCAAGGTGAACCTGGCCAAAGGCATTTGTAATTGGGTCCTTCCTAAAGGTCTGACTGGAGTGGACTAGCAAAGCAAGTACTGTTCCACTTTTGCTACTGCAGGCTTCACAATGGTTATGTCAGAGGGTTTGTTTCCCTTAGCAGTGGCTTGTTTTCCATCCACTAAGATCTTGTTTTTTTTTTTTTTTTTCAAAACAGGTTTATTGTTTTAACATACAAGAGAAATATCATAACAATTTTATACAAGTAATTAAAAATAGATATGATTATAACATTCAACAAAACAACTAAAGTATTTACAAAGACATCCACTACAATCAGATCAATTAATTAAACTGAAATACCATGCTATTGAAATTAGGATTTTTTAACAAATTTTGTAAATTATCCCATACAATATAGTAAGATGTTTTTCTAGTTGTTCTTGACCTAATTGTGTTTATTTCCATATGGCACACTATATTCATAACATTTTTAAATTCATTGAACAAAGGAGGTGTATCTGAAATCCAATTTCTGGTTATTATTTTCCTAGCCACTGCTAGAATAGACCATAACAAGGGAAGCTTAACCTTTTTAACACTTTGAGGTACAGGTGTGTTGAATAATATAAGAGATTTAGAAATAATGAAATTATCTGTAAAAAGAGCCTGCAAAAATTTATTAATTGACTTCCAGTATTCTTTCAATTTTATACAGTCATAAAACATATGAGCCCAGTCAGCATTAATTTCTACATTACATCTCTTGCATAGATTATCTTTATTATTTATTTTATTCATCATCAAAGGTGTATAAAAAGATCTATGTAAAAATTTCCATGTATAAAGTCTCCAGACAATGAAAGACGTAGTTCTATAGGCAGATTCCAATATATATTGTTTATCTTGTTGATTTGGTGGGTCCCCATTAATAGAAGTGAAATAATTCCAGTATGTATCTACACTGTAAAAAGTTTCTTGTCTGATAATTTTATGTATGTATGAAAGTTTACCTTTATCAGAAACTTTGTTGTAAATTTAATATCAAGTAATCAATCAGTGTTGGAATAGATTCTTTAACTGTTATAGACATTAGATCTATTTTATTAATGAGATGTTGTCTGAAGGTCTTAAGCTCTAACCAGCAAGTTTCTCTTAGATCAAACTCTTGTTTTAAGAAATCTAGATTTTTAACTTTATTATCAGATATCAACTGATACCAGTACTTTAGATCATTATCTATAGCTAAATGAGTTCCTTCATAAGTAGATGACAAAAGCATACCCTGAGTATACATTATAGGGAATATAATAAAATTCCATTCCCTATACTTAGGGTGCATGAATATAAAGTTACGATAGCTAATAATAATATTTAATGGGTAACAAACCATATGTTTAGGTGTAATAGGTGAAGTACAAAATTCCTTTAGTAACCATAACATGGAGTTATTTACAATCATATTTTTATGTGTTAAGGAGATTTTCATGAAGTGCATACTAATTAGCTCCCAATAATCTTTCCATTTTGCGACATATGACTGATCTATTAATAAAGTAATAACTTTTACAATAGAAGAGATAGTATATAAATTAAAGTCTGGAAAAGAAATACCCCCTTGAGACCAGCTATTAGTATGTTTCTTTAATGCAATCCTAGGTCTATTAGGTGCCCATAGGAAATTTAACATTAGTGTATTCACTTTCTTGATATAATTATTTTTGTAGGTGGAAGTATTATTGATTGTATTAAGTGTAAAATCTTGGGGAATATTATCATTTTAATAATTGTAAGTCTCTCCTCCATAGTAAAAAACATATTATTCCAGGTATTAAAAAGATTTTGTATATTAAGAAAACAGGTATTATAATTATTATATATAATAGATTTAATATCTTTAGATAGTATTATACCTAAATAAGTTATCTGACCTGAATTGGATACATATTTAGTAAAATCACTAATGAGAATATTTTTTGTGTATATATAGGTAGTATTTTAGTTTTTTCTTCATTGAATATTAAACCAGAAATACTTCTAAAATTCATCATTTTATCAAATAGAGACTGCATAGAAGAATTAGATCCTGCTGATGTAATTAGAACATCATCTGCAAAAAGTTGAATTTTGGATGTTGTATTTTCATCTATTTCAAAACCCTCTATGTCAGTACTGTTTCTGATCAAATTAGCCCAAGGCTCCATTACTAAAGTGAATAATAGTGGAAAAAGTGGACATCCTTGTTTTGTACCTTTAAAATGGGTATTTTTTGTGAAACATATGTTCCTACCTTAATATAAGCCAATGTTCCTTTGTATAAATGCTCAATTAGATTTACAAATGCATCTGAGAAGTTTGTGCACTTCAGTAAGGTAAACAGATAGTCCCAACTTACTGAATCAAATGCTGAACTTATATCAAGACCAATAAGTGTTAAATCTTTCTTTTTCCTATTTGCAAAATCAATTAATGTTAAAGTTCTTCTTATATTATCAAAAGTATTTCTATTTACAATGAAGCCTGTCTGATCTATATCTATAATGCCGGGATGATTGTCTTCAATCTATCAGCAAAAATACTCATAAACATTTTATAATCAACATTAAGTAATGAGATGGGCCGATATGAAGTACATCTAGTTGGATCTTTATTAGGTTTTAAAATTGGTGAAATAAATGTATATTGCCAAGATGGGGGTTATTAACTCAGTTTGGGCCAAAATAAAAACCTTATGTATTAATGAATATGTACTTTTAGAAAGGATTTTATATATCTCTGGTATAATACCATCATTACCCGGTGCTTTGTTTGATTTAAGCTTATTTATTTGTGTAATAACCTCTGTATATGAAATACTTTTGTCCAATAGTTTAATCTGTTGTTTATTAAGCTTTTTATTCATGTTTGTGGTTATAAACTCCTTTATTTTATCTTTAGGTTCCATGTTAATGTTATTATGGTTAATTTTGTGAAAGTGATTTCTAAATTCATCTAGTATTTCTGGTATACTAGAAACATTCTTCTTTTCTTTAGAGAAAAGATTTCTTTGATATGGTTTTGTTTATTCAACCTTTTTGTTTTATTTTTAAGTCTATGTACGTATTTGGGGCTTATTGAATAAGACAAAAACTTGTATTTCTAAAGTTATTTTAACCTTATGAGTTAAAATTTCTTTGTATTTCTCATTTAGTTTGTTTATTTCTTCAATAACTTTCTTGTCCATAATATTTTCTTTATTATTATGTTTATAAGAGTCTAATTTACTTTGAATATCTAACAATTCCTTATCCCAAGATTTCCTTTTATTATTATACCATCTGATACTTTCTCCATATAGATATGATTTTAAGGCATCCCAAACATAGACAATGGAGACTTCAGGAGTATTATTTATGTCTAAAAATGTTTTACTTCTGAAAGTATATATTCTTTATAGTCTTTTAGTTGAGTTAAGTATGCTGGTATCCTTTTGATCTGAACATTATGAGTATTTTTTATCATGAATTCAAAAACAATTGAATTATGATCAGATATAGGACATTAAATGATTTTGGAATTAATTAAATCTGTTACCATCTGGTTAGAAATAAAGACCCTATCTATTTTTGAATAAGTTTTGTATCTGTTAGAAAAAAAGGTGTATGGTAATGATTTTGAATCTATCTGATTATTAATAGCATTCAAATGATAAGAGTTAGCAAAATCATTTAAATGTTTTGCATTAGATGTAATTCTTCTTTTTCCTATAGTGGCAGTATCACTTTCATGTAGTATACAATTAAAGTCACCAGCTGAAATAATATCTCCTATAGAGAATGATATGATCTTATCAAGATGATGTTTCACTGTATTAATACCAATTCCAGGTATCCAATATACATTAATTAAAGTGTAAGTCTTCCCATTAATTTGTATTGTAACCATACAAAACATTCCTTTGTCATCCTGATAAGACTTAATGGTTTTAGGAATGGGCATACTTTTATTCCATAAAATAGCCACTCCTCTTTTCTTCTGAGTGTGCTCTGAACTAACCAATACTGTATATTTGTTTGTGGCTAGTTTATCAATATCTTTTTCAAGAGATGGGTTTCTTGCAGGAAGACTAAGTTGGCCTTATGTAAATTAATGTATCTTATTAGGCTTGCCCTTTTACACAGATTATTCAATCCATTAATGTTTAAAGAAATTCCTTTTAAAGATGTCATTTGGCATTTTTAAAACTTAAGAATCTTATGATCAAAATAACAAATAACAACATAAGTAATGTTACATCTCCTCCTTTAGGTGTACCTTTAAATATAGCTGTATTTATTGAATCTCTTATGGGATTTTATATAGGATTCAATTTTGTTTGTAGTGACAATGAGTGTACAAAATATATTGTGGATGTCAAAACTATATACATATAACAATGAACAAGTGAAAATAATGTAAGGATTAAACCTTGCATCCAGTCTGGAGTTAAAAACTCCAACTTAGAGTAGTATTTACCACTCAAGTTAACCCCCTACCCTAAGCAGCAGTACCTCAGCTACCACCTTATCAATTTAATACTGGTTATATTTAACTTAAATTAACAGCTTTCAATTCAATTATCTAGCAAGACAAGACTACACATTTGATAAAACAGCATCATATAAATTAAAATAAACTTTTTTTTTTTTTTTTAAAAACTATTCATACTACTATATACATCTATGTAATATAATACACTTGTATTCAAATAGCATTCAAATAATCTTGATATTAGGAACCAAGAGGAGAGAGAGAAATAAAAGACGTGAAAGAGGGAGAGAGAGTGAAAGAAAGAGAGAGAGAAAAAAAAAGGAAGGTATATTTACATATTAATTTATTCAAAGTATGTAAAAATAAGTTCTAACATTCATTTAAATCAAAAACTTTGGCTAATATGGTTCAGACATTACATATATTAAGATGCATCTATTTTCTGTCATGTAAATGCAGTCAACAGCTTCCAAAAAAAAAACCTTGAATTGCTTGTATATGGGCATTTTACTCTCATACTCATTATTGTCAATAGAATAAAATATTATATTTATAGAAATTGTTATAAATCATACTGCATAGTTATGCAAATTCTCAGAAACACTTGCATTATTGTAAAAAAAAAAAAAAAAAAAGCCATCTGTATTTTGTATGTCTATACTACTGCTTTAAAATATATCACATGACAATTTCTTCCAGAATAGAGTTATAAAGTTATTTATGCTTGTCAATCAGATGAATTAAATGAGTTATAGTAATGTATATGTTTGGAACATAAGTTTTTAACACAGATTAGTATGCTGCAGTCAAGTAGATTTTCAAAAACACTTGAATAATTGTTTCATTTTCTATGCCTTCTAAAATAAGACATTTACTTACTACAAGAAACTGCATCATTTAAAATCATTATAACTGACATATTGTATGAATTATAACATAGATATTTAAGTAATTATATAAAATAACTCACATTTAAATGTTAAAGAGTTCATTTTCCTTCACATAGTCACATTTGCATCAGTTCTACTTCCTGATAGAGTGTTCTTCCTGAATCTGCAATGTGTCAGCGTGATATCTAGGTCAAAGGTCAAATTGACTGCTTTCAGCTTCTCTGTGAGAATTCTGAGAGTTGAAGCTTTTAAAACAACTCAAGGACACTGTTCATAAGGCAGCCCTCATCCCAGATTGTCTCCCTTAACATTTTGGCAGGAAACTTGTTAAAAATTAATGACAAACATTCATTTAGCAGTGTAAATGCATCTAAACATGACAAAACCTTCGTGATGTATTTTACAGGTTATTACAGCCTCTATGTAAGTGAAATTAAGCCCAAAGTTATTAATAAGTAATAAAACTCAATATTTTTGTCCCAACTCAATTTTTATGCAAATCTTATTATTTACTGTGTCTATATGTTCAAAAGCATTTCTATATATTAATATGAAAAAAAATAAAGAGAAAGAATAAAGAAAAGAAAAAGAGAGTAGAAAATAAAAGAGTGTAAAGCAGAAATAAAAAAATGTAAGAGAAAGTTATAAGAAGTATATACAAAGGAATATTACTTACTGTTTATATTAATAGAGTTAAAAATAAAACATATTATTTACTATTATTTAGTTCTAATTATTATTAGTTAAAGCATGACAGATTATTTACAAACAAGCATAAGCAGTATAATCAAGAAAGTATAATTAGGAATAGCATTTGAAGAACATATAAACTTTTTACAAGGAATAAATATGTTATTATTCCATTTACCATATTTTCATTACTCTTCTCTCCCTACCCTCCCCCACCCTTTACCCACTACATAATCTAAGTAGAATGTCATTGTTTAAACAAAGAAAAGAAGAAAAGGAGAAAAAAAAAGAAAAAAAAATGTATCAAATTACTGACCTTACTTCTCTTTTTCAGAAAGAGAAACAAATTGAATAATAGCTTGTTATTAGTTCCTCAGATATTTTGACTGGTTATGAAACAAAACATTTCTTTGCACACAGAGAATAACTTTGATTAAATCATTTTCAGAATATTCGTGGCTTTCTGGAAATGCAGGAACTATATTTAAAAAGATTAATAATGAAGTAAAATGATGAGAGAAAAAAAAGAAAAAAACATAGAACAAATCATTTGTTTTTTAGTCTCTTCTTCTTCTCTGAAGTCTTCCATGAAGTTTCAGTTGCCAGTCTCTTTAATGAAGGACTAGCCCATTCCATTTCCTTTATTTTATCCAAAATCTTATTTTTTTGATAAACAGTAAAGCAGAGTCTAAGTCATCAAAAATTTTAGGACCATCAGGAAGGAAGATTTTTAGCTTGGCAGGAAACAGAAGGTATGTTTTAAACTGTGCTTTTTAAGCTCCCTTATTAGTGGCAGAAAAACTTTTCTTTTAGCTATTACCAAGGAAGAATAGTCATTGTCAAAACGCACAGTTGTCTCATTAATCTTAACAGGAGCTTTAGCCCAAGCAGATTTAAGAACCATCTCTTTATCAAAAGATGATAGAAATCTAACTATAACTGATCTAGGATAGTTTTTGTTAGAGTTAGTATTAGCTATAGATCTATGTGCTCTTTCGATACCAAAAGAGAATGCTTCTGGTAAGTCTAACGTTTTAGGGAGCCATGTTGTTAAAAAAGAAGTAATATTGTTACCTTCAATATTTTCTGGCAGTCCAAAAATCCTAATGTTATTGCGCCTAGATCTATTTTCCAGGTCATTCAGCTTTGTTTGTAAATGTGTATTTTGTTTCAGCATAAACTCATAGTTGATTTCCTCTTTTTGGATTCTATTTTCCATGTCATTCACAGCTTCTTCTATGCCTGTCATCTGGATCTTCTGTTGTTGCAGGTCTATATGTAACAAGTCTATTTGTTTTGTAGTTTTTTCTATGAAGGTATCAATTTTAGTATCCATTTTATCCATCTTAGCAGTAAGTTGCTGGATTATAGTTATCAGAGACTGAAGTTCTTTCTTGATGCTGGAGTCTTGAGAATTTGTCTTACTGGAACTCCTTTCAGACTGATAAACTGACAGGAAAATTTCCAAAGTGATTTGTGACAGGAATATTGTTAAAATTTCCTTTCTTTTTTAGATATAGTTCAAGAACTATATAAAACAAACATATTTAGAAAGAAAACTACTTCAAAAATTATTTTTTTAAGTAATTAATTCCTATCAGTGTAATGAAATTGGTGGAGCTGAAGAAATCTGCTGCTATCCTGTGTTCATCCTTGGCCACGCCCACATCATCCACTAAGATCTGATATAACCACTGGTGATAGTTTGATACCCCTTTTGTCTCCAGACAACTTACCACTGGCATGCTGTTATTTCCACTTGCTGGCTCCCCCACCTTTTGTTCCCCAACTTGCCTCTGTGGACATATTTATGATAAATGACCCCACTGATTGCATTTAAAACATTTATGCTTTGATCCTGGCCATGTACCTGAACTAGTGGCTTTCCCTGTTACTGGTGGACTCTGTTGGTGTTGTTTAGGCTGCTCAGCATGGGTTCATTTATATCCATGTGCAGCATTGGCTATCCCCTTCCTGTGCAGTGATGCCCTGCTTGCTAAGTTGAGATGCACTTTTTTCACCAGCTCATCTGCAGAGTTACATTTTCAGTCTGCCTACCAGATTCTTATGTCCTCAGGTGAAGAGCTAAGGGCTTGTTCCCTCACCAAAATATCTGCCAGCCTTTCAAAAGTGGTGATCTGACACCCACTCACCCACCTATGAAAATAAGTGCATAACTCAGTAATATAATCAAAAACACTTTCAACTGCCTTATGTCTATGGTCACAAAAAGTTTTTTGTGAAAGCTTCAGGTGTTAACTTAAAGCATTCAAGTAAACAACATTTGACCTTGTCATAATTTAAACAGTCAATATCAGACAATTTGGAAACAGCAGTTACAGCTTTACCATGGAGTAAGGGGGTGAGGATCCATACCCAGAGTCCTTGGTTAATATTACACTGTTTACATACTCTTTCAAGTATATGAATAAAACTATCAAAATTATTACCCTTTGTAAATTGTGGAAAAAATTTACTGACCTTTATTGCTTCTGGGGTTTGGTTATTCCATTTGCCATTATATCCGTGAGTCAGCATCTCCCTCTCATGTTGACACTGCTTCTCATTTTCTTCAACCTCCAAAAGTCACAGTCTCTCTATTGATTCTAATTCCATCTGTTTATCCTTTTCTTCAGCTTCCAAACACCATAGTCTATCTGCTGATTCTAATTCCAAATGGTTGTCCTGTAGTTCAAGTCTCTCTAACTCCAGATGGATTTTTAGTCCTCTGAGGAAAAGGTTAACTATCCTGTTTCAGAGAACTGCAAATTCCCGTCACCAAACTGGTTGTCCTCCTGGTTTCTGATCTGAGCTGCAACTATGGCTGAAATAATTTCCTCTTCAGTCAGATTGGCATGTACCAGTCCTTTGGCTTCCAACACCTTGGCCCACTGGTTTTTTGTCTGCTTGCCATAATCCTCTATTGACATCTTTGCCTGCTTTCTGGACTAAACTAAACTAACAACAACAAAAAATAAATAAATAGAACTGCTGGGAAATGAAACTCTGAATGTCTACAGTGTGGCTGCTGAGAGAATGCACACCTTTAGTGACAACTGCTTACAGGCTATAGAAGTTCAATAGCTACACCACTCCTCACCAGTATGTGACATCTCCACTCTTGGCCAGTAATCAAGGAGCCCGAATCCTCACCACTGACAATGGAAAGGGATGTTCACTTAGAATACAAATGTCTGCAGTCAGTATTTCCAGATGCTGGCCTTTCTGCATCAAGCACAATTTCCCTTAAGTGCACACAGGGCACAGTCAGCCCAGGATCCGGATTTCTCTATCTGTCTCTCTCCAGGTCCCCAGTAAGATTCCCTACTGGCACAGCTTCAGAGTTAAGTCCTCAGCCAAGTGCCCAAGCCAAGTCCTCTAGCACCCTATCTGTGAAACCAGTGCTTCATGTCCCTGCTCCAAGTAGCTGTCACACACACTTTTTCAGATTTAATTTTCACACACACACATGCACACCTGGGAAAGACTGACACAGATTTACTAGCTATGCCACCTTCTGTCCAGACTATAAGGTAGTTTCACTGCCATCAGTCAGTTACTATAAGGCTCTTAAAAGGGTATCCAATTATACTAAGTGAAGTTAATATTAATACAAATGGTAATGCTGACCAAACAAACAGGCTTTCAGGAGTGGCCACAGTTATAACCAAATAAATATATGCAAGTGCTCTCAAAGCTTAAATATTTTCTAAAAAGGACTAGCCACAATGAAAAGTTTAGATATATTTAATAATAAATAGTAAAAGAACAAGAAAAACTAAATATCTATTTACAGTAAACACCAGCGTTTTAGCCAATAAAATATTAAAAAATAACACAGATGAAAAGTTTCACACAAATAAAGAATTTAGCTAATCTTGCTATCTATTCCAGATTGACTAGAATAATTACTGTTCCCTAGTTAAATTACTTACTACCACAAGGTAAGATGATATGGGTTAGGGCCTTTCTAGTCAGGTTTCCAAGAACAGACTGATCCTGAGACTTCAGTCTCCTCTAATATTAAAACATTATTTCTGTACAGAATGACATCACATACATCTGGTCATCTGACTTCCGGTTCCCACACTATTACCAACACTAGAAGCTGTTAGGGTTTAGCACCTATGTGCTACTGTAGATATCTGGAGCTTCTCTAAGATCTGTTGCAGCATCTTGTAGCTATAAAACAAAAAACCTCTCCACACTTCTGACAAGAGCTACAAACTATTCTCTAGCACAAACATTTCAACTCTGGCTCCCTTCAAAACTGCGGGTTAACATCTTTATTTCTTAACCCCTAAAGCAATTTAATTTCAAGAATATTTATTCAACCTATTTTCTTCCACAATATGGTGTTACAATGTATACATTTAAACAGTTACAGTAATGCTTGTACATTTTTTTCTGTCCAGCAGGAAACCTTGTTGATACATTTTAACACAAACAACTTTACAAATACATTTTTAAACACATCTGTACAAATCCATTTGACACACAAATAACATAATTCTTTACAAAATTCCAGCTAGCTGTGCTGGCACAAGTTATACAGCCATTGCCCCAATTCTACTAGCATGGCTGGCAGTACCTCCTGTTGTCACAGCTATGGCCACTGGTACTGTTTTGGCTGCATTTTCAGAACCTCCCAGATGATTAAACAAATGACATTTTAAATTGTCTCTTAGATAGAAATTTAGTGCTTGGCCGCTCTGCTGCAAAGGTGATCAAAATGTGTAATAAAAGGGGAAAGCATATCCAAGGAATCTGTAAGATTGCTCAGGCCTACTTTTCAAAATTGTCCAAGGTATTTTTTTTCGCCTCATCCAATTTTGACAAAAATGGAGTAAACAGTCTCAACATAACTCAGATAATCAAGTGTTTAAGAAGAAATGGCAATGGGTTTCAAAAAAAGTCTCAAATCTCCCAAAACCAAGGACAATCCAACAAGTCTGAATGACTATTCAAGTCCTTTTAACCCCTTCCCACCCATGCCCCTGTTTTCTTCCAGAAAGTCTGAATCTCCATTTTCGTCTTTGGCAACAGAGCATTTCATACAAATGTATTATGAAAATCATTCATCAGGGTTACAGATGGCAGTGGGAAGAAAATCCTCCTTTTCAGGGGGGTCACTCATTCTGCAGATCAGAGTATTTTGTTTCCTTTTGTTTTTCATCACTTGCTGTCCCAAGGAGTGATAAAACCAGTTCCTCTTTCTCAAGTGGGGGAGGGGTTTATTCAAGGATGTTGTTAGTGGCAAAAAAACGAAAATGCTTGGAGATTAGTTCTGAATCTTTTTTCCCTAAACCTTTTTGTAATAGTGCCCAAATTCAAACTGATGTCACTTCACAACCTGCTACCTTTTCTTCCTCTTTCAAGTTTCCTGTTAACATTTCATTTAAAAGATGCTTATCATCATATTGCTATTCATCCAGGCTTCATGTCCTTTTTAAGGTTTTGTGTGTTTGGATCACATTGTGAGTTGTCTGCCTTACCCTTTGGACTATCCACAGTGCAAGATTGTTCACACAGTGTTTGGATTCAATTATAGCTCAGTGCAGGTTGCAGAGTATCCATATTTTTTCATATTTAGATGACTAGCTTATCTTTGCAGAGTCTTTTTCAAAATGTTAGGAGTCTCTCTCTTGCATGAAATATCTCTTGCACAAACTGGAATTCCTAGAGAACATTCAAAAGTCTTTCTTGACTCCCTCATACAGGATTGTACTCCTGGGATGTCAACTAGACACCTCAGTTCAAAGTGATTTTCTTCACCAGGAAAAAACATAGATTTTTATCTAGGTCTATTTCTAAGGTTCTGCACTCAGACTTCAGTCACTGTGAGGTAATACCTCAGAATGTTGAGTCTCATGGCATTTACCATTCTCTGGCAAGACTCCACATAAGAAAGATCCAGTGGTATATAAAATCTCTTTACTTCCAGCATCAACACCCTTTATCTTTTCAGATCCCAGTATTGTTTTTTTTTTCAGAAGGGAACTATTTCCATGGAGATAACAGATATCCTTAAATCCAGGTCTCCCCTACTCCATACCTGCTCCAAAGTAGCCAGTCACCACAAATACTTTAGATTTTGCTTAGGGAGCAGTTTCAGGAGGGATACAAGTGCTGGGGTTGCGAGACATCAAGGACAGATATGAGCACATAAATATCAAGGAGATGTTTGCTTTGATCAAAGCTTTCAACTCTCTGAATCATCTTTGGTCCCCAGGATCTCTTCAAGTAGTTAAGACAATACCACAGTCATGTGGTACATTAACAACCATGAGGATACCAGGTTGTGCCCCCTTTGCAGACCAGCCATGTTAGCTTGGAATATAGATACACAGCACAGTCTCACTCTACAGTTATTATACATTCCATCATAACAAAATTGTTTGGCAGACAAGCTGAGCAGGACCAGGACAGACCCTCAAAAATGGAAACTAGATATGTAGTCTTCTAAGATTTGATCCATCTGTGGGAAGTTCTTCAAGTACACCTCTTTGCCTGCTGTCCAAACCATTAACTGGAAAAAAATTGTTCTAGGGTTCCATGCAAGAAGGCCTGAAAGACAGATACCATTTCTTTTCTTTGGACAGGAATGCTTCTTAATGCCTTTCCACACTTTGCACTAATATCCAGGGTAATTCTGAAGATTCAGAAGTAATCTCACTAGATCACTGTGGTGACTCCCTTCTGGCCCGGGCAACTGTGGTTATCCCTCAAGCCAGCACTCACAAAAGAACAGGGATATTTGATACACCTCAACATCAATTATCAGTTAACTACCTGGATGACAAGGTCTTAATTCCTTTTAGCCACCTGTTTTTGAGGATATGCAGCAGGTACTAATGGAGGCAAGAAAGCCTACTGCTAGAAAATCATATATTAAATGGAAAAATATATTCTAGTTGGTGCCAAGAACATAGCCAGTACCCATTCAGGGCTAGATGTTTTCTGACTTTACAGTATTTGTGTGATCTACTATCCTATGACCTTTCTTATTCCTCTGCCAAGGTTCATTTATCAGACACTTTAGCATGTCTGCCCTTGGGTTCTCCTCTTTCACTGAAGTCTCATGAAAAAATGTTCTTAAAAGGGTAATCTGGTGGCAACTCCTTGGGATCTTAATTTTGTTTTGGAAAAGCTATGACTTGCTCCATTTGAAGCAGATAATCTGTCTGACTTGAGGTTCTTAACATGAAAACAGCTTTACTGAATGCTGTGCCATCTGCAGGAAGGGTGTCTGAGTTGTATACTGTTATGGTGAGTCAACCCTGCCTCATTTTCCATAGGTACATATGAACCTGTCAGCAAGAACAGAAAGTAAACTTTAACCACAATGGCATCAGTACAGGGAAAGTGTGAAGTGCACCTTTAACTTTAATTGGAACAACAGCACGCCTGTGCAGAGATGCATCCTTTTTAAGTCTATGGATGAAGTTTGTGGTATCCCTGCAGTGATGTCACCAAGAAATATACTAAGTTTATCCGGATCATGGTGTTGTAAAAAAAAGTTTACAAAACTTTTCATTAAAAAATGGCCAAATAAATGAAGAAGTAGGATAAGAATGTGCCATGGCACTTAACCCATTGGATGTCCCAATACACTTCAAGCTTGTGATTGGAGCAGAGCATATCATAATGTTGAAAAATGCAGTTTGAGTATAAATTGTGAACTATGTAAGTCTGCAGGTGTGTTTTTTGTCATATGCTGGACACATTCTAAAGTTTGTGGGTGACGAATGGAAGCCATAAACTATGTCTACAAAAAGAAAGCACATTTCAGAGTGTTTACCAAAAGAAGGAGCATATGCATATATTTTCAAACTGTATCTTTGTTTTCCCAGTTAAAGAAGTCCACTAGGCTTGGAAAATTCATGTGTGTCTGTGAATGTGCTAGATAGAAATTAGGCTGTATAACTAATAAATGGTGATAGTAGACGAGGGTACAGAGATGTAATGCAGAGTCAAAATGTGTTGACTCAGAAACTCAAGCATTTCTGAATGAATGCAGAATGGCAACCAGAATGTGTGACGGGACAGTGCATTCCATTGTGACCATAGCTGTGTCTAACTCAGTACAAAAACAAATGGAATTAGAATGTAACCAAACTGAAAACAAAGCATTTCAAATACCAAGTGAAGGCAAGAATGTGTTGACAAAAAATGTGCCAGTTTTACATGTCATTACAGATTGAGAAACACAAAATCCAAAGTTCTCATCCTAAATCCTAAAGCCTTAGAGAATGACTCTGAAATGTTTGAGGTGAGGATCTGTCTGTCTGTCTGTCAAAGCAACCATCTATGCATTCATCCATCCATCCATCTTTTTGATTTACCAGCTTAATCAAATAAAAGTATTGGCAAGCAAAGGATGCAAAGCAGGAACCAGCCATCAAGGGGATGTCAGTCTATTGCAGAGCAAATGAACTCACTCTGACTGCCATGCACAATTATAGCTGTTTAGCACTGCTACCCCACTAGACAGTATGCCTCAGGATAGTAAGAAGAACCAAGACACCCTGGCATGAAAGAATGCAAAGAAAGACAGGCCTCACACAGAAGGCTTCCCAGACAACAAATGAAGTAGGCAAGCAAGTGCTGTGAGACAACCATGTTTATTTCTTTGACCACAAAACAAGAGACAATAATTAAAGCACTATATAAATTCATGAAGGAGAACATGAGTTGTCTTCTCCAAACTATAAATATTATCTTAGTACTTCCTACATATTCTGATTGTTTTAAATTGTAACTTGCTATTTAATGTTTGAAAATTAGCTTGTTGATACTGTACCATTTTTATTTTTTTTTCTACATATGTCTTGTATTCTAGTTATTCCATTCATGCATTTTCTTTGTTTTACTATATTTTCATTTTCTTTTAAAAGTGCATTTTGCTTTTTTTTATTTTTTCTATACGTTCGCCCATTTTCTTCATAAGGTCTGTCTTTATCCATGATTATGATCTAAAATGACTTATCATTTTATGGCTTATCATTCTGACAAATCTGTCTATCTAACTATCAATTTAAAAATTATAGGCAAAATAAGTTCATAGGTGCATAGGACAATTCTAGGATATTGGCCTGGAGGCCCTTAGAAGCCTAGCCAAGAATTTCCCCATGTTCCTACAAAGTCAGCACCTGTTTCCCCAGTCCAGCAGGGACACAGGTAGGATCCCAGGGGTGTATGTTCTGTTTCCCATCCAGTCATCCAAGTTCTTCTTAAAGAGGGCTTTTGAGGTAGTCTGCTTGACATGGAGAGGGAGTCTATTCCACAGGTGTTACACCAACAAGTTCTATTAATGTCAAAGACCAGGTTGAGGCCTTGTGTATGGGTTGCGTGAGTGGAGTTTGACTTACGGATATGCAGCAAGTCCATCAAGATTGTGTCTGAGGTGGCCTTGTATGCCAGACACAGGTTACCTCTGAGTAGTCTGTACAAGACTGAGTTGAGGGACAGGGCTTATAGCCTATCTGTATAAGAGAGGTGTTTGAGACACCCAGTTTTTCTGGTCAGGAACCTTTGTGGTTTCTCCAGCTGTTGTATGTACTTGGCAAGGTACATGCTGAAGGGGGAATTGTACTCAATAATGGATCTGATAAGGGAGGAATACAGGGATGTTATGACCTCTTTATTCCTGGATGAAATACCCTTACTTATGAGGTGGCCCATGTAGAAAGTCTTACATACAATGGCGGCAATGTAGTGGTCAAAAGTCAGATTGCTATCAACCTGGGTGTGCAAGTCTGTCATGACTGATTGCATGCTTAGTACATTGTTATTAATGTGATAATTAATGGGGACACCATTTTCCCCAAAGGGGCTAATGATGCATTTCTTGGCATTCAGTTTGAGGTCATGCTTCTGGCACCAGTCAGTAGTGTGGGTAAGGGCCTCTTGCAGGATGCTCACATCACTAGGGGAAATTAAGACAGTACCCAGCTTCTAATCATCTGCAAACTTGGTCAGCCACAGTCCACTGGTTTTGGCTTGCACCTCAGAAAAGTATATCCCAAACAGTAGAGGCCCCAAGACCGATCCTAAGGGTACACCACTTGTTCCAGGTCTACTACTAGAGGTGGCTTTTCCTATTTTGACTGAGTGGGTTCTATCAGTGAGTCAGTTAGTTACCCATCTGGTAACATACGGGTTGATGCCTAGCTGGGAAAATTTATCTATCATGCCTGAGTGGGGAATAGTGTCAAAAGCTTTAGCCAGGTCAAGGTAGGTGGTGTGCACTGTCTTAACCTTGTTCATGGCTTTGGTAACTGTTTCAAAGAAGTTGACCAAGTTTAACAGTCATGATCTCCCTTTGACAAAACCAAACTGTATGGGTTCAAGCAATTGGAGATTGCCAATGTCCTTATTTATAAGATCCATGGTAATGCCTTGGCCTTGCAGATCAGGCTAGTTAGGCTGATGGGCCTATAATTGCCTGGGTTGGTGGACGCTCCACCTTTGTATAAAGGGATGACAGTGGCTGTTCTCCATTTGGCTGGGATGAAGATGGTGCTCAGGCTTTGCTTGAATAGGGTGACTAATGGTGCTGAGAGCTTATGCCTGAGTTCATGTAGGTTTAGGTTCATAGGTAGGTACTAGCCAACAAGGTTCCCTGGCTTACACCACCCAAAAAAGTTATTTTCCTGTGCCACTGTCAAGCAGACACAGAAGTGATCCCCAGGGTGTATTTCCTATTTCCCATCCACTCATCAAGATTTTTCTTGAAGAGTGCTAATGAAGACCTTTGCTTGACATAGATGGGTAGCCTGTTCCAGAGTATGGGAAGTCTTTGGAACAGGTATCTATCCCTCCAGCATGTCCTGTTTATTGTGGTGACAAGGTTTAGGTCCCTATAGTAGGTAGCTCAGAGGGATTTGGATTTCTTTAGGTGTAGCATGTCCAACAGCTCTGGGTTTGACATAGCTTTATATGTTAGGCAGAGCTCACCTCAGAGTAGGCGATATGGAGTAAAGCTGGAGTTTTTTGAGGTGGTCAGTGTAGGGCATTTGTTTGAGGCCAGTAATCCTCTTTGTGTAGTACTTCTGTGGCCTTACCAGCTGCTGCAGATGTCTTGTGAGGTGCATTCCAAAAGGGGCGTTGTGCATGAGGTGTGAACGTAGAAGGACTTTCTGACTACTGTGTCAATGTGACTATCAAAGGAGAGACTGCTGTCCACCTGGGTCCCAAGGTCTCTTATCACGCATTCAGTGTTAAGTAGATTGCTGCCTATGTGGTAGTTCATGGGTACAGAGTTTCTACCAAAGGGGATGACACTGCACTGTTTTGCATTGAGCTTGAGGCCATGGCTCTGACACCAGGCATCTGTCTCAGTGAGACCCTTCTGTAGGATGTCCACATCATTTGGGGACTTGACTATGGCTCCTAGTTTGCAGTCATCTGCAAACTTCATTAGCCAGAAGCCTTCTGTGTTAGCCTGTACTTCAGAGAAGTAGATACCAAACAGGAGAGGTCCCAGGACGGAACCCTGTGGTAGTCCAATTGTCACTGCTTTGAGGTCAGATTTGAATTCTGCAACTTTAACAGTGTGGGTTCTGTCAGTGAGCCACTTGGCAACCCATCTTGTGACATAGGGATTTATACATAGTTTAGTGAGTTTAGGTATAATTCCAGAATGGGGGATGGTGTTGAAAGCCTTGTTGAGGTCAAGATAGGCTGTGTGAACAACCTTACCCTCATCTACGGCTTTGGTGACTGCCTTAAAGAAGTCGATCAGGTTCAAGAGGCATGTTCTGCTTTTCACAAACCCGAACTGGGTGGGATCCGGAGTTTAAAGGTTACCAATGTCTTTGTTTATGAGTTCCATGATGATACGTTCCATGGCCTTGCAGACCAGGCTTGTCAGGCTAATGGGTCGATAGTTCCCAGGATCAGTGGTGGCTCCCCCTTTGTGGAGTGGGATAACTGTTGCTTTGCACCATTCAGTGGGCACAAAGCCTGATGCAAGGCTATTATTGAACATGGTGCTTAAGTGGGGAGCCAGTTTGTTCTGAAGTTCATGTAAAATGCAGCCTTTGATGTTGTCCGGTCCCAAGGATGCTGTGTTTTTGGCTTTTGAGAGCGCAGCTTTTACCTGCATAGTTGTTATTACAGGGACTCTGCATTCTTCCTGTATAGATATGTGCCCTTTAGGGGGTGAGGGGGGGGGGGCAAAGTTAGCACTAAACCTATCTGCCAGGATGTATCAATATCAGTTGGTTCTGTAATTTTCGTGCCTTTGTGCTGTAACTCAGAGCAGATCTGGGTGTTGCCATTGAGATTCTTGACATAGCTATAGAATGCTTTGTGGTTGTCCTTAGAATTAGTGGTGATTTTGTTTACATAGCTAGCTTTGGAGGATCTTATAAGGGATCTCAGCTTCTTACTGAGGCTGACTAGGGAGCTCCTCCACTCATGGGATTTTACTCTCTTTTGCAACAGTTTCTTCTTTCTGTTGTACAGTTTGTTTATGGCAGGGGACCACCAGATCTGCTTCTTTTTTTGGAGGATAGCATCTTGGTTCTGTTTGAGATAGCATGATCCATGCACTCGTGTAAGTGCTTATAGAGTGCATTTGTGTAGGATTCAGCAGTTGTAACTGTATTGTCCATCTTCATGGGTGTCATGAAGTTCACCGCTTCTGTCTTAAGAAGCATGACGTTGGCTTTGGAGAAATTTTTTACCATGGTTTCCTTAATGGGGGGTGGGGGCGGGATGTGGATATCAAGGGTGATTAGCTTATGGTTGGATCGGACTAACGAGGAGATGACATTAGGTGTGGAATTCCGGTCACTCATGTTGGTAATGACTAGGTCTAGGATATTGTTGCCCCTGGTGGGGGTGTGGATAAGTTGATCCAGGCATTTGAGTTTATGAATTCCAGAAAGCATTGAGCTAAGGAGTTGGTACATGAGTAGTTTTCCCAGTTAATGGTGGGGTAGTTGAAGTCACCCATTATTAGGGTGTTTGGTTGAACCCTAATATTTTCCAGTACATCAAGAAAAGAGGAGTGTGAATCCTGGGGCATGGTGGGGGATTTGTAGCAAGCTACAATTTGGATTGCAGTTTTGCCCAGAGTTAGTTGCACTTGGATAACCTCGGATGCATTATGCTGAGCAACTAGCCTGGAGGTGTGGATATCCTTAATGAATATGGACACACCTCCGTCTTTGGTGTTTCGGTCCAGGTTACATGGCCGGAAAGTGTGGTATGAGTTATAGCCTGGTAGTGCAGGGGTGCTCTCTGGAGCCTTGAACCAGGTCTCAGTCACGGCACAGATATTGATGTTCTCCATTTTAAGTAGTGCCTCGAGTGAGTGCATTTTGAGATTTAGACTTCTAGCATTGAGTAGCATTATGCTCAAGCAGTACCTCAGAGGGGCCAAAAACTTGAGACCACCCAGGAGAGCTCCAACCCCTGCCTGGGACCTTAACTTTGTAATGGAGAAACTCACTCTGTCTCCTTTTGAGCCAGCTGCTACTGCAGACTTAAAAATTCTTTCTTGGATAACAGCCTTCCTTCTAGCGATCACTTCAGCTAGAAGGATATCTGAGTTACAGGCCCTTATGGCAGTGTTGCCTTTCATCATCTTTAATGCGGACAGGGTGTCACTCAGGACCAATCCATCCTTCATGCCCAAGGTGGTATCCAGTGTGGCTCTTAATCAGTCCATTCATTTGCCAACTTTCTTTCCCAATCCACAGAACAAAGGGGAATGGATTCTGCATCCATTGGATGTGCACAGACAACTTAGATTTGATTGGACAGGACTAAAACTCGAAGAAAATCTGAACAACTGCTGGTAGCATTTGCTGCAGGGGCAGAGGGATAGACTATTTCAAAACAAACCATTTCAAAATGGATAAGCCATTGCATTCATTTGTGCTATAAGCACCATGAAAAGCCTATCCCCCAGGGGATCAGATCTCATTCCACCAGGGCTGCATCTACTTCTGCAGCCTTTCTCAGAGGTGTTCCTACCAGGGATATTCTAGAAGCTGCTACCTGGAGTTCAGGTCATACTTTCACCAAGCATTATCATCTACCAATTTTCTCTAAATCCAGAGCTGGCTTTGCCACTGCTGTCTTGCAGGGCCTTATAGCTGGTCCTAATGCGGTATAAATCCATCCGCCCAACCATAGCTTTGGGAATCTACTCAAATGTAATGACTGCAACAGTGAAACACAAAGAACATAGTACAGTTGTGTACACTTACCATAAATGTAGATGTTTGAGTGTATTCACTGTTGCAGTCCTGGTTATCCTCCCTCCAGTCCCCTGTTTTTCTCGGACTATACCTCTACTTTCTGTTACTATGTTTAAAAGCCTTTTTGGTGTATTTGCTTTTGGTTGGAGGTATATTGTTGTGTTTTAAATTTTATTTTGCTCCCCATTCGGGGGGAGGGGGGGTACCTGACATCTGGGGCAAGAAAAACTGAGGTAATGATGTCGGCTGCATGTTTTATACCCTTGACGACCTGATATCATGGCAGAAGGGACAGCAACTGATGCAGGACCCAAGACTTTGTTAATCAGGCTGACTGAGGGCAACCTGCCAGCAGATTACCCAAACGTAATGACTGCAACAGTGAATACACTTGAACATCTACATTTATGGTAAGTGTAGACAACTGTACTTTTTGAACAAGTGCCAGGCTGTGAAATGAATGGCTTGAGTGCTTAAGTTGAAAGTTTGTCTAGTTCCAAGGGAAAAATTGAAGAGGAGACTTTGTGTAGCCGAGAATAGTTTTACCCTAGCTAACCATCACTGACAAAACTGGGCAAATACGGTATTTATAGCAGGGAAATGAAAGAGACAGAAATTAGCCCAAAATGGCCAATAAACTACTAATTTCTGGGCTGAAACCACTCATCCAGGGACAGAAAGGCTGCTCAAAGCTCCCCTCTCTCACAGGTGAACAGAGAGCTTTCTTCTATCCAAGTAAGGTATGGGCAAACACAGAGATTTGTAACACAGCCCTGAATTCAGCACTAACCTGAAAACAGGACTATACTAGCTTAGAAAGGTGGGAAACAAAATAAAGCAGATACATTCAAAAAACACTTTAAATGCACAGAAATGGATACTTATTGTTATATATCGCAGATCAGAGTTGTAGTCAGTGCCCCTAGTAATAAAGTAGGAAGAAACACAAATACAGTAAAAGCAGATGAAAAAAGTGCAATTATATATATATATATATATATATAGATATATATATATATATATATATATATATATATATAAAATAGTAGAAAACAAACAAAATGATTTAAACAAGTTACCCAATTAACTAGAAAAATAAGCTCAAAACTGAGCCCTGTTCCAGCAGTATTCAATCAGACAAGTTCTAACTGCACACCCCTGCTTACTAGGGTGCAGGGGAACCTTCTCCATAAAAGATGGCCTGGATCAGTGCTCAATTATACGAACAAAGCTAGATTCAGCAGGCCTGAATATGGTCTATGCTACAGCAACAAGCCACACCAATTTCAGAAAGAAACAGTTCAAATAAGCAGACGCAATAAGCCTGTGACCAGATATTCCCAGCTCAGAAGGGTAGAACCCAACCTCTCCTCCCACAAGAATGCAGACCACAAACCTTCTTAATGTAGAATAACTGGCCTGAAGCCCAAGTGGTTAAGCCAGAACTAATACACTTTTAGAATAGCAGACACTGGGCCTTCAATCAGCAATTCCCAGCTTAGAAGGATGTAAGCTACCTGTCCTGCCACAACAGTGCAGACCACAAACCTTCTTAATGGAAAACAGCCTCTATGAAGCCCAAGTGCTTAAACCAAAAGACTTAGAATAACACTTACAATTTAATCAGGCTACTACCAAGCAGTAATAAATGCAGCAGAATAAATAAAATTGAGTACTTTTAAGAAAAGCAAACTAAAGTAGGAGGAAAGACAAATACAGTAAAATCAAATGAATAAAGTGCAATTTTTTGGGGGGCCTTCTCAAATCTTCTCTCTGTATTAAGGAGAGAGAACACTAGACTCAGAATATGATCTCACTGTACTCGGTTAAGTGAGTAAATAAGATAGACCCAGGAGGAGTGTTCTAATACAGACTTACAGGAGGGGCGGACAATTCCAGAGCCACCAATACCAACACAAGAACAGGGAGGGAGGGTAGGGAACTAACTGCAGAGAGACACACAGCACACTGTTCAGAAACACACAATTAAGAAACAGAAGAAATGAAAATACAGTACTTTTAAAACTGCAAGTTTGTACTTAACAGAATACTAAAATGCACAACTGCAAGTTTCACTTAGCTTCAGCTTCTAATGCAGATGTTTGTAGCCAAGCAGGTCTCTCAGGTGTTGAGCATGAAAAAGGTCGACCTTTAATGATCGAACCATTAAAATTTAGAATGTTGACAAAAAATAAATTAAAAAAAAAAGAAAATCTAAAGGGTGTAGGCATGGGTGGCAAGCCCCCCTGTACCCCCCACATGGGGGGCTGCACCCCCTACACCCCCCACTACTTAAATATACCAACTCCGAGACCACAATACATTGAAATAAATGGAAATCTCCCCTTACGGAGATTTCCGTTTACCCATTCGAAGTTCTGCACTTTCGCTATTCTTCTGTCGACAATGTCGGATTCGACATTGTTGGCTTTCGGGAATATAATAGGTAACCAAAAATCACATGACAAAAACCTTCTCATATGATAATTATATCATGTGACATCATAACCATAATAATTTTATAAACATAAATTAAAAACCTATCCCTCATTATTTATACTGCATCTGCTTCCTAATTAAAATTGGATTTAAACTAATGGTAGCATTAATTCTGGATATTTATCTGTGGCAAGCCTAATTATCCATTCATATTCTTTTGTCTCAACATTATTACTTATATTATCCCCTCTTGGACTTTTACCTATTATATCAATAGCCCTAAATCTAAAGTCATGGCTTATATCAGAATCCATTATGTGTTTAGCTAATGCATTCATATGAACCTGCCTATGTGTATCTGAATGGTGCTCTACAATTCGATCTTTCAGCCTCCTAGTAGATTTACATATATAGAAGGCACTACATTTAACACAGGTAGCAAGGTACACTATGTTCTCAGTATTACAAGTTTCAAATATGTCAAAAGTAAAGTTCTGTGAAGTTACAGGATGAACAAAAATACTAACAGTTGTCATGTATGGGCATACCTCTCAACCTGAAAACATCAAAAAATCTGGACAAAGGCCCATGAAAAATAGATACAAATCGGTATACTAGTTAACATAAAGTTTCAATACATAATTATGTATACCCGCCCACTCCTATGGAATTGTGGAATACTGACTTTCAAATGCAAACTGAAGAACAGCAACCAAAATATGCCCCCAGAGTCCCCCTGCAGCCATTCCAATGTCCTATTACTTGGCTATATCGCCCCATTTACCATAAACACTGTAATGTGCATATTGCTTTACTTCTACAATGATTATTTGTCTTTCATTTAAAACTTTTATTTTACATTTTATAGCACAAACACCAATAAACATCTGCTAAACAAAGCAATACAGTCTCACAATGAAAATAGACTTAGCATTGAAACTTCTCTGCCCTTGGAACTCACATTCATTGAAACAGCATTGAAATCCACATTCAAAGAAAATGCATCTGGCCAGTGATGAATAAAGATTGTCTTTAGGCTGTTTGCATATCACAGACCCCTTGCACATGAAACGTACATGTAGTCTTTGATACACCTTCCTGACTGTATTAAAGTATATCCCTTGTATAATACAACACACTTGTTAGAGCACATTTTAATTTGTTTTGAACATTTTTCCAGTAAGCAATGAAACAAAATCTTCTTCTACTGCCTGCTCCCATTAGGGGTCGCCACAGCAGATCAACTGTTTGCATTTCTTCCTGTCCTCTGCATCTTGCTCTGTCACACCAACCACCTGCATGTCCTCTCTCACAATATCCATAAACCTTACCTTAGGCTTCCCTCTTTTCCTGTTACCTGGCTGCTTCATCCTTAGCATCTTTTTCCCAATATAATCTGCATCCCTCCTCAGCACATGTCCAAACCAACATAATCTTGTCTCTCTGGCTTTGTCTCCAAACCTTCCAACCTGGGCTGACCCTCTAATATACTTATTCCTAATCCTGTCCATCCTTGTCACACCCAGTGCAAATATTAACATCTTCATCTCTGCCATGTCAAGCTCTGACTCCTTCTTTTTTGTCAATGCCACTGTCTCCAACCCATATAACATAGCTGGTCTCACTACCCTCTTGTAGACCTTCCCTTTCACTCTTACTGGTACTTGTCTGTCACAAATCACTCCTGACACTCTTCTCCACCCACTCCATCCTGCCTGTACTCTCTTCTTCACCTCTCTTCCACAATCACCATTACTCTGAACTGTTGATCCCAAGTACTTAAACTCATCCACCTTCACCACCTCTACTGCCTGCATCCTCACCATTCCTCTATCCTCCCTCTCATTCACACACATATATTCTGTCTTAGTCCTGCTGACCTTCATTCCTCTTCTCTCTAGAGCATATCTCCATGAACCAATAATGACCAAATTGCCCAATTCAGAACATTTCCATCACAAAAGTCTACTCAAACTTCTAGAGTCCACCAGTACCAGTAAATATGCACAATCTCTGCGGATGTAAAAGTCATCTAAATAATTCTACATTAAAGAGATCTGTAACTAATGAAGAGGTTGCTGCTAGCAAACAACTTTATAGTTCATTGTTTCATCTACAAGTAAAGTGCCTGCTGCCCTTGAAGAATAAATTGCATATGTTACATTAAAAAATGATAAGCTAGTAATATTTCCATAGGGAATGGATGGCAAACTGATAAATTTATAGTTACTAGGTATCTCTGCCAAAGGAGGACATTCTCAGGCCTGCAGCATCCACCCTCTTAAAAGTACAACACAGTATATTAGCAATCCATCTGCATAGTGTGGGAGTAGAACCCACAGCCTTCTGCAGCAAAAGCAAATATACTACCTGTTGTGCTAATAACAATGCAAGTAGACTTTGCATAAGCAGCACTAAACTTCTCTTTGCCTGAAGAACTGTACAGCATAAGAAATCAGGAAAAAGCCAAATGTATTGTGGTGGGGGGGGGGCAGAGGCCCAAAACTGGGGACACAATTCAAATGTTGCTTGTATAATCTTAGAAAGTTGCTGGAATAAAATGATGTGTTGCCATTTGTTTCCTGAAAGATACGAAGACTGAAACTTAAATGGCTATCATTGTTTAGTGAATTCAGTTCTCACTGATTTGCCAGAAAACCACACATTTTATTTTTATTTAACATTTGTTTACCACACCAGGAAAGTCCAACTTGGAACTAAGCCATTTTTCAGCAGAAGCTCCATACACATCTTTGTATCATGGGAGGAAACCACAGCACCCAGAGAAATCCTACACAAACATAGGAAGGACATGCAGACTCCACACAGAAGGCACTTCACCTGAGAATCAAACCAGAGAACCTCTTGCTGTGAGGCAACAACACTATTACTGCACTATTACACCATCTGAATTTTAAGAGTAACAGACCAAAAGTATGAGCAAAACATTCCAGACATTCTGTGAAAGCTTGTACAACTGAGAGCTACAACTCATTCAATCAGAAATGGTGGTATTGGTAAAGAACTCAGGCTCTTTCTCCTTCTATCTAAGGTACAGGGTTTGAACCTGAATAACCCTACCAGCCAGGTATACCTAACAGGGGCATTTTACACAGGCGCGCGCGCACACACACACACACACACACACACACACACACACACACACACACACACACACACACACACACACACACACACACACACACACACACACACACACACACACACACACACACACACACTCACCCTTGTGTACATCTGATTGTACAGTGCTGACCTGGTATTCCAGTGCAAACCTGGTTAATTCAAATGCTTACATCACTTCAATAACTAGTAATTCACACTTCAATCGACTCACGCCCCTTGTGTAAGTCAAATATCAAATAGTAAAGTTCAGACTGTTAATTCATATGCTTGCGGTGGTAACTGAAATGCAGCTATCAAAATGCAGACTTGGTTAATTCAAATGCTTATGGCGGTAATTGAAATGCAGCTATCAAAGTGTGGACCGGGGTAATTGATCTGCAGGTATCAAATAGTAAAGTGAAGCTATCAAATAGTGAAGTGCGGACCCAGATCCTTTATTTTACTTTAATTTTCATCCTCCTTCTTACCTGGAGCAGCTGAAATGCATGCTGGAGCAGCTGGGGAAATGCACGCAAACTCTCACGCTACAGAAGCAAAGTACAATGACGCTCTCGTGCCCTAATTCAGACAGGCTGGCAGGATGTTCTTGGAGCTGACGTCATTACACATTACTCTGCACATGATGACATCAGCCCAAAGCCCGGAAATTTTTTTTTAAAAAAGCTGAGAAATTCAAAAATTTGGGGTGCCACTTGGGAGTCATTGCACCCCATTATTTGGGCCTCAAAACTGGTAAAAATGGAGAAATTCGGTACGGTTGAGAGGTATGTATATGGGCAACAAACACAGTTATAACATGGATATATGTGCCCTTTCTTTTATTAATTACACTGTTATGCTGTTTCCTTTCCTTATAGCATAACCTTTGTTTTAAACTCCTGTTATTCCTGTATGCAAATCTTGATTTTCAAAAACTTTTTCGATACCTGGCATAGTTTTTAAAATATGCCAGTTTTTTGCTATTATTTCTTGCATCCCTGGTGTTCTTTTGCTATACCTTGTTATATATCTTAATTCTCCTGTTTTTTTTTACATAATTGGTCATGAACACCCAGATTAGGTTCATTCTTCCCAAAATATGGCTTAGCTATATCTGATCTACATGCTATTAGCTCTAGCTTAGTACTTTACAAACTCTGATCATATCCCCTCTGTTTAAATTCTTCTACCATTTCATTCATTTGCTGAGTGAATCCCTCATCTTCAGAGTTCTACTTACTCTTAACATTTGGCTCTTAACTACCCCACTAAATATGTGTGGTGCATGCATGCTGTTCTTGTGTACATAATGATTAGCAGGAACTCTCTTTTTATATATGGTGATAGACAGACCTTCCTCTTTTCTGTCAATTCTTACATCAAGAAATTCTATTATTTCCTTAGAGAAGTTCATTTTGAACTTTAAAAAAACAGTTGAAGAATTAAGGTATTCAACAAACTATACTAATTGATTTTCATCACCTTGCCAAATGAGAAACACATCGTCAACAAAATGGGCGTAAAAGGAAATTCTATCATAATGGGGATTATTGGGACTATATACTAATTCTTTTTCCCAAACATTAAGTACCAAATTAGCATAGCAGTTGGTTATAGATGTCCCCATTGCTACACCTGATTTTGATCTCTAAACATAAATATATTATTTGTTAGAACAGTTTCTAATAACTGACAAATATTCCCTACATCTCTTCCAGATAGATTGGTTTCAGAGCACAAAACACTTCTTATAGCTTGTAAGCCATAATCATTTGGTATGACTGTAAATAGGGAATTGATATCTAAAGTGACCATATAAAATTCACCTTGCATTCATCTCTGAAAACAGTCATGTAGCTTCATTAAAAAAAATCTACTGTATCATTTACATAGCTCTGTACTTTACACATAAATTTACCTAAAGCTGATTGTAGGTATAGAGAGATGGGTTCTGTCACCCATCCCCCTCCTGAAATAATAGGACTCATAGGGGTGTTTTTTTATACTTTTATGAACTTTAAGTAAGTCAGACAGTATCAGTATCACAGGAGAGGTTACAGTTAAATAATTAAATAATTCAACAGAAATATCACCATTAGTTTGAAGCTCATAAATTAGTACATTCATGGCAGCAATACATTTCTTTGCATCTATCATTTTTAACTTCATAAAAGTACTCTTATCAGACAACCATTCTATCATTATAGTCAACTAAATCCATTATCACAATTGATCCACCCTTATCTGCTTGCTCTATTACTATAGTCTCATTTTTTTGCAAATTAATTAGGGTTTGATGTTCATTCATAGTCAAATTATAATACTTGTTCAGTTAAATAAAACTCAGTTAACTCTTTTTCACAAATTTATTCAAAAGCTGTCACAACTAGAAAATTGTTAGGTATAAAAATACTTGATTTCTTATGATTATTAGTATTTAACTGTACAGTACCTTCATTGAAAATAAGTTTTAAATTTTTACTCTAGTAAACCGTTTTAAATCAGTCACTGCATCAACGATGCTATCCATATTTGAAGGAATAACTTTTAGTCCCTTCCTTAAAATAGAATCATCATCAGGTCCCAGTTCCATAGTTGATAAATTAATAATATCATTACAGTTCACTTTGGCTGATTCATTTTGTTTTTGGACTGCGTCCTGCTGAATTTTCTCTTTACTGCTTGCCCTTCTCGGTGTCCTGTGGATCTGCCTTTCTACTACTCTCTCTGATGCAACATTACATTTTCTGGTAGCAGTGGCTGGACCTCCGTGATTGGAGTTTGAAAAATCTAATGTTGATTGGTTGCAACAGCTTGATTGGCAGATGGATTAGCTTGTCTGACTTTGGCACTCTCAGTTGTTATAGGCAATGATCAGGTTCCTGAATTGGCTTGAATATTATTAGCTTGTATTTCTTTTTGCGCATTTCTTATTGTTGGAATACTATTTTCTAAAGTAATCTCCTCTAAGTCATACATCGACCCCTTCTTATTATCATTATGAGCCTTATTAATTCTCAGCCAGGAAAAGATTCAGCCATTTTTAAAGTCATTAAAATCACAAATATGCTTACATTTTTTCACTAACTGAAGTTTCATATCGAAGCTAGTTAAACGATCTAACATAACCTGATAAGCTGAGGAACATTCATTGAACACAGGTTGATTTATAAGATCATTCTCCAATTTAACTATTTCCTGTTGCAGTTCTATTTCTGTTTTGCTAAAAAAATTGTTCATAAGCGAGTTATAGTCAGCTCCAAGCTTCAAGTTCAGCTCCTGCCATTTTTGCAGGAGCTCAGGATAGGTATTAGAATGGCCAGGTATTTTACAAACTCTCAGTCCCTGCAGTATGATTTTAAGCTCCATATAAGCATTAAAGCTTAGACGCTGCCTTTGGAGCTTCTTAACGTTTCAAGAAAGTAACATTACTCTGAAAATTCTCATTAAGTTGGGGACTGGCTCCCAAAGTTGAAGCAAGTTCTTCTGTTTGTAAAGCAAGGCACGGAGAAGATTATTACGAACCAGCACCAGACCTTGTAAGGAAGATTAACGAATCATAAGCATTGAAGATATAATTTGTTTGTTAGTTGGTTGTGTCATGATATCTTAAAAAGTCCACTGCCCACTATTTATCCAAACTAGTAAAAACAAAAGAAAGGATAAAATAGTGGTAAACTCGGTGATGGAATTATGAAAAATCCAAATGAAAACAAACCCCCAACCAAGAATGTCAGAACTCGATTTAATAAAATACAATTGACATAAATGAGCAAAGCTTTCAGGCTTAGCCGTTCCTCAGTGCAACAAAAAAATTAACAATCCCACTCAGTTTATATAACCATATAAAATCACATGGCAACAACATTCTCACATGATAATCATATCATGTGACATCATAACCATAATAATTTTATATATCACATAGGTCATGTGCCCAGTAATAGTACCCCCAGCCACTGATTTGCCTTCAGCTGATTGTCACTTTAACACTACATGTTTATTTAATTATGTAGTCTTTTACCCATCTGACAGATGCTGTTCAATGCATAATGCATGCCTGGTAAGCTATCAGGCTAGTTCTACAGCAAATCTCTTCAAAATTTTCACTATGCAGATATGCAGCACTCATCTATAATTCTTGGCCTCTGCAAATTAAAATGAACATTTCTGATAGCCAATGACACTTTCATTTAAGAAGCAACATTCCCATGTTTACTGTATAATTAAACTAGCATACTGAACAAATCCACTTCTGAAAGATTGAAAGGGAAAGAAAAAAATGTTAAACTGTTCCACAGTGACAAAAATGTCAAGCCTTTGTTTTCTTTCCCTTTTCATGCAATTTATAAATTCTGTGAAAATAAACAAAGGCAACCTCTGTTTAAGTAATTTGCATTTTTAAGTATAATTTCTTTTCTCCCCTTCGGAGTTAATTTTTCTTATATGCTCCTATCATTTTCATGTGTGACTACAGTCATATGCTTATTATACCATACAGAGAAATTTCATGGCTTGAATATGTTTTTTATTCTTGATTAAGCCTGACATTGTTACTTACATCTGCTGTTTTCATGGTGACTATGTGACCATATCTACTCAAGCTGTGTTAATGGCACATCAGTAAAAAAAAAATGTAAATAGTTTTCAGGCTGCCAGTCCTAACATAGTTCTGCAGAGACCCAATTATAATAATGTTTTATTTAAACTATGCCATGCTCTACACAGAAGATATTGCTGTACTTATCAATAAATAGCAATTGTATAACCCAAGAGGGGCTGAGCTGCAGGGAAGTATTTTATTTTTTAGGCTTTGCATTCAGAAAAAGCTCTGGTAAGATCAGTTACACCACACCTGGTTTGTAGATAACCCAATATGCTATAGTCTTTAAATAATGAAATTATGTTTAATTAATAACATTTTGACATGCTCAGCTCTGAGACTCTAGTCTAAGTAGAATTTCTGTATAGCAGATGTTGTCATTAGAATTTGATATTTAATGAGCACATTCTGATGCTCATACAGAGATATTCACTCTACAGAAATGAAGTGTGCTACCTTTCTGAAGTACCAGAATAACAACCAAACGATGCAACAGATGTACAGCAATCTAATTATTGCTTATTTCAGTTATGCCGCATTAATGATTATTGTTTTTAGAAAAGCTTTTGTACAGATAACTGATTATACTGATTTCATCTTCAGTTTCACAGAAGAACATTCATAATTATGTCTATCATCTGACACACAACTATGTCAGAATTATTTTTAAATAAACTTATAATTGGTAAAATGTAACATACGCATTTCTTTTAGCTTTTAGACCAGTTGAACGAAGCTTCTGTACAGGACCCATGCCTCCTAGCTTCCAGATATGCACAATTCCGTGTCCCACTGAGTGTCTAGTCTCAGCATGGGCTGCATGGGGACCGTGTGTCCATGAGAACTGCCAGGACCCCCAGGGAAGGAGAGGTATATATTCCATTACCTACTTTAAACAAGTGCTGTGTATTGTTTGAACAATGCAATTTCAGTTCGTCTGCATTAATTGCTGATTCTGAAGCTTCATTGCCAATATATTGAAAACTAGTTTTGTTGCAAAAACTCATTGTTTTTGTCATCTTTTCTTTATTTATTTGTCAGTTGTGATAAACTAGATGTTTTTGGTACATCACTCAGTCTGTGTTGAGATACTCTTTATTTGTATGATATCATTTTCCATAAATTTCCTGTTTCCTATAATACTGTTCTGACAACGGATCACTGTTACCAAACGTTATGTAATAGTTCAAGATGAGCTATGACACTACAGATGATCAGTACTAAGCAGTAACTAAATTTGTTGCCTTCAGAGCTGGATCATGGTCAAATGGAGCAATAGGTAGAGTAATGTTCGCCCACCCCCCCCGCAGCCATTCCTGTGTCCCATTACTTGACTATCTCTCCTCAGTTATCATAAACACTGTTCAAACCTCGCAGTGTGAATACAGTTTTCTGCTTTACTTCTACAGTTATTACAGATATTTGGATTTAATTTAAAACTTTTATTTCAAATTGTATAGCACAAACAGTGATAGACATTTGCTGAATAACACAATACAATCTCACAGTGAAAACAGACTGCATTGCAAGTAAACTTCTCTGCCCTTGAAACTCACATTGAAACCATTATTCAAAGAAGATGTATTTGGCCAGTGGTGGATTAAGTTTACCTTTGGGCTGTTTTCAAACCATAGGCTCCTTGCACACATTTTTAGGACTGTGCATACTTGCACGTGTTCTTTGATTCACCGACTTGATTGTATTAAATTATATTCCTTGTATAATACAGCATCACTTGTTAGAGTGTGTTTTAAATTTGTAGTTTTGAACATTTTTCCAGTAAGCAATGAAGCAGAACATATTAACTAATAATGACACAACTGCCCAATTCAGAACATTTCAACCATAAAAGTCCACTCAAACTTCTGTCATTGCAATCCTCTAATACCAGTCAATATGCAGAATTGCTGCCGAAGTAAAAGTCAGTGGAATAATTCCACATTAAAGGGATCTGTAACTAATGAAGAGTTTGGGGTTAGCAAACAACTTTATATTTCATTGCTTTGTCTACAAATTCAGTACCTGCTGCTCTTAAAGAATGAATTACCAATGTTACATTAAAAAAATGGTAAGCTGGTAATATTGCAATAGGGAATGGATGGCAAACTGACAACAGGTTCATAGTTAATAGGCATCTCAAACAAAGGAGGACATACTCAGGACTACAGCTCCCAACCCCCCTTAAAGAACAACACAGTATCAGCAATCACATGCTGTGGGAATAGATCCCACAGCTTTCTGCATCGAAAAAGCATATATGCTACTAACAATGTTTTTAAATTCTGTACCACAATAGTGATGACCATTTGATAAAACAGTTGCACATTGTAAACAGACAGAATGAGCAGCAGTAAACTTCTCTTGAAGCTCACAGTTCCTTGAAAATGCACGGAAACTCACAATTCCTTGAAAATGCACTTGAAACTCAATGCCTTGAAAATGCATTTGAAACTCAAATCTTTTAGCAGCTTGGTAGTTTGGGTAGAGGATTCAGACTCTTGTTACCTGTAACTAAGGTATAGGGTTTGGGGCTGAACAAATTAACTATCCTGCCATTGCTAACAAGAGCATTTTACTTAAACACACACACGTGAGTGCACACACACACACACGCACACACACACCATCTCTGTTCTCCATACTGTGGGAAGAATCAGTTGCAGGCAGTAAATGTGTTGTTTGCATTCTGTGCATGGAATACAGAAAGGAAGAAGCAAACAGCAGGACTGCGCAACAGTGACACAAAGACACAACAGGTGTGTGCAACTAGATGCAGATGGCATTCTTAAAGAAGAATGCCCTTTAAAAAGCATGTACATTTTTAAATTAAAAACATAAATGCGACAGCCCCTGGGCCAGTGGATCCCCTCCAAGTCAGTGGGCCCTAGGCAACTGCCTAAGTCGCCTAGTGCTGGATCCAGCTCTGGGTGCCTGCCTAAATTGCTCATGACCTAGTATTAAGCTGCACAGGCAAAAGGGGCATTAACAAAAGACAAACTCCTACTTTTTTTCTTCCTGGGGGAAAATGTATGAAACTTCTCTACTGTAAGAACTTGCCTTTTCTACAGTCTTGAGCTGTACTCACCATATGGAAATATTCCATTGTGGCAGAATGCAAAAAATCTGCACTTTGGGGTACAAACAGCATACTGCGAAAATACACGCATGTATTTTATTCATGGAATTGCACACACTTGTAGGCAAACTGCAGCAAAGAGTAAGAATGAGATTTGCATAAATGAAATTCCCTAAATCTCCTATACATTGACAAAACGTCCAACCATTTCTCCAGTTTTCTCTGCACTATTGATAGAAATAGGTCTTTCATAAGGTTATCCACTGCCACTTTGTTATGCAGATAGAAAGTTTCAAAGCAGAATGAATGGGGTTTCTGTGGGCATTGATATTTAACTGTGCAATGTTAAAAGATCTCCTTTCCATAGATTATAATTAATGATCAAAGTGTAGGTCATTGTCATAAACTAATGATTGCAATGACCTTAAGTGCTGTTCATTTATGTGATAAGCAGTGGGACATGTGCATCCCTAATATAACATAGCTCTATATATATATATATATATATATATATACATATGTATATGTATATATATATATATATATATATATATATATATATATATATATATATATATATATATATATATATACATATACATATAGGGTCTATATTAGAACACCGAACTTTCACAATTTCGAGTATTCAAATATCAACCCGTTTTCAGCAAATGCTGAAAATATCGAAGAAACAGAAAACCAAATTTTTTCATAGAGAAAGAATTTGGTTGTCCGTTTCTGTTGCTTTGGTATTTTCAGCACTGTGGTGGAAAGTTATGGGTCGCATTCAGGTAAGTTACGATTGCATGGACGTGAGGGTTAGGGTGGGTTAGGTGAGTTAGGGTTAGGGCGCGGGTCAGGTAAGTGTGCGATTGTGTGGATGTGAGGGTTAGGGCGGGGTAGGTGAGTTAGGGTTAGGGCGAGTGTGAGTTGACTGTACGATAGTGACGGACCTTAGGGTTAGGGTTTGGGTTAAGGTAAGTGGATAGTTAGTGGCGTATGTATAGTTTAGTGTAGGGTTATGTGTAAGAGTTTAGGTGTATGTGTGTGGATTGCTGTTTGTTTGGTGTGCTTGTGTTGTGTGTATGTATTTTGGAACAGCAAATTTTTTTCCTAGGAAAACATTCGCTGTTCTGTATGTTCGATGTTTTAAATTTTCGATTAATATGGTTCGATATTAGAACACTTGAAATTTTGAAAGTTCAGTGTTCTAATACAGACCCATATATATATATATATATATATATATATATATATATATATATATATATATATATGAAGAGAGAGAGAGTGAAAGGATTACCATCAAAATGTCGAGCGCACATTGATGAATGTGCACATTATCAATACTTTTAAGCGAAACCCATAATGCTGATGTTTCAAATTGTCACAAAAACACTGAACATTGACATTTCTGACCACTCTACACCTAGAAACAAGTGCTAACATGGGTCAAAAAGGGGGCAAGATTTTGTGGTTCGGAACATCGGTATTAGGCATTTTCAACAGTCGCAGGTCGGTGTACGCACTTGCAGTCTCGAACAATGTTCATAGGTTCATAGATTAGTACTAAGCTAACTGCCCTTGCGAGCCATTTTAAGCCTAGCCAAATATCCCTTGTGAGACTCAAACCCTGCACCTTGTGTTTGTAAGGCAAACACTTTAACCATTAGGCCACCCTCGACATTTGGTGGTAAACCATAGATAGATATCAGAATGCTGAATGCTGACTGATAATGACATGCATAAGAAGAAATATCAGTGAGATTAAATAGAAATTTGTTCTTCCTTTTTATTGATATCTCATTTGCAACTATTACATGTCAGGAGGCTTTTCAAATTATACAGAGCCAGGAAATAGAATCTAACCTCCATGAGACTGACATTTCAAATGTATTTTCTATCAGAACTATATGCAACATGGCATGAATTTCTCTAGTTAGCTTCAAAGCATAAAAGCTATGTATTCCATATCTGACACCACCTTCGTACTTTCATAAATGTCCTGTATCAAGGTCACTACTGAATTCAATGATGGCATAGAAAACATTTTTCTTCATGCCTGTACTATGACTTCATGCTCATAATGTGGAAGTAGAAGAAGATAAGAAAATTATGGCATCTCTGTGATGGCAGGGATGTGAGCTGTAAGCTGCTAATTATCTACCTTCAACTGCAGCTCTAGTAATAAAGAAAATAAGACCTTGATGTCATGCTTAGACATAGTACTGGGATAGCTGCTACAGAAACTGAAATAACACTCCTGCTTAAGGTGCTCTAAAATGGGAACGAGGTAGGTTCTCAGATCCGAAAGTGGGTAGAAGGCAGTAGCCATTCTGCAACAAATGCTTTTTTGAGGTGGTACTTCATAACCCACTTAATTAATGAATTCAGCCATACAGAATAGAGGACTGAATTTTAAGAACACAGCCTTTTATTACATTTGAGTGCTTCAATAAATCTCTTGCAAATAGGCTGTTGGTATAGTTTCCCAGATGTTCTTCGTGTTTCACTGTTGCAGTCATCCCACTTGGGTTATCTGCCTGCAAGTAACCCTCAGTCGGCCCGAATACCAGAGTCTTGGGATTTCTGCATCGGATGCTGTCGCCTCTTCCATGACATCAGGGGTATAAAACATGCAGCCGATGCCATTACATCAGCTTTTTTTGCCGCACAGGAGCCCGAAGCAAAAGCAGATTGCAAGTGCCGGTCGGCCTCAACATGACATTTTCATTTTTCGAGTTACAAACCTGTAGTCTTCTAAAGCAAAGTTAACAATTGTCTTTTCTGTGGAAAGCAAATACATCATAGAGATTTTCATTCTTACTGCATCACCTGTTTAGGCCCAGACCATGACGTCCCTCGCTATCGGTTTTGTTCCTTGTTCAACATCCAAACTATTTATTGTTGGGCAATTTTTGTCTCTAAATTCTTTCGCTCTCGTTCTCTGTATTCTGAAATGGCTTCGATAAGCCATCCAACTACTGATCTTCTGAAAAAAATACAAGGATAAAGACAGAGACAGAACACATTGGTCCAAAACTGCTGACGACGCTTCCATTAAGCTAGTCACCAGTCCGACGGTACTCAGTGATGCACTTTCGCAGCCCCTGTTACCCACTTCTAAAGATTCACTGGCCTCTACTGAGACCCATTCAGAGTCCGGTATGCTGCAAGATGCTTCCTCGACTATGGAACCTGCAGATGTCTCTACCTTGGATGGGTCCAGAGCCGCTGTGCAGGTACCGGCTTCTGAGGGTGTATTTAGACCTTCTGATGTTCGTATTAAACTGACTACTTCATTAATGTCTAAAACTACCGAATTTCTCAGGCCCAGATTTCGCACTACACCTAGGAAACCGACAACCAAAGTGCATTCTCAAGCTCCCATGCCACAGAAACAAATGCTTAGAATGGCTGAAGTCCTTATTACTTTAATTAGGGGAAGCCAGCCTTCCCCCTCTAAAAGACAAATAATTGATTTTCCTTCTGATTCTACAGACCATGAGTCCGATGACTCTGACCCATGTGATTACCAGGACATACCCTTATCTATCTATGAGGATTCAGATGCAGAGGATTCCATTCCCTCTACCTCACGCCCAGAGGACTTCTTTTGGTGAAACCTTGCATACCCTAAGTGAGCATTTCTGCTGGGAACACCAGGACTACCCACAGTCCAAAAAGAGACTGAGGGAATTTTTAGACTTGCCTCAGCATAGGCCTCTAGCTATCCCCACTGTCCTGGATATTGTAGATGATGTCTTCATGGAATCCAGTCTTACCCCTGATACTTTACCACCAACGCCTAGAAAGCCTGACAGGTACTACAGAGTACCTGACTCTCACAAATTTCTCTTTAAAAATCCCACTGTGGATCAAGAGACTATTTTCCAGGGACCTAAAGGTATTAAGGCTACTACAGCCCAAAACCCTACCCCTTTGGACAGAGATTCTAGGGCTCTAGACAGAAGGAGTAAGAAGATATATACCCCTGCAACTCTTGCCATCAGGGCCTTAAATTGCCAGTTTCACATGTTGAAGTACCGGCAGCATATTATGGAACTAATTAAACAAAAAAAATTGTTGATTCCTGATTGTACAGAAAATAAAAACTTACAAGAGTTAATGCATTCTGCAAACCAAGTTGGTAAACATACTTTGCAGTGTGGTTTTGATGCCTTAGAAGTATCTTGTAGGGCTGCTGTCACTTGGTCTGTTCTGAGAAGGCATGCTTGGCTGAAGGAACAAATCCTGCCAGAGCATGTCAAATCAAAATTACTAGATGCTCCATTAAACCAAGAATGTTTGTTTGGCTCAAAAGCAGAAGAAGTTCTTAAAAAGATGGAGGAAAAAGCTAAATCTATGCAAACTGTTAAAGATTTCTTACAGGTACAGCTACCTAGATTCAGTAGGCATTGGCCTTCAAAAAATGGTCCTTTCCAGTCCCTCCCAGACCTTCTCAGTCCAAACCCAGGGGCAACAGACCACAAAGACTACAGTCTCAGGGTATGCACAGATCTAAACAATGGAGTACTCCCTCCTCAAAAAAAGGGAGTGGTAAGCCACCCCCTTATGGAAAAAGTTCACAATGACTTGTCCTTCATCCTTCCCAGCCATGCCAAGTACTTGCACCCCTAGGAGGAAAACTCACCCTGCATGCAAAAAAACTGGGAGTATATTACCCAGGACTGATGGGTCTTAAACATTGTATCCCAGGGATACAGATTCTACTTCCACTCACTGCCAACTCCAAATGGATTGCCAGACCTTCCTCCAAACCAGTGGGCAGAGGCTCAAAAGCAAGTCCTTTCTCTTCTCTATATCAGGGCTTTTCAACCTGTTCCAACAGAGCAAAGGGAGCAGGGTTTCTACTCCAGACTGTTCCTGGTGCCCAGAAAAGAGAACTCTTGGTGCCCTATTCTGGATTTGTCAACTCTCAACACCTTCTTGGTGGTACCAAAATTCAAAATGCTTACTCTCCAAACTATAATATGTATGAATATTTTTTTGCTGATGAAGTTATATATAGCTACAATTGGTTAGAACCAGATAAGACATCATGGGATAATTTCAAGCTTGTGGCTATAAAGCATATATTAGCACATAAACTACTCCTGAAGCAAAGTAACAAAAATATTAATAACCCAAAAATATGGGAAAATGTTTTTAACATTATATTAGCATAATACTGTTATTAGGAATATATTAAAGTTTGGATGTATATGTGGTGGAAACAATGTTTTGAAAATATGTATGATATGTATGGACGCAAAGTACTTCTACAAATGTTTTGGCTTTGTTTTTCTTCCCTGGTGTCTTCCTTTTTGGAATAATGACGATTTTTATATGGAAGCATTTCATGTAGATATTGTATATAGTTTTGATAGTAATAGTAGTGAATTATGTGTGTGATTTTATTGTATTTTGAAAATATATATCAATAAAAATTTATTATGGAAAAAAAAAAAAAATGCTTACTCTCCAGCAGCTGCTTCCTATGCTAGCCAAGGACTCCTGGCTAGTCACGCTAAACTTAAAAGAAGCTTATCTGTACTTCCCCATAAGGGAATCTTGCAGGAAATATCTACGTTGCAGGGCAGACTCTATGCACTATCAGTTCTCTGCACTTCCCTTTGGCTTATCTACCGTGTCCAGGGTATTCACAAAGTGCCTGGCTCCAGCCATTGCATACTGCAGGCAGAGAAATATTCAAATTTACCCATACTTGGACAATTGCCTGATTCACGCAGACAGTCAGGAATTACTACTTCAGTTCCTAACTTTTTGTAAAGAGACTCCTAACCTCTCTGGGGTATACCATCAACAAAAAGAAATCACATCTGGTACCCAGCCAAATAATTGTATTCCTGGGAGCAAGCTTGAACACAAGTTCCCAGATGGCATTCCTCACTCCAGAAAAGCAGGTTTATTTGACAAATTACATTAAACTACTGGCCACCCAAACCCAGCTATCTGCAAGAAAAATACTGCATTTCCTAGGGTTCATGGCCTCATGCATTCACCTAATTCCATATGCAAGACTGCATATGGGGAAACTTCAGTGGTACTTAAAAGGTCTCTGGTGTCAACATTCTCAGGACCTGGAAACAGTGATTCCTATCATTCCTTGCCTAAGGACAGAGTTCCTTTGGTGGGCAGAGGCTTGCAACCACAACAAGGAACTCCCTTTCACTCAACCCCCCCACCGCCCAAACCCTGACAACAGACGCATCAGATTATGCATGGGGGGCTCACATGGCAGGCAAATGCATTCAAGACAAATGGAGCCCAGGACAAATTCACTTGCACATCAATCAAAAAGAAAAGTTAGCTGTACGTAATGCACTGACAGCCTTCAAATACCGTATTCTGCCAGGACAACTCTTGATAAAGACAGACAACACCACAGTTATGTGGTACATAAACAAGCAGGGGGGAACTCATTCCTACCCACTCTGCAGGTTAGCCATGGCTCTGTGGAACACAGCCTTGAGCAATCAAGTGCACCTGCAAGCTCAATTCCTGCCAGGCAAACAAAATTCACTGGCAGATGACTTAAGCAGAAATCTAATGGACCAACACGAGTGGAAACTGGAACCCAACTCATTCAAACTTCTAATACACAGGTGGGGGACACCAGAGGTGGACCTCTTTGCTTCCCCCCAAAACCATCAACTGAGCGAATATTGCACCAGAATTCCCCACAGACAAGCATGGAAAGTGGATGCTCTATCCTTTACATGGGAAAACCTCTCAATCTATGCCTTCCCCCTCTGCCCCTCCTTTCAAAAGTACTACTCAAGATCAAACAGTACAGGCCAAGGACAATCCTTATTGCACCAGTCAGGCCACGCAAGCACTGTTACTCACTCCTACGCAGTCTGACAGCTGTGCCACCCTGGCACCTACATCAGACCCCCTCTCTGCAGGAGGGACAGATTTTGTATCTTCAGCTGCAAACCCTGAACCTGGCAACCTGGTTTATTCCCTGAATACATCACCAACAACTCTCAGCAAACAAGTGCTGTATGTATGTTATCCTTGAGGCCAGGAGGCCTAGTACTAGGAATTCCTATTCAGAAAAGTGGAAAAGATACTGTTCTTGGAGCCAGTCTCAAGGAAAGGACACAGCCGTGCCCACCTTACCTCAAATCCCAAATTATCTAGCAGAGCTGCTCCACAAAGGCCTATCCTTCTCATCAGTTAGGATTCATGCCTCTGCCATCTCAACTCATTACAATACTGAGCCACCCCTTCTACTCTCACCCTCTGATCAAACAGTTCCTGAGAGGAGCTAACAATTTAAGACCCCCAAGGAGAGCTCCCACTCCTGTCTGGGACCTTAACTTTGTACAAGAGAAGCTCACGCTCCTGCCTTTTGAGCCTGCTGCTACAGCAGAGTTAAAATTCCTCTCTTGAAAAACAGCCTTACTTCTAGACATCACTTCAGCAAGAAGAGTGTCTGAGTTACAGGCCCTTATGGCTGTGGAAACCTTCATTATCTTCCATGCGGACAGGGTTTCCCTCAGGTCTAACCCATCATTTATGTTCAAGGTGGTATCCAGTGTGGCTTTAAACCAATCCATCCATTTACCAACCTTTTTTCCTAATCCTCAGAATAAAGGGGAAAGGGATCCTGCACTCCTTGGACGTGCACAGACAGCTCAGGTTCTACCTTGACAGGACTAAACCTTTCAGAAAATCTGACCAGCTGCTAGTCAGTTTTGCTACAGGGGCAGAGGGCAAGGCCATTTCAAAGTAAACCATTTCTAAATGGATAGCACACTGCATCCATTTCTGCTGCAAACACCATGGAAAACCTATCCCACAGGAGATCAGACCTCATTCCTCTAGGGCTACTTCAACCTCTACAGCATTTCTCAGGGGAGTCCCTACCAGGGACATCCTGGAAGCTGCAACCTGGAGTTCTGTACACACATTCACCAAGCATTACCACTTACCTATTTTTTCTAAATACAGAGCTGGATTTGCCACAGCAGTCTTACAAGGCCTGCTAGCCAGCCCTAATAGTTCTTGACTGCCTCCACCCTTCCTCAGCTTTGGGAATCAACCCAAGTGTGATGACTGCAACAGTAAAACACAAGGAACATAGTACAGGTGTGTACACTTACCATAAATGTAAATGTTTGAGTGTTTTACTGTTGCAGTCATAGTTACCCTCCCTCCAGCCCCCTGTCTTTTCTATACCTTCTACCTATCCTCTTTTTTGGCCATATCTTATGGAAATGGGATTTACTTTTTACTGAAGGTGTTCCACACCATGTGATTGCTTCCTGTTTTGGGGGCTCCTGACATCTGGGGAAGAAAAACTGATGTAATGGCATTGGCTGTATGTTTTATACCCCTGACGACCTGACGTCATGGAAGAGGTGACAGCATCCGATGCAGAAATCCCAAGACACTGGTATTTGGGCCGACTGACGGCTACCTGCAGGCAGATAACCCAAGCGTGATGACTGCAACAGTGAATAGCCTCTAACATTTACATTTATGGTAAGTGTACACAAATTTACTTTACTCTTAACTGATGACTTCTTTTTTTTTTATTAAAATGTCTGTGGACTATTTTCGTGCTAGTTTCTTCTTTAAAGGATTCTGCTTCTTTGAATAACACCTTTTTATTAATTTGATTGTTCAAAATATCACCATTACAATCACAAAGGACAACAACAGCTACCATATTGAGGAAAGAAAAAAAATTAGAATCAAAGTAATAAAAATGAATTGGTTTTCATAGGTAGTTAACCAGGCTTGGATTTCAGTGGACCATTGAGGAGCCTAGCCCACATCCCCAGTTGACCTCATGCACTGTCTGATTAAATGACTTGCTCAGGATCACAAGTGGACAGATGAGGGAATCATACCCTGTTGCAAAGGAACTATAGCTCACAGCGTTAACCCTCTTCACCAACTGTCAGACTAATTGAGAGCTCAAAATGAAAAAAAAATCATCCAATATTATTTGAAAACACACATGCATTTAGACATTTTAAGGGCACAATGCATAAGAGAAATTAAAATTATAAAGTAGGATGATGCAGAAAAGCAAATCATGAAAGCAAAGGATAAAACTAACAAAAGGGGATATGTTTCCTTGAGGAAAGGAAGTAAAACCATTTTACTGTGTAAGACAAGTGCATGAAGTGCGTGAATGCCTGAGAAAGGTAGAACATTAGACAGCCCAGCCAAGGCTTGCAGAGATTTGGATAAAAATGATGTTTACAGGAAGAAACAAAAAAAAAACCCAGAATGAAAAATGTGTGAACAGGAACAAAAGGAGGAGTGCATGGCTGCTTTTAGAGCTGCATATAAGGAGGACCTAATGTGCATTTTGTTTGAAACGATAATTACAGTACGCCAGGATGTCAGCTTCTTGACACGAGCAGCAGAACATCAACAAACAGAAGTGGAAAAGCAACAAAGAAAAGCACATTATCTGCAAGTTGATAAAGCTGTAATTAAAGCTCAGTTGCAGGAACAGATTCACAGAATACAAGAACTAATAGACAACAGAACAACAGGAAAAAATGAATAGTCTTGAAAGTCAGGCAAAAAGGAGTAACATCAGGATTATTATAATACAACAGAAAGTATGTCACAGTTAATTGGAACTGGATGTCATACAGCTATTATAAATAATCAAGAAACATCAATAGAGATGATGCATTGAGTGGCTCAACAGCAATCAGCAGTAGAAAGCAGACCCAGAGATGCTTCTATATTTCCATTCATTTGCTATAAAGCAAAAATGAAATAAAAAGACAATCAAAAAGAATTAAAGTTTTCCCATTTGCACAAGTGTTCCTAAAGCTGGTTAAGGATTACACAGTAACACTTTATAGGAGAAGGAGAACTATTCTAGAGGAATTAAATGAACTAAGAACGAATGCAACAGCTACATGGTTGAAATATCCTGCAATTCTGGAAGAACCACAGGAAGAGAAATTGTTCAGGCTACACAATTTGAGGATAATCAGAATTTTAAACAAAGTTATCAAAGATAGCTACTCAATAGATGCTGAGACACTGGGAGGACGTGCAACATCAGATGTTAAAATCCTTCCAAGAGCAGAAGACAAGAGCAGGAAGTGTGGAGAGGTTGCATGCCAGTAAAAGAGATAAGAAAGAAAGAAACAAATCGCAAAAGCAACTACAAGGAGATGAGAATAAACTAGATGGTGGAAGGGAAATTGAAAGAATAATACCTAAGGGACAGAATAATAAGAAGGTTTTCTCAAGGAAGATTTAGTCACAAAAACAAAGAAAGAAGCAGAAACAGAGACAGAGAAGCAAGAGTTCTATAGAGAAGATAGGACAGCAGGTTGGATGTTTTAGGTGACTTAGAGGTGAACTGCTGGACAAATGAGAGACTAAACAAGCAGGGTCGAAGCATTTATGACGGATGCCATAAACAAAGAGGTAGAAGGCAGGAATAGAGTAGGAACAAAAGTGACCACACAAAAAGAAAAGCAATAAATAAGTGTAAGTAATGGACACTGAAAAGCTGGTGATTGAGGAAGAATGTACCAAATGAAGCAAATCATTACCTTGCAGAAAACTCCCCAGATAAAATTAAGATGATAACATTAAAGACAAAGAGTGGAATTGAACCAGCTCATACGACAAAGATGGGCAGCAGTAGCCTCAAGGGGGAAATAGGGACAAGATACCAAGGTAAGAAATATATTTTCTTAACTATATAACGATATACAATAAACTACAAGAAACATAAGTTTAATATCTTACTCTAAGAACATACAAATTGCTGCTGTATCAACTGGGGGTATGAAAATACATACATGAGGGGAAACAGGGAAAAGTAAGGTAAAGAACAACCTACAGATAAATGCAAAATAAAGGAATGGTGTTGGGTAAGCAGCAGTCAAGAGCTATAAAACCGCAAAGTAAAAATAAATGTTCGGGTTGTTACACCAGACCTGTGATTATCAATCGGGATAGGAGACCAATTAATGGGAATGTTGTGATATAAAAAGATCATAATATCAGTACTGGGTTGGCACTGTATTAGTGTGTGATATACCTGGTAGGGAACAAAATAAAATCTTAAAAGGCCCATGTCCCAGAAATACCCATACACTTGCAAGACCCAAAAGGCAGGACTCCAGAAGCAGGGAATGGGAGGAGAGGTCCAGGCATAGGCAGCTGCCAAAGAACAAAATGTTCACATTAGAGGATAGGACCACAGGAAAGGTTATACGTTTCCTGTATTCTTCTTCTACTTCTGAAAGGATCTGATGAACTCCCATTGATCCACAGAATTGTCTATATTTCCCTTGTTGTTTATACCCATCCTTCTCTGCTTTCCCAGATGCTTCCATGGCAGAAAGTTATGGGAAAAAAAGGGAAATACAAACAAGCACTGCCCCTAGAGTTGCAAACCATATACTCCTCGCATCACTTTATATTCTCACTGCAACTGTCTAATCAGTAAAAAAGGGCTTGTTGCCTTGGATATGAACTTTCCCACGATCTGCATTACTAGTTTGGTGGATATTGGCATCCTGAGGCAATGTAGAAACTGCTTCATGTTTAATGACAACCAGCTAATTCTCAAATAAGGTATGTGAGGGATATATTTACACAATGTCATTGGAGCAAAGCTCTCGCATAAAAGCACCCATAATGTCAATCAGATTGTCAGTAGTACACACACTGCACCTGTCCCACAAAGTGCAAAGCAGACTCATAGCCCCACATATGGTGATATACTTAAATGTAACCTTCCTAAAATCAAAGATCTCCTAGATGAAGTACACACAGTTAATGGCATCAGCAACTCCAGATGCTCTCTATCAACACAGCACCCACGTCAACACATACAGCCACATATCATGGAGATTCTACTTCTAAATGCATATGACAAGGCACCACACTTCTTGTCCTTGGAGACTTCATTGTGAGACACACTGATGTCCCTCTCGTCACGCTGAATAAGGAGAAAGTCACAGTTAGATACTTATCAGGGCCAGGATCTGCCACATTATGCATGCACTCAGGTCATTGGACTACAAGTACCTACATGTGGGTGTAAATGAACTGAGACGTATCTTCCAAGATTATACAAAGAGAGAGACATCATGTAGCTCTCAATATGTGTCACAGGCTAATATGAGCCTAGCAATGAGCAGGATTTTACCTTCTCCAAAGAGAATGCCAGAATATGAACAAAAGATGAATGACTAATAATTGGCTTAGTTTCTGGTGTCATTTTAAGGAAGTACAATATTTATCAGCTTTAAAGGAAATGGTCAACAGACCAAGTTGCTTTGCCAGAAATCATCTGCAGCTCTTCCCTCTAGGTTTTCAAGTATTAGCTAAAGCATTGTCCTGCCCTGCAGCGTGTTTTTAGGCGATGCCTTATTGAAAGTACTTCTGACTTACCAAATCAATACCAAGAAAATCTAAATGTGTTACTGCTCAGTGTTAGTAGTCTAAATAAGAAACTCCTATACCTGCAAGCTCTCCTCACCCTAGAGAATTCTGACATCTGTGCAGTCACTAAGACATGGTTTAAAGCCATGGAGAGCACACCAGCAGTACATGGCTGCAATGGCTTCCACACATTTAGACCAGCTACTACAAAGACAGGGACTAAAGGTGGAGGTGTCTGAATTTATATCAAAAATAAATATACTTCAATGCTGGTCAAACATGATGATGACTTGAGCTTATCCATGTTAAAATCACCACAGACAAAATCCCATGCTACTTTCATGCAAGCTATAGGTCCCGCTCTATAACCAGGAAACCCATAACATATATTTAAACTTACTGGAAACACTCACAGTCCAACCCAATCCCAAACTTATGGATGACTTTAATTACCTCGCTATTAACTGGGAATAATGTACAACACCAAGCGTGTGGGCACAGAGATTCCTGGATTTTGTTCATACAAACTGCCTGGACCAGACTGTCTATATGTCAACCAGGGTGGCAAACATACTGGATCTGGCCCTTAGTAATATAGGAGAGCACTGCACACCTCTTAGTGTAATGTCTCTGATAAGGACAGACCACAAATGGTTTCCTTTGAAGTAAAAATAAAAGCTGGAACCCCATCTAACCCTGGAATGTTCAGGAACTGCTCTAAGGCTAACTTCCTACTATTAAGTGATAACCTGGAAAAACTTCAGGCCCCCATAAACCTTGAGAACACTGCTGGCCTTGTGGAACATTTCCCAGAAAGCATGTTAATAGTTGCAGAGGGACAGCTGTACTGAGCAGGAATAAATACAGAACCAGCTCAAATAACAAGCCATCCTGATGGAATCACAACACTGATAGGGTGTATAACAGAAATAAAAAAATAATTGCAAAAATTAGGAGGTATGGCACCCAGCAGGATAAAACCACTTTCATCAAACTAAAAAAAAAAAACAACTCAGAGGACAAATAAAGTCTACCAAAGCCAAATTTGAGGTATGTTTGCCCTCGCAGGCCAAGGACAACTGCAAGGCATTGTTTAGCTACATCCCCAAACACAAATGCAATGCACAGTTGTGTCCAGAGCTTATTGCTAATGGAGTCACCTATACTAAGCCATAATATATAGCAGATCTACTGTCAGACAAATTCAGTTATGACTTTACCCATCCCCCAACCTCCCCTCAGGAAATACCATCAAATATAACTCCCCCACTATCAACAGGTCCTCAATATTCAGTCTAAGGCTAGGAACACTGCATCAGTGGGCCCAGGCAATACCCCAGGATGCCTTCTAAAGAGCATTAAAAATAACCTAACAGGCCCTCTGGAATTGTTATTTAACCATAGCCTCCAAATAAGTGTCATGCCTCACAAATGGAAAACAGCAACAATCATCCCGCTACATAAAGATGGGCTATCTTCAGACCCTGGAAACTACAGAACCATAAGTCTCTCTAGGATCATATGTAAAGCCATGGAAAAAATTATATGGAAATGATCAAAGATGAAATAAGAAACCTTCCAACACTGGACCCAATTCAATTTGGTTTCATCAAGGGCAGATCATACTCAACCAGGTGGACTTCTTTGAGAAGGTCACCAAAGTAAAGGATGAGGGCAAAATGGTTCAGACTGCCTACCTTGTCCTGGACAAGGAGACTGACACAGTTCCCCACTTGGGCATTGTTGATAAACTGGGTTTATCTGGATTAGGTATAGACCCTTATGTCACACAGTGGACAGCAAGCCAGCTTACAGATAGGACCCAGGAAGATAGAATTTGGAGTCCACTTCTACAAAGAAGCCAGTCACAAGCAGGATCCCTCATGGATCAGGCTTGGGACTGCTCCTTTTTGGCATTTACTTCTCTGAAGTTAAGGATGGCTTCAAGGGCCTCTGGCTGACAAAATTTGCAGATGACTGCAAATTAGGAGCAGTCATAAAATCCCCTGCTGACACTAATGTTCTCCAGGAAAAATTGGCACATACATATAACTTCTTTGAGAGCCATGGACTAAGTCTAAATGCCAAGAAATGTATAATAGTAACCTTCTGGAAGTCATACACCCCTGGTGCATAATCATGTTGACAAGACATTCCTAAGAGTCGACCAGTAGTCAAGGATTTGGGGGCAAATGTAGACAGTAATATAGCATTTGAACATCATGTGTCTACAGTAATAAGGAAACCATTCTATGTTGTTTCAACTCGTAAGCAGAAGTCCAAGGAGGTCACTGCTCTACTTTATTCAACTTTAATCAGACTTAATATTGAGTACAATGCCCCCTATGGTATGTACCTATCCAGATGCATCCTATAATTGGTTTCTATATACAATAATACAGGGCATAAGTAACATGTCCTATGCAGACCACCACAAAGCCCTATCCCTATATTCTTTCTCCTACAGGCTGTTGAGGTGAGATCTATGTGTGGCATACAAGGAATTGTCAGACCCTTCCTGATGGACCTCCTACATATCTGCAAAACAAAATGTAATGAGCCACAGGTTGTAGGTAAAATGATATTGTTCAGTCTGCAAGATACAAAAAAATTAAAGTACTAGAGCTCAAATGTAATTTTCCAAAGCAGTTTTGAGCTATATTAAACAGTTTAAACTAAATTTCAAGGGATAAAAATAATCACAGAATTACAAATAAAAATTAGAAATTTCCCTCATAATAATATAGATGCATCCATGCCAAAATAGAAGTGCCATATAGGGGACAGTAGATTGACTTCACAATCAGTTGTGAAATAATATGGAATGAACACAGACTGTGCAGCATATTTCACAAGATTATTCCAATTCATAAGCACACTTTGCTAACTAAAACTGCCACTGTGTACTTTAGACATTAAGGTTTAGAGTACCAAATGTTAATGTTGTTGTCCATGGGAGGTAGTATGTACATGACCATTCCTGTCCACTGCTAAGGACTTACAAATTATGGTACTCATAGATGCTAGAACTACATGAGTGTTGGTAAAGGCAGAGATGCAGAGGCATGAGTGTGCACAGCATTCTTGTCATGCACGTCTATGTGTTTCAGTGGAGAAACTCTGGGAGGAGTGAGTTGCACAAATAGTATGCAGGTCACACAGTGTATGAATGGGAGTGTATAAGTGCATGTATATGTGAGAGTAATGGGGCAGTGTGTGAGTGAGTCCATGGCTCTTGTGTGTGTGTGTGTGTGTGTGTGTGTGTGTGTGTGTGTGTGTGTGTCTGTGTCTGAAATGAGAGTCAGTGCCTACATTTGATCCTTTGCATAATTGTTCCATCTGTATAATACAACAATTCATAATTATGCATATTCCCTATGATTTTTTTTAAATTGCAGTGCAGTGCAGTATAGATCATCAGTGCAGAGCAAGTTAACTGAATGAATATTTAATCATAAACCCAGAGGTTCCTAGTAATCCAAAATTAAAATACCAGCAAAATTAAATGACCACCCCACCCCCAACACATACAGAAATTTGTATTAATGATTGAACAACATGTTTTCACAGTTTATAGAACAAGCAACAGGGATATCAGTCTTGAAAACATGTTTGTAGAAGTCACCATCAGCTCAGTTTTTTCCAACTACTTTGATCAAACTGAGGGCAGTATAGTCTTCTGAATACATCATGTGGAACAGCACATCTAAAATGTTTCTCTCATGTAAGACAGGCTAAGTATATGCTTGAAATCAAAGATACCAATTGTGGACACAGAGAATATTATTTTTTTTTTCTTTTTGGCTTTTCCTGGTTAGGGGTTGCCACAGCGGAACTCCGGTCCACTAATGATTGGCAGTAGATTTTTTTTTTTATGGTGCCGAGTTGCCAGCCCGACGCCCAACCTTCAGCGAAGGCATGCCCATTCACGCATGTCTTTTGGAGGCCACTCGACCACGGGGAGGACATGCAGACTCCACACAGAAGGCACTCCAGCTGAGAATCGAACAGGAGAACCTCTTGCTGTGAAGCAACAAATAAGGCGATAAGTAAAGTCCTGATGCTGTAGCTAAATGTTGTAGGCAGTAATAAATGAATACTGCACAGAATACAACAGTTAGTAACACCTAAACAAAATAAATATAGGGGTGCTCATATTTTTCTTTTGCGAGGTACACAAGGCAAGTTCAAACTTTACTATTATAATTCAATGGCCTCCCTTTCTACTTAGGATCGCAGCTGTGAGTTCCAGGTTTTGGCGTGCCTCATACAAATTTGGTACTTTGTTGTTAGAACTATGTCAATGACCTTCTTGGCAAAGTGTCATGTTGCTCTGCTTGTTTAGTTCATGATTCATAGAAACCTAAACTATACAAGTGCAGGGCAAGGTTCAAAAGGCAGTATGTGTGTGTGTGTGTGTGTGTGTGTGTGTGTGTGTGTGTGTGTGTGTGACATTTTTGTGGTTGAAATCTGTGTCTTTTATTAGAGACTCTCTACTCTTCACAGATAACTGATGGATGTAAATAGAGCTGTGTGTGTGTGTGTGTGTGGGTGTGCATGTGTGTGTCTATTTTTGTGTGACTGTGACTATGTATTTGTGTGTGCGCATGTGCATGTGTGTGTGTGTGACTATTTGTGTGTGAATGTGACTATGTATTTGTGTGTGTGTGTGTGTATGTGTGTGTTTTTGCGTGCGTGCACTGTGATGCGAACACGCGAATGGATGTCTGTGCTAGCTTTCACAATCACACATGTAACACATCCTAGTCAAAAAAAATGTGTGGGTATTGAGACATTGCCCTTTAGGGAGTTTGGAAGACCTCAATGCTGCAGGGTCATCTGTGTGTTAGTGCTGTTTATTATGAAGTCCACTCTATAACTTCAGTGCCATAAATACTCAAAACAAAAAGCAGATTGGGAATCCTTCTTTATTCTACTAATTTTGACACCTGGACACCACTGCCTTCAGTAGAGTTACAGATTGAGTTTTACCCACTTATAAAACCAATAATTTAAAATATAAATTATTTATTTAATCTTTGTCAGCCAAGGTAGAATACTGAATTGAAAACAAAATTATTTCAAATAACTCCTTCCATCCCATTTACATAGTTCTTGGTTATGTAATTGTTCTGACTTTGGGCAGCTTCACTTAATTAGACCATGTCTTACCTTAACCTTTTATGAAAGCTTGCAGCAACTCCTTTCTGTCCTCTTACTCAATCAGTGTGCGTCTGCTATAACAGCCACTGATGAACGTAACCAAATGACTGAACAAAATGTCCTTTCAACCGTATTGTTTATTGTAACACAATGTGCTTCTTATAGTATATTTACTTGTTGCTCCTTTCTTAGCTTTGAAAATGGACCTTATTAACTTTTTACTCTGCACTGTACTTTATTAACATGTATATTGCATTTACTGTATTTGCTTTACTAATCGTTTATGGAGCTTTTCTCCCTGGGCCTCTGCTGAAAATGGGATCCATGCCCAGTCAGACTTTCCTGGTAAACAAATGTAAAATAAATAAATTGATCCTTATGGACTGTTTTCACTCTGTGAGAGAAATGCTAAAAATGAACAAGATCAGTATATTAAAATAATAAAAATCAGAGAGAGAAACAAAATGTAAGCTACAGAAAATAAATACGATACACATCTGAGGAAAAAGAATAAGTAAGTTAGCAAAGAAAGCTGAGGAAGGAAGGAATAATGCAATAGTATATGCAATATGGATGGTACAAAATAATCCTAATAGCCATAGAGTGTTGAAGAATATGGCATATTTCGAGGTCTACTTGTGTGATATATGAAATACCTTATAAAGCAGGTTTTGAGAATGAGATCTGTGATGAGTGGTTGACAATCAGTTCTCATTAAGGAGAACTATATTATATAAGATAACCTGGTCTATATCCTTTGATTGAATGCACATTTGACTGAACCACAAATGGTCAGACACAATTGACTGAAAACTCATTTGAGTGAATCACAATTTAAAGGGAACTGTAGAAGCCTATAGACAGTATACAGTGGAGTGATAATTGTGCATTTCTTTCACATAATGGCATTGTAATGGTCAAGAAGAAAGTTTTAGGTAAATTATTTTCACTCATTACTTATTCAGGCAAATGAAAATTCAGTCAAATGATATAGATTTGATATCCTCATTCCTGGCCACAATTCATCTCATTGGGAAACTAGGTATTGTACTTTAAACCAATGTTGTTTCTTTCTGCAGCAAAATGGTTTCAGAAGCTCATCCAATGTGTATGGATGCTGCATATAATTCCAGTACTAAAAGAAGAAATATCTCCACCATGCCACCATGTTCTATATCCACATGTGCTGTTATAGGGCTTAAGAGACAGTTAGGTTAAACATCTCTAAGATGTTCCACCATTATGATCTTACATCTTCTGTTTTACCTTTATACTATTTACTGCAGAGACACCACAATAAAATGCCACAAATCATATTAGAAGTAATGCAAGAGAAAAGCAGTTTTGACAATGTGTAACCGACAATTAGTTTTGCATTTCTGAATATAAAAATATATTTACAAACTGTGCATTTCTTTCACATAAACATTTCTTTGTTTTTATGCTCCCTATAAGTTAGAAATTTATCCATGAGTACCAAAGAAGGCAAATGTCTAGCCTTTTTTTTTGTAAATATTTCAGTGCAACTGGCCATCTGCCACCAAGCAAGTCTGCAACTTCTACCTCCACTCCTTGCTATTTTGTAGGTGTGACTTCCTCTGTGGTGTGGTAAGGGAGAGTAGATCGAGCATTTGATGCAAGACGGAAATGAGTTAAGATACCTGCAGCATCCCATAATGCTACTCACACCAGGATTTTGACTTAAGCTCTACTCCCTGATGTACTGGACTGTCACCACATGGTGTCATTCAGTGGTAATTTGAAGGCATGAGATGTGATGAGATGTCCTTCAAACTTCTTTCCCTAAAACATATACTCCAAGGATTGCATGATTTTGGCATCACCTCGAGCTCTCCAGGACCTCAACCATATATCCCCTGCTTGCTTCTGTGGCATCTCTAGAAGTACTGAGAAATGAACAAGCAGTACTTTTTCATTTCTCTTCTCCCCAACAGTGAGTGCACCAGGCACCTCAGCCATCTGTCCGACTACAGCCACCTTATCAGTGAAAGATTCCTACAATTACTTAAGAAAAACAAATATTCAGTTCAAATGAAATTTCTTGAGATTATCATCATAAAGTGGCACTGAACAATTGCTAAGAGTAAAATCATGTAAACATGAGCAAGAAGGACATAAAAGTAGCATCCTGACTTTCTCAATAATCCACAGCAGTTTCTCTTTAACTACCATGCTACCTACTTCTGCCATTTTAGTTTTCCCCTATTGCTACATTGTTACATTGCTATAACAACTGTATATCATATCTACCTTCAATAAATTTATATTGTGCATGCTCAATTAATGCCTGCAAATCACTATTTTAGTTGTGCATGTAAGAATTCACTGTATGGCACAGATTTACAAGTGAGAAGACTGTTCACTATCAAATGGCAGTGCCATTATCACAGTAGTTGATTTTGAGAAGAAGTGGTAAAACGTTTCTGTCTGTTAATGTCTACTAACTTAAAATCCAAATAATTAATCTCATTTTATTGCTGTGGATAGAATTACTGTACAAACTCCAGGACAAAAAAAATATCAAATTCTTAAGCAACAGATCATTATTAAATTAATGAATAAAACAATATTGTGGGATACAAGTGTATAGTCAAAATGCCTCATAACAATATTTGCATAAATGTAGACAAATCGCCTCACAACAATTCCCTTTTTTGCAGAAAAAATACTGTTAAACATACATTAATCATGTAAAAGAGTAAAGCAATAGTTTCCAAGCAAAGCATTGCCATGGTCTTTCCCACAGAAATTGTACAATACAATGCATACCTAACCTGTGCTCAATCAGTGGGGAATGTGTGTGTCTGTGTGGGTGGTTCTAGTGCCATGAAACTGAAGGTTCAACACAGATGTGCTGTGTCCACTTCCACTTAGGGGAAAAGTTTAACTTTGGGGGAGGGTTGGCACAGTGGTTAAGGTCTTATCCTCACAGATGCAAGCTAGAAGGTTTGATTCTGACTTCTGATTACTGATTAGGCTTTTAATAGTCTGTAAGCTAATAGCCTAGTATTTACCTATAAGGTTATTCATGTACTACTTCTAAATAGTTTACCATGTGTTATTTTTTTCCTGTTTTCTTATGTAAGTCCCCCATATCATTAATATTTTTATTTATTTTTGTAACATTTGTTGACTGGGAAAGTCTGACTAGGACAGAGCCTATTTTCAGAGGAGGCCGTGGAGAAACACTCCAGTAGATAATCTAATCTCATAACACAGGAGTACAGATTTTGTCAAAAATAAAATTCTTACTCTGTAAGTAACATAGTCTCTCACATTAAGTGCAATGTGACCCAGAGGATCTACTAACAATGTTTTAACTCCTTATTCTACTCCCAAGTACGCCAGAGCCCCTCTGGCTTAACAGCACACACCTGTCTGCCCCCCTTGCATTTTTTTGTGGTCATTATTGACCAACCCAGTCCCCTAAGTCCTCACAAAGTTGGACTTCTGTTTAATTTTTATGCTTCGTGTAGTGTGGAACAAAATGAGAGCAGTGTATGAGGTTGTGAGGATATAATTTAGAGGCTAGGAAGTATCCAGTTAACAGATGGAGCTGCATGCAATGACATCAGCATACCTGATGGGTGCATCCACCTACTAGGCAAGGAATGTGGTGTCATTCCCCTTAAGTAATCTGGTTGCCGGTCTAGTGGTGTCATTCCCCTTAAGTAAGCTGGCAGCTGGTCTAGTGGTGTCATTCCCCTTAAGTAAGCTGTTAGCTGGTGAAGCTCCTAGTGGACAACAAAATTTGCACAAGCAATGCACTCTTTTGCTGCAATCCCCATAAGGTACAGAAATCGACCAGATATATTTACTGTTTCTTCAAGCAAAGAATTAATCCATATTGTTAATAAATCCTATCATTTAAACTTCAATTTTCTGTTGATGAAATTTGTTTCTTAGATGTGAAGTTAGAGAAACAGGGGAGTGATATCTGTATTAGTATTTTTAGAAAGGATGGTCCAAACAGATATCTACATAAAAATAGTATGCATGCGGCACATACTTTTAAAATCATCATTAAAAGTCAGTTACTACGAGTCAGTAGGCTTAATACTGATGTCCGTAAATGCATTGAACAAATGGATGTTGTAGTGCAAGAATTTAGAGATAGGGGTTACAATAGTAATTTTTTTAAATAAGCAGCTACAAGAAGTAAGTGAAAGAAAGGGTATAGCTAAACCATTCTTCATCTGTTGTAATGGTCAAGAAGAAAACATGGTACAGAGAGACAGATGTAACTATGTACGATATGTTACAACTTATAATAGGAGAACAAGTGAAAAAATTATATTGATTAATTTGGAGGTATTGGAGGTTATGCCTGAACTTATGCAATATATTGGAAATAGACCTAGTTTTGCATTTAAAAACTGCAATAATTTAAAGAAAAGGCTATGCTACAAAGACATGAAATACTGTAATAAAATCATAGTAAGCAAGAAACCTTTGACAGTTCCCTGCTATAACTGATGTTCTTATAAGTACATTTAAACTGATAGTGAATTTAAACATCCTGTCACATATAAGAAATATATTTTAAAGTGTGATGCTACCTGTAACACAATAAATATTGTATATTTAGATTTCTATGTAGGGAAGTCAACTAGGAAGCAAAAAGATTGAATTATTGAGCATCAGTCTGACATATGGAGAAATATTAGTAGTAACGCTTTAGCTAAGCATGTGGCTGATAATGGCTCTGAGCATTTTTTATGTTTAGCGCAATAGATATTGTACATAGAAGTATAAGAGGTGGTGATATAAATAATAGGCTTGAGATTAGTGAATATAACTGGATTGTCTATTTGCAAGCAGATCGTGAGCCAGGGGTTAATAGTGCAAGCAGTATCAAGCCTGTTTTAAAACATAAGCAACTGTGTTTGAAATCATAAAAATATAGATAATTTATTTATAGGTATATAATTCTGAGATATATATTTTTAAACAATATGTTGTATTTTCATTTTTAATTGATGTTTCATTTTGATTGGAGTGCGTCTTATGACATTTTTTTGAAAATGTTATTTAACTGAATGATTGGTTTTATGATGTACTAGTACACTGAGGAAGGTTACTTACCCAAAAGGTCTGTGAATCTTATGAACATTGTGTGCATTAAATATCTGCGGTATTTTGAGAGTCTAGTGTTTTTTTTTCATTGGATTTGTACTTTTTACTGATAACTCCGTTCACCGTCGTGTTGTTATCCATTTTTCTGCTGATTATGGAAAAGAAGCCAGGTAGACAGTTATGTAGGTGGTGGGTGAGCACAACACTGATGGATAACATGATGGATGAGGAAATCAGAAGAGTCCTTAACTTCAGTACAGTAATGACAATAAAAAAAGAGCAAAATGATACAAGTAAAGCAGACAGAGTAAATTATTAGGCCTTTTCACGGCCCTTAAAACTGACACATAACACACGAAAGGACAAGGCATTAAAATGCAGAAGGCAAACTAATTTGCATTACATTAGCTATAGTATAAAAATAAAAAGTAAATCCTGACAAAATAATAACAGTAATTAAATAGGATTCTGTTTCGTTAAAGCCATGGCAATTAGAGATTAATACCCAGTGGCAGACTGTGTGATATGCAGAATAAAGCAGGGAGAAGGCAGCACATGTGATTAGCTAGAGCAATTGAATATTGGAATGCAGAATACATTTCATTTATTTCAGTCCTCAGAATGCTTATTTGCCAGTTGCTCAGCAGCTCTTTGTATTGCAAGCTGTAATGTGAAGTCTTGTTGCAAAGAGCTGGAGTTAAATGCAGCAGTGTGAACTTGTAATAGTCCTTTAATACACCCAACTGCCTTCCTTAAAAGTATTGTTCAGTGGTGTTTGCAATTCTTATGTGTTATTTGTAGTTATTTTGCCATGGGAAACACATTTGGATTTGGAAGTCCTATTTAGTAATGAAACATTTACAAAGTACTTTCCATAGCTACAGGACATGTGTTGAGGGAGCAAACACTATACATTTTTCAAATTTAAATTAAAGTTTTCTTTATTAACCAAGAGCAATGCACGTTATAAACTGAATGACTACATTACTTTGGTAATAATCCACACATGGTGCTTAGGGACTGTGGTAATACTTGAGCTAGCGATTGCAGTTTTGTAGAAACTTTCAAGTCTCAACTTCTTCTGCCAAGTACCGGATGCCTCATTCAATTGTATCTAATTATTCATTTTTTTTACACCCCTTATCTGCTTCATAAAGTGTAGTGAATCCTTACAATATTATCCGATGGTGGTGATACTATTTTGTGGAAGAGCTGCCTCCTTTGCAAATGCCAAAATAGAGACATTTTATACCCACAACCAGTGTAAACACTAGACTTCACTTTTCAACCAAAACAAAAACTCATTCTTGCAGAATTTGTCTCTCTTGTTCCATATAATATTATGTTCCAGATACAGAGTTCTTGTGCAGCAATGACGGAGACATTAGGGAACATTTTTGTCCTAAGATCTCAGGACATTTGTCACTTCTTGTGTTCTTTTTTTAAAATATGCAAATACCCAAATAGGGACTGTCCTAAATAAATGGAACAGGCAACAACCTTAGTTGTGATGACACAGAGATGGCATGGGTATTTCATGCTTCACAGCATCTCAAATTTACAATAAAACAAATCCAAATGTTGCTAGGAATGCATATAGTTCTATATAGTGGCCATGTTGAAATGTGACGTACAGTTTCATTACATATATCACAGAGAACAACATATCATAGAGGTGAACAGGAAGTAATAAATGAATTACCTAAGTAATGCAGAGTAATAGACCAACACTTTTGCAGTATGTATTAGAAGAGCACATTGCAGGATTTTTAACATGGGTATCAGCGGTGTTGATATGGAAGGCATAACAATTCCTAGCATAAGACAGATTCAGTAATCTCACAAAAGATATAAAAGGCTTCTTATTTTTCTAGAAAAGGCAATTTTGCTTGGTAAGATTAGCTCTGAAAATAGAGAAGCGGTTCCTAACTCCTTAAATTCTCAGACATCCTGTTTCTACCACTGTCTAGGTCTCTCTGCCTCTTTATCCCTCTTTTTCTGATTATGTCTCTTTCTCTCCTTCTCATGATCATGAGATAAGATAAATATTAACCAGGGTGGCAAAAATATGTGCCCTGATATAATATTTTAACCTCAAAAGATAATACCCCACAGGTAATGAACTGTGCAAGAATAAATAACTGAATATGAGCACAAACAAGCTCGCACAAATCACTGCCAAAGGATGAAGCAGTACATAGTAAAAAACAGCTTTAATGAAAGGTGAACACTTTCACAATTACAAATTGCTTCTTCAGACACCTATAATGTGTACTCAGTCAGTTTTGAGGCTGTAGTGTTGAGTGCAGATATTGGTGGATTATAATGACATCAGTTTGAGTGTCGTTTTATGGTTGAAATGTTCTGAAATGTGTATTTATGTCATTGTTGGCTGACACATTTTTCACTGCTTACTGGAAGAATGTTCAAAACTACAAATTTAGAATGTACTCTAATAAGTGTTGCTGTACCAAACAAGAATATAATTTAAAACAATCAGAAAGATGAATTAAAGAACACATGCATTTATGTGTGGTTTTAAAATGTTTGCAGGGGGGCCCATGGTTTGAAAGCAACCCGCGGCCCAAGGTGCATAAATCCTCCACTGGTTAGATGCATTTTCAATGAATGTGAGTTTCAGTGCATTTTCAATAAATGTGAGCTTCAAGGGAAGAAAAGTTTACTGTTGTTCATGCTAAGTCCATTTTCTATGTGCTGCCGTTTTGCAAATGACCATCAGTGTTTATGCTTTGAAATTAGAAATAAAAAGTTTTAAATTAAATTCACATATTCTAATAATTGCAAGTCTAAATAAGAAAATAGTATGCACACCGAAAGATTTAAACAGTGTTTGTGGTAATGGGGGCAGGGAGAGACAGCCAAGTAATTAGACACCAGAATGGCTATTGCAGGGTGCTGGTCCGTTATCCTGCCTAGGGCCCCATTGACAGTGATCCATTTCTGGACAGGATGTTGCACTCAGTAAGGATTGATGTTCTGCATCCCCTAGAAGGGATTTCAAGGTTGTGGTTGTAGATATTATGTATGTTAAACACGTATAATGCTCAGGAACATAGGTTGTTATGCTTCCTAACCCTGATACCTTTACAGTGACTTCATTAATGCAATGAATGACATGCAACTTACAGCAGCTTAGGTTATACTGATGTATTCACTTTCCCATTATAGATAGGCAGTGATCTGACAACATTGCTGTTTTTGAAGAGGAAATTCTTAGCTTTATATATGTATTTCAGATATGCATCAGTTCATTTGCAGTGAATACAGTTGGCAAATTTTACTAAAACTTTGACTAAGCAAATGATCACTCAATGTTCTGAATCTTCTAACATGTCTGTCTCTCTTATTTTATTCATATATGATTAGCTTATGTCACGAGAAGTACTTGGATTTGATACTGGTGGGCTGTGGTTGTTGTTGTTTTTCTTTCGGCTTTTCCCGGTTAGGGGTCGCCACAGCGGAACTCTGGTCTGCTAATGATTGGCAGTCGATTTTTATGGTGCTGAGGTGCCAGCCTGATGCCCAACCTTCAACGAAGGCATGCCCATTCACGCATGTCTTGCGAACGCCAGTCGACCATGGGGAAGACATGCAGACTCCACACAGAAGGTACTGCAGACAAGAATCGAACAGGAGAACCTCTTGCTTTGAGGTGACAGTGCTACCGCTGCAACACTGCGGTTGTACTATTGGGATGTGGTATTATTAGATATCAGTTTGCTTTTCTCTTTCATGTCTCCACCATCTGACAGGCAATGTTTGATTACCATAAGGACAACAAATGCTTCTGCATTGACTTATCACTGTTGCCAGTTGTTCTCAAGGCTATCTCAATACTCATATGTCAAGGAGGTACACATGGTTTGCAATGGGATAATTGATCTTTGCATGTCTATATCTCTGTTGCTTTGATCCACAATGCTGGTTATATTAAGTAAGTAGGTGTTGGGACAAAGCCTCTTACATGGAGGTTATGGGAGCTTAGCCCTCTTTTTCAATACATTCCTCCAAAAATACATTTTTTCTATTTTGATGTGCATTCACATTTATGTTTTTTTGGTATTATTTAACGTAATAAAATGCTTAAAAATCTAAGCATCACACAGTGTTTAAATGAGCATAGCAGTACCATTTACAAACAGTAAAACATAAATATTGTAGAAATAATAAAAAATAGTAATATATATTATAAAGTATTAAAATAACTCATAGTGCAGGACTAAAATAAACTTTTGGAAAAATAAAAGATGGCAATCTGGGACTTCCTGAAGGAGGGTTCAGAACTACCAAAAATGAGAGATGAAAGTGGATTTCAGAGGATCAGGATAATATAAGTGAAAAATGTCTTATCAGATCATCTTCAGAACCTCCCAAACCTCACTTCTGACATCATGAGGGACTTTGCATAGACTTTGGATACCAGGCTTTTTGATAAGGACCCAGTTTGTGTCCAGCTTGGAATTTGAGAATAAGAATCATAAATACTAACCCTGGCAGTGACTAACAGTCACTGCAAATCTCACATCTAAGGCTGACATGCATGACCAAGAACTCTTCCCCTAGTTATAACTGTGTTGGGTCATAGACACATTCCAAAGATAAACAATATTGCAATAGTCTAGTTAAGAGTACAACAGTGTATGGAACATTGCTGCAGGGCCCTGCAATGGAATAAGCTTCCATTTATGGATTATATTCTTTAGATAGAAATATGATGTTTTGATTACAGCTGACCCTTGACACTTTAGTATAACCTTAGTGTCATGACTTATACACAGACCACAGAACTGTGATATAAATTACAGTTTATTCACTATATATATGAAAAGGGTGAAACAAAAGAGAATGCTTCAATGGATGAAGATTTGCCTGCACCAGTATTGCAGCAGTCAGTGCATTTAGCTTAAGCACACTATCTATTGTCCACTGAACAATCAGCTCTGAGCACTCTTAGAAGGTAGAAAATTCTGATACATAATGCTGAGTAAATGAGAGCTAAAGCTGCAGTTTACTAACATATGATTATTAACAATTTCCACAAACTTGAGTGAACTCCTTGATAGGTAGCCCTGTCCAGGCATAGATTAAATGGCACCTTAGGCCAGAAGCTTGATGGTGAACCCCTGCCCACATTGCATTCCCAATTATCTGGAACATCCATTCCCCGCACCACTAACTACCCAGTGTGTTTCCATCCCATAATAATAATAATAATAATATTAATAATAATAATAATAGTATTAATAGTATTATTATTATTTTGTGTTTTTATTATTATTATTATTATTATTATTTTGTGTTGTTTTTGTTATTATTATTATTATTATTATTATTATTATTATTACTTTGTGTTGTTTTTGTTGTTGTTATTATTATTATTATTATTATTATTGTTGTTGTTAGCCATGGTTTACCTTTTATACCTGTTACTTTCCTACAGTATTTCACCATCTGTTGCATTACCTTACTTTGCAGTGCTGTTTTCACGTACTTTCAGTACTGTTGTGCCTGTGGCCATCGCTTAGTGTTGGTATATTGTTTCCTCTTGCTGTATGTTACTGCCACTCTGCCGTGCATTTTTCCGCTACAAGGTGGGAGTTTGGCTGTGTTGCATTTGATCTGATTTTACATTTTTGCACTATATTACGGTCATCTTCCAGTTTTCTGACTCATCCTACTTAATTTTGTTAATGCTGGTGATTTTTGTATTTTGCCTTGTTCATGCTCTGCACAGCTTTGTCTCTGAATTTCACCTCTTAATATAAGAGTACTTGTTGAATTCCTGCAAGAATGCTTTTCATTTCTTTCAGAGGCATCGCATTTCATGCACTCACTGTTATGTATATATTTTTATAATGATTCAAGACTGTATGTGGGCAAATCCTGTGATACACACACCCAGTTGTAAATTATTGCTATTATACAATGACATTATTTAAGAAAGAATTTGCTTAATTTAAAAAATAAATATATCATTGTATGATGGCAGTTTAGTGTTCATCCACTTATTCTTTCTGATATGCTGCGATTGTGTATCACATCTGCATGTCCTCAAATTTCATCAGAGCGGTATGAAGACAGATGAGAGCATCTCAGTAGCAAGTTTTCTCTCTCGATGCCCATTTATTTATGAAACTATTGAACATTTATTTATTTATTTTATAAAACTAATGTCTGTTCAAAAGGAAGGTATGTTCATTATAAAAAAGACATAACAGAACATTTATTCCAAAATGAAAAATTATATGATGGACAGCACAAAAATATGAGGAAAATCAGTGACCTTTCAGTTATGCAGAGATCTGCAGAATGTCCCGGATTTTTGTCACATTTTGCCCTGTCCCTTCGAAAATATATTAAGGATGGCTACTGAGCATATCCCAATAGAAACTCCAGCTGTTCAACAGCATTTTTGCTGCCAGACTTCTTCCTGTTGGGACATGTTTGATTTACAATGGGCAGGCTCTCCAATCAGCTTGCTAATTTTTTAATGTTAATCACTATTTTTGTATAATTGACATTAGTTTGTATTTCATTTAGGATTTACAACGTGCGGATCACAGATTTCCTTTACCAGTATTTATAGACTTATATACTTAGAAGGAATTTATGTTTATCTTGCTACCTTCACAGCAGTCAGTAAAGATATTGCATATTCACCCCCTCCCAAAAAAAAAAAAATCATAAATAACTACATTATGTTTTGCGACAAAAGACCAGATCTTACACAAGAGAGGGAGTGATTTCTCACTGTACTCAAAAATTCTAACAACCTCTCTCCCTTTCTTGTTGCAAACAGTAATACCATGATGCCTCATACACAAATTGGTCCCTTATACGAATTACCATCTCAGGTTTTACTAAAATATTTATTATGAAAATATACCTCCTTCACCAACTACTGTAGTTCAACTTCACATAATTTTAGATAACGCCTTGCTCCTCATCAAACATTAAAAAGTTTTAAAACGTTAATAATAATGTGAGATGCTAACCTCAACTCACTAGGTCCATGGAAAAAGAAACTACAATACCTTCTACTAAGCAGAAACCTTACACAATTTGTGCACACAGGACTGAGGCCAAATCCAACCACTGTGAAGTCCTCATTGTTAGACATTATCCTTAAAAACTTACCAGATAGTTGCAATGATATTCAAGTCATCACTAACTCTGAAAGTGACCATTGGTCAGTCACGAGCACCTAGCAGTTCAGAACAATACAACTTCCTGCAAGGTACATTACAACTAGGCAAATGTCTGAAAACTCTAAAGACGCCTAAACACAAAAACTAATTAAAGTTGATTGATGTCCACTCCGACTTTACACACCCTGAAGAAGCATTGGCAACTCTTATTAATACATTCATTCCCATACAAAATAAGCTGTACTCAGTAACAACAAGGAGACTAAAAGTAAACAAAGCCCCAAGGTTAACTTCAAATATATCAGAGGTTTTTAAAAGGATTCAGTAAAAACTGCAAGAAAGACACAGTCAGGCAAGAGTCCTACACATTTCACTGTGTAATACCTCAAACATCCTGTAACAGAGACCCATGGAATATATGTAAATGCCCACTTTAGGACATACCTGTGATTCAGCTACATTACTTCTGAATGCCCATGATTTTTTTTTTTTTATTGTTTAAGTCTTTATGAGTACATTGAACCCCATAAAGTCAAACTCTACTAGGTGTTGCTATTCATGCCTTAATCTTTTTTTGTCCTCATCAGTGCAACATAAATGAATTGGTTGTTCAATCATTAGAAACACAGAGCTTAAAATCATGCCTGATGTCTCTAACATTAGGGTGCTTTCAAAATATCTTAAATATTATCCAATCCAAAGTGAAGAATGTCACATGGACAAACAATTAACCATTCAACAAAAACTGCAAGAAAAACGCAGACAAGCTGGAATCCTCACTGTGTAATAGTTGAAACTACCTGTAATGGAAGCCCATGGGATATATGCAAATAGCCCCTTAAGGACACACCAGTGTTTTAGCTACATGGTTTCAGAATGCACACACGTTTTTACTTTTTAAGTCTTTGTTACTACATTCAGGCCAATACAGCCAATCCCAACTAACTGTAGATGTGCAAATTTTGGCTTTTCGTTTTACCTCATGAGCACAGCATAAGTGAACTGTTTGGCTATACTTTCGAAACACAGAGTTTAAAGTCAAGCCCTATATCTATAAATATTAAGATGTAAGATGCAGCCTGGAAAGATTAGAGAAAAGAAACTGGCACCTAAATAAATATCAGCACTATCTTACCCTTAGAAAAGCTGCAAGGGAGGGGAGTATTGCCAAAATGGTAAGCAGTTAACAGCAAGTTTTTTTTTTTTTAGCTCTCCTTCATTTTAATATCTCTGGCAAGATTTTTACTAAAAAGTTTAAATAAAACATTTTAAAACTTGATTTATTTATAGTTCAACATCTACTGAAAGATTTACTACAAAAAAGTTTGAAACTCTTAATTACTTTTCCTGTCAAGAAGCCTATGTCACAGGTGATAATTCAATAAAAGTGTTTGATTAAAAAAAAATAGAATTGTCTCAGAATGAGCCATGCTAAGCCTAGTGTATAGGACAGTACAATGAAAAAAGACATACAAGCTATACTAAGTAACAACTGTTATTAAGATAAATAAATTAGAAAGCAAAATGGACAATTTTAAAGAAGAATGTAAAAAAACAAGTGTTGAGTGAGTCTCTTAAACAAGCATCACAAACCTCAAGTATAGAAGAGACACTGCCTGATTTTGATGGAAGATTATTTGAGAATAAGAATCATACTGAATGTCTTCAGAAACAAAACAACTTATACTGGCCTCCATGAGACCCAATAGCATCCCAGACTGCATACAACAGGAATCAGGCGGCAGGAACTTGCAGCACCATTAGGCACCCCTGTACAACCAAAGCCTGGCTTCATCTTAGCCGAGTGGAGGACAGCCACTGTCGTCCCATTGCACAAAGTTGGAGCGTCCACCAGTCCAGGAAATTATACACCCATCAACCTAACTAGCCTGATCTGCAAGGATTACCAGGGATCTCGTTAACAAGGACATTGGCAACCTCGAGGGGGAGATGCTGCACACCTACTCCCTTGACCTGGCCAAAGGCTTCAATACTATTCCCTACTCAGGTATAATAGATAAACTCTCTCAACTAGGCATCATTCTATATGTTACCAGATGGATAGTAAACTGGCTCACTGACAGACCCCACCTAGTTAAAATATGGGAGGCCATCTCAAATAGTAGACCAATAATGTGCAATGCACCACAGGGATTGGTCTCAGGACCTCTGTTGTTTGGGATATACTTTTCTGAGGTGCAGTCCAAAACCACTGGGCTATGGCTGACCAAGTTTGCAAATGACTGCAGGCTGGGCACTGTCATCTATTCCCCCTAGTGATGTGGACATCCTCCAAGAGGTTCTTAACCAAACAAATGACTGATGCCAGAAACATGGCCTCAAACTGAATGCAAAAAAATGCTTCATCACCCCCTTTGGGGAAAGTGACATCTCCACATATTATCACATTAATAACAAGGTCCTAAGCATGCAATCAGTCGTGAGCGACTTGGGCACCCAGGTTGATAGCAAACTGACTTTTGACCACAATATTGCCTATATTGTATGGAAAGGTTTCTACATGGCCCACCTGATTAGTAAGGGTATCTCATCCATGGACAAGGTGGTCATAAAAGCCATGTATTCTTCCCTTATAAGACCCATTACTAAGTACGATTCCCCTTTTGGCACTTCACAAAGCACATGCAGCAGCTGGAGAGATCACAGAGGTTCCTCACCAGGAAAATGCATGGCCTCAAACATCTACCCTACACAGATAGGCTAAAGGCCCTGTCCCTCTACTCAGTCTCATACAGACTCCTCAGAGGTGACCTCAGTCTGGCATACAAAGCAATCTCAGACCCTGCCTTGAGGTGACTGCTGCATATCTTCAAACCAAACTTCATTTGAATAACCCACACGTGCAGTCGCAACCTGGTCTGTGACATCAGTAGGACTTGGTGGGACAGATTTGTGTCCCAGAGACTCCCCCTTTTGTGGAATAGACTCCCTCTCCACATCAAGCAGGGTACCTCATTAACCCTTTTTAAGTGCAGCCTGGATAACTATATAGGGAGAAGAAAATACATCCCTGGGATTTCACCTGTGTCTCCGCTGGACAGGACATTGGGTGCTGACTTGTCAGAACATGGGCTAAATTCTTGGCTAGGCTTGTAAGAGCCTCAGGGCCAATAGCCTAGTAATTTCCTATGATCCTATGAAAAAAATAGAAGACTCAGAAAACAGATCTAGAAGGAATAACATCAGGATTTATGGGATTCCTGAAACAGGAGACAGTATGACTCATTTCCTTAATACCTGGCTGCCTAAAATATTGAACCTGTCTGAAACTTTTTCCTTTGACATTGAAAGGTCACATAGATCACTTTCTAACTCATATTTTAAAAACAAAACAAAACAAAAAAAAAACACCTTCACCAAGGTCAGTAATTGTAAGATTTTTCTCCAGTCAAAATAAAGATTAGGTCTTGAAAGCTGCATGGACTAATTATCTTGTTAAATTAAATTAAATACTAAAATAGTTGACAATGACTATTCAGCTTTAGTGATGTTAAAGAGAAAAGCATGTGTGCCACTTATTAAAGGCTTAAAGAAAAACAATATTAAAGCACACATCTTGTTTCCAGCAAAAATAAGGATTCACCTTCCAGAAGGAAAGAAGATTTTTAACACCTTGGAAGATGCAATGGACTTTATACAGAAAATAAAATCCTAGAAAAGGCAGAAGAAATGGACTGGAATATATCAACTTCTTCGAATAGAAATGCAACAAAAGAAGGGTGGTTAATAAAAGGCAAAAACAGTAAAAACTGAAGGACGAAATGAAAATGAATGTATTTCATGATTATGAATTCTTATTAATTAAAAAAACTGCTTGAATACTTATGAGCAGGTGCCGATTATTACTTTTTACAAGCCATTATCATAAAAACCAACTTGAAACAACTTAGAATCATGAACACTTTTGTGCTGCTGCAGGAGTTTCAGAATTCTAAGAACTGTCCAGGTTACTTCTTCCTGTCTAAAGTAAATAATCATAATTTTGGTACTTTTCCGTTATCGGGGCAACACATGTAATGAGCGCTTTGAGCAGCTGGAATGTTAGCTCGCACTCGCAACTGCTGTGGTGATTTGCACTGTATATTACGCTGTCAGTTTATTTTTTTAATTTGCACTTTATACTGTGTTGCTACCATTCCCCAAACAAACTGCGCCTTTTTCTGCAGAATATTTATTACAACAGTTGTGATTACAATGAAGGACACACTTACTGAAGCACTGTTACTAGATACCTACAACCCATTCAGGATGCACAAGTTTGTGCAGAAGTACAGGGAAATAGTGGTAAATACATTACCAGACACTTTTTAGACCTCAGCACACCTCTCAACCTTTTAGTGGTACGAATCTGGACAAAGCAGAAATGTGGACAGTTTAGCGGTATTGACCCCAGCACTTTATTAATGATAAATGCACTTAACCGTTTACAAAACCAGACAAGACAGTGGCACTGTCACTGAATCCTTATACCGTTCATATATGTGTTCCTCTCAGTTTAGGCAGAATGTGATTTAGGAACTGTTTACACTCTATTCTCGTTCTAGTGGCACCTTAAAGCAGCACTTCCTTTCTGCATTGACTCAGATTTTCTCTTTATACCAAATGTAGTTTTTAAGAAATACATGACTCTGTACGAATCAACGGTATTCATGTAGACTTTTTCCTGAAAGTATGTTATGTGCCAAAAAAAGTGGTGTACATTCTGGAATTTTACATGAGTACTGCTTGGTGTTAATAAATCACTTTGTGAGTAATAGGCGTAAGTATGAATGCGATGCAGCAGATGACATCCAATGTTAATACATTTTTGGAAATAAATGTGAGGGAACTGAAGGACAGAGAGACTTCTGTTATCCCATGACCACTCATTACAGCTGTTGCCCCAATAATGGAAAAGTACCATAATTTTTTTCTGTTAGATGACATCATTGCTAATTAAGTCTTTTCTGATGTTTAATTAGTTACAGTGATTAATTGTACTCTGTTTTAATATGTTTTTATGGTCTGAAGAAGGAATCTTGTTCTAAAAGTGCTAGCCATGGTTGTTTGGAGTCATCCTTTGTTTTTCTATCATTAGTCACAATTTACATAAGGCTTTTGAATCTGTTAAATGGTCATACCTATTTAAAACACTTAAAGTGTATAATTTCTCACCTGAGCTAATTCCATTAATTCTAAGTTATACACTAACTCTTGTGGTTTTATGAAAATAGGTAATTTTCTTTATAATTCTTTTAAATTACAAAAAGGCACAAAACAATGCTGTCTATTATCACATTTACTTTTTGCATTAGCTATAGAACCCTTTACTAATAGTGTTATATCCAGTTAGAACATTAATGGTATCAAAATAAAAGAAGATTTCAAGCTAAAAGATTAAACTCTTTGCTGATGAAATTTTGCTAACAATAGGAAATTTAAAAAATTCATTAGAACGTATAATTAGTGTGACACTAGTGCCCTGGCCCAGCAATCAAGGAGCCTCAGTCCTTACCACTAACACTAGAGAGGGCATTTCATATGAGAGGAAAGGATAACAAATACACACAGTAAAGTGAAATTTCCCTTAAGAGCACACAGAGATTACAGTCAGTCTGGGGCTGGTCGCTCCCTTGCTCTCCAGGTCCCCAATAAGACTCCCCACTGGCACAGCAATAGGGTCCAGATCTCAGCCAGCTGGGCAAGCTAAAATCTCCAGCACCCTCTCTGTCCAACCAGTGGTTTGTGTCCCTGCCCAAGTAGCTGACACACACACACACACACACACACACACACACACACACACACACACACACACACATACTTTGAGATAAGAGTTTATACAACCACACAGACACTCCAGGGGAAGGCTGGCACAGGTTCTCCAGCTGTACCACTTTCACCCAGACTATAAGGTAGTAATTACTGCCACAACCCAGCTAATACTTAGCTACTCAAATGCCCTTAAAAGGGTGTCCTATTATTACTACGCAATATTATTATCCAATTGGTAGTATAGCCCACAGCTAAAGACATTAGAGTGGCTTTGTACAATTTTACCAAAGGCATGCAAGTACTCTTAAGAGCTTAAATTATCTTTACTCAAACCCAGCCACAGTTAAAAGGTTTCAAAATATTTAATAATAAATAATTAAAACCACAAGCCAGTACTTTCTACTACACAGTCAGTGCTAGTCAAGACTTCAGAGATCACACAGAAATACTTAAAATAATTCAGTAGTAGAGTTCTGACATCACATAAAAACACTTAGTCTAATCTTTCTAGCTATCACTAAAAGAAAACACAAGTCTAAGATAACTTACATAAAGAAAACAGGCAGAGTGTTGTGAGTTGGATGATCTAGACAAAAATGCTCAATGCCTTCTGATTATCTCTGTTTAAATTGAAACTGCAGTTCTGATAAACATTACATAATTTCTTTTGCATTTTCCTGGTGTTCCCAGGCTACGCACTAACTGCATTTTCATTCCTAACATCTCTCTCTTGTTATCTTGCAGCTGGCCAGGAACAGAGCAATAAAATACATTTGCATTTTTAAATCTAGCAATTTAACTCTTGGTTAAAACGATAGAAAGAATTTCTACATCTAGACTTTTTGGCACCACTGCTACTTCAAATGTTCACTACATGCTTTACTTTGGTCAGTAGAGTGCAGTGTTGTCACATTTATTTCCAGTTCCACATGTACCAGTATTTCTTTACATTTAAGAAAACAAGCCTGTAGTTTACATTTATATTTACAAATGACAGAATTATCTGCACAATTTTATTTGGCTAGGCTGGTAGCCTTCACCCTTCTCTACCAGTCTTCGCAATTAGTTCTATGAGTCAGTTTGAAAAAATCTTCAACTTAAGTTTTAATCATAATAAAATAAGTATATCAGTAATTAATAAAAAAAATTAAAAATTATGCAAAAATGTTCTAACTTCAACTGGAATAGCAATCAAATATCAAATGAAATACCTTGGTATAACCATTATGTCTAATAGTAAAGAAATGATACAAACAAACTTTCAACGGGTTCTTAATAACATTTTAAGTTTAGTCACAAATTGGAACAGTTTCTTCTTTAGTATAGAAGAACGATTAACATTCTCTAAAATATTGTTTGTCTTACAATCTTTAGTGCTATCTCCACCAATCAAAATTGATGAAGAAGATTAATAATATTCTATTTAAATGTTTTTGGTATCTTAATGAATCAAAAGTTTCCTTTGATTGGCACAGAAAAGGTTGGGATAGTGGTGGAATATAATTCCCTGATATTCTGCTAGCAGGTTAGCATAATGGTTTAGTTGTTTACCTTGCAGACACAAGATGCAGGGTTTGATTCTCACATGGGGTAATTAGCTAGGCTTAAAATGACCCACAAGTGCAGTTAGCCTATTATGAACCTAACAACTGTAAAAGTTATAGCGTTGTGGATAAATTCATCTTATGATTCAAAATGGAAACAAATACAAGAAATATTATTAGTAAATAATAAATATATCAAAACCAGTCTTAAATAGTCCCTAATAGTTTTGTCTGGCTATTAAAAGATTTTTATGTTAATGGACTTATACCCTCTTATCAAATTCCGTATTTAAATAATATAATTTCTTTTCTCAAAAAAATATCACATTAAAGACTTAATATTCTCTATATTTCCAGCTACATATACAAATGACCACTTAGAAACTCATAACATCAACAAAATGCTGGTATTAAAACAAAAAGTAACTTAATTTATTGGCATCAATTCTTAAATGGTACTTATATATACTGTTGAAAATTTAAAGTCCGTATACAGTCAAGATTCTGAAACATGGTTCATTTTACGATGAATTAGAGAGTCTGTGAATACAGAGATAAATAAGATATTTAACCTAGATAAGAAATTGTTTCCCACATTATTGGAATTCTTAAATATCATTTTATAATGCAATGAAATATTAATCATATTTGTCACAAATGTATAAAATTCTTAAGTTAGATTTCACATATCTAGACAATTACTATTGGAAGTATTCCTCAAAAATGAATAACGAAGTCTTCTCTGAAGAATACAAGAAATTAGTATTAAAATCGACAGATAAACCACATCTTCATTATATTGGAAAATTTTCACTTGGAAATTCATACACAGAGCTTTTGTCACTCCTAACAAAATAACAGTTTTGCATACATCAAATAGAATTAAATGCTTTGAACTGAGCTGAACTGAGACGAGTGTCCTGCCCTAACTCTGCTGAATCTCAAGCTCCAGAGATGCTACAAAAAAAAAAAACTAAATGCCTATTTTTAAACTAGCTGTTATTGCACTTGCATTTTACAACAGCTGACTTTTGCCTTTATTCTTAACTGCATTGTTTTTTGTGGGTAATTGTCGCTAAGCAACTTAGACTGCATTGTATTTCTTTTTGTCTTTATTCTTAACTGCACTGTGTTTTGTGGTTATTTGTCACTAAGCAGCTTAGACTGCATTGTATTTCCTTTTGCCTGTACTATTAACAAAAAGCATTTAAGCTCTGTGTAGTGCTGTGTACTGTATCTACTCCTGCTATCTTTCACTGCTGGTTCCCACTCATAGTGCTGGTAGTAGCTTTATCATAGCCTGGATACGGAGGTGCCACATCCAGAGCTGTTTGTCTGATCCTAGGGGATCACCTGATGTTGGTGGGGCCCTGCTCACACCCTAGTGGGAGTAGATGTGCAGGTCAGAACCTGTCTAGGCATACAGTGATTGGATAAGTAAACCATTTGCTTTGTATTATTTTTGTAAATTTCCCCTTAGTATCACCTGTGAAATCCTGAGGTAATACTGCCCCTCCCTGCTGATACAAGCACTAGGCCAGTGTCTAACACCCACTTAGCTGTATCCTCTTACCCCCCATTAGACCTCCTCAGTCCCCAATCCATTAGATCTCTTTGGCCCCATTCCAGGTTCTACTAAGCCTGAACATGCAATTCCCCACAGTTTCTCCAGCTGGCTTGGTCGAGATGGGCATCATATGGCAGTGTGCCTCATTTACACAGACAACTCACTGCTCTTAGCACCAAAGGACACATTCTGTGAGAGATGTAACTACATTACCTTGAATCCAGGCTCTCTCACACACAAACCAATTCACCTGACAAGCGGGTGATAGACAGCATAAACATAGACACCACACTTCACAAATCACCCACACCCATACAACCCACACACACATCACTCACACCCATATTTGGAGAGGATCTTACCAGAAATATGCTCAAAAACAAGAGACCTCTAAACCATCAGCACAAAAATATCCTCCAATCTACCTCACAGCACAACTCACATAAGTCACACACCAGTGTCTCACAACCTTCCAGGACAAACAACAACCCCAACTTCTTAGTCACTGGTGATTCAATAGTGAGACACACAAATGTGCCCCTCATCAAGCTGGACAAGGGGAATGTCATGGTGAGTTGCTTGTTAGGAGCCAGAATCTTCCATATCACACATGCACTCAAGTCACTCAGCAGCAAGTACAGTTATGATTCAGTCATTGTACATGTTGGTGTGAATGACTTGAGATGCACTACTCTGGACTATATGAAAAGAGATATGACTGAGATCATGGAATATGTGTCCCAGGTATGTATATCCGTAGCCTTAAGCAGCATCCTACCATCACCCAGGATGATACCTCGATACAAACAAAAAATGATTGACTTCAATAATTGACTTAGCTTTTGATTTCATTCAGGTGGGATCCAGTACCTGACAGCCTGGGATGAGATGGTTGACAGGCCTCGATGCTTTGCCAGAGACAGCCTTCATCTAGCATCTCTGGGCTTGTGACTACTGGCAAAGGCTCTTGCCTCCCCCATAGTGCTGTTTTTAGGCAAGGTCATGAGAAAAAATTACAGCATAAAGAACATATCAAAATAAAAATTAGAGGTTATGTTGCTTAATGCTAGGAGTCTCACTATGAAACTGCACTCGCTGGAGGCATATCTAACCCTGAAAGATGCAGACATGTGTGCTGTCACAGAAACCTGGTTTAAATCAGCCAAGAGCACCCCAGCCATACCTGTCTACTCATACTTCCACACACAGAGACCCCAATCAGAGGGCTTAAAAACTAGAGGCAGTGGAGTATCTATATATATTAAGGACAAACACCCTTCTAGGCTGATCAAACAGTATGATGCACAGGAGACACTCCAGGTGCAGTTAACTGTAGACAAGACACCTATCCATGTCATAGCCAGTTATAGACCCCCCCCCAGCCATGAATCAAGATACCCACTCCACCTTCCTAGACCTACTTGAATCTATAAAGATTCAACCTCGAACCCTGTTCTGGGTGACTTCAATTATACATCCATAGACTTGAAAAATTACTTGAGCCAAGACTCATTTGCTCAGAGATTCTTAGACTTTGTCAACTCCAGTGCTCTGGACCAGCTAGTAATCACCACCATGGGAGGTAAGAATATCTTGGACCTGGTACTGACAAACTTGAGCAAACACTGCAGTACCCCTACAGTGTCACCTTCCCTAGTGATATCCGGCCACCAAGCAGTCACCCTCATAGTCAGTGTCACCCCCCCCCCCCCAGCTGCAAACAGACAAAAAAACTTTTCTAAAACTGACTGTAACTGCCTATGGGCATGCATGAGCAGCTTCTTACTTCCCACCTCAACTGAGGTTACAGTCACCAATGCAGGGACTTACACCAGGGCGCTTTACAAACACCTATATAGCTGCATAGATACGGCTATACCAGATAGAACCAAAACTGCCTTCTCAAGGAGAAGCAAACCTGTCTGGTGGACTTCTGCTGTTAACAGACTTTATAATAAAAGGAAAAAGCTGCTGTCCAAGAGCAGGCAGGGGAGAGCATCAAATTGGAAGATGACCCTACTTTACCTACAAAAACAAGTAAGGGCATTTGTGAGATCCTCCAAAGCTGACTATGAGTCCAAGCTGGCCTCCTCAACAAAAGACAATTATAAGGCCTTCTTTAGCTATGTCTGTAACCTTAAGAGCAAGCAACAGCTCTGTACTACACTTGTGGTCAATGACATTGCCACACTAATGCTGAGGACATAGCTAATGTACTTGCAGACAGGTTTAGTGAAAATTTCACCCCGTCATCCCCCTCTGACAATTAATCAAGACCTCCTCATCACCAGCTACCCATCAAGTATCTCCAATGCGCAGATCCTAAATGCCCTTTCAAAGGCCAAAGTTATGACCTCAATGGGACCAGACAATATCCCAAGCTGCATCTTACAGCACCTCAACCAAGAATTTGCAACACGTTTAGGCACCCTTTTCAATCACAGCTTAAGCACTGGTTACATACCAACCGAATGGAGGATGGCTACCATCATTCCATTACACAAAGGTGGTGCAGCCACAAACATGGGTAACTATCGGCCCATTAGCCTTACTAGCCTAATATGCAAAGACATGCAACACGATCATGGACCTCATAAACCAGGACATTAGCAGCCTCCAGGCACTTGACCCTACTCAGTTCGGTTTTGTCAAAGGGAGATCATGCCTGCTTAATTTGGTGAATTTGTCGAGACAGTCACCAAGGCCCTGGATGAGAGAAAAGAGGTGCACATGGCATACCTTGACCTGGCAAAGGTTTTCAACACTGTTCCCCACTCAGATATAGTTGACAAGCTCACACAGCTAGGAATCAACCATACATCATTAGATGGGTTGCCAACTGGCTCACTGACAGAATCCACATAGTTCAAATAGGGGATTCCACCTAAAATAGTAGACCTGTAACTAGCAGCATCCCTCAGGGCTCAGTCGTGGGGCCTCTGCTCTTTGGAATATATTTTTCTGATGTCCCAGCAAAAAAACAAAGGTCTATGTCTGACCAAATTTGCAGATGACTGCAAGCTGCGAGCAGTCATAAACACCCCAAATGATGTTAATATCCTCCAGGAGGGCCTCATGTAAACAAACGACTGGTGCCAGAAACATAGCCTTAAACTCAATGCCAAAAAATGTATTGTGATCCCCTTTGGCAAGAATGATGTCCCCGCAAAGTACCATATCAATAACAACATCCTAAACATGGGATCAGGTGCAAGGGGTCTGGGCATCATGATAGATAGTAATCTAGCATTTGATAACCATGTAGCCTCAGTACTGTGTAAGGCATACTACATGGCTCATCTCATAAATAAAGGCATAGTATCCAGAAAAAAGAGGTCTTTACCTCACTGTGCTCTTCCCTTATCAGGCCAATTATTTAGTACAGTGCCCCCTTTCATATGTACCTCACTAGGCACTTGTGGCAGCTGGAAGGACCACAGAGGCTCCTGACTAGAAGAATTCAGGGTCCCAGCACCTATCCTGTGTGGACAGGTTGAAGTCCCTCTCACTCTGCTTGGTCTCATATAGGCTACTCAGGGGCGACCTCTGTCTGGCTTTTAGGGCCAGCTCGGACCCTGCCCTATTGGATATATTGCATATTCGCAAATCTAACACCACACGTGTAATACACACTCAATACCTAAACCTGGCCTGCAACATTAATAGAACGTGCTGGCATGATAGATTTGTGTCCCAGAGACTCTCCCATCTGTGGAACAGCCTCCTTCTTCATGTGAAGTGGGGCACCTCTCTGTCCTCCTTTAAACGTGGCCTGGATGATTAGATGGGAAATCGAAAATTTACCCCTGAGATTCCACCTGCATCCCAGCTTGACAGGGCAGACAGTTGCTGGCTTTAAGAATATGGCATAATTCTTGGCTAGGCTTGAAAGGGCCTCATGGCCATTAGCCTAGTAACCTCCTGTGATCCTATGAGATATGATTCTGAAATAATAGCTGATTGGACACTTATGGTATATGAATGTGAAGTCATCTCCCCTTTTTGGAAAGAAATTAATAATTTCATTCAAGCTCTATGGTCAGATAGGTGTAATATTTCTAAATCTTTAGTTTTATTTAATGCTCTGATTCCTGAGATTATTCCAAAAAACCCAAGTGCCTCTTCTTTGATCTATTCTTGCTATAGCCAGAAAAGTAATTTAATAAAATTGGAAAAATAAAGTTACCCCCTCTAATGTTTTGTTTATTAGTATGGCAAAAATTGTTGCAATACTGAATTACATACTATAAAGATGAGAACTTCTAATATTACATACTCATATAAATCTTGGCTTAAACAAAGACTTGCTTGAAAAATATTAATTATTGATATGCATAATTTTGATGTATTGATCAGCTGTTGACTATACACATAGTTATTTATTTGCTTTATAATTGATTTGTTTATTTATTGTTTTAAAAACAAATAAAATATTTTAAAAAAAGCTGCAGAAATCACCACCAAAGCTACAAAAACTAGTTACTGCAGACATTTGCAACTGACATGGATGCAGAATCCAAAACAATTCTTACATATAGTAAAAAAAAATCCAAGTTCAATATCTTTAAAAGTAATAACAACACACAAAACATAACCACTCAAACCACCCAGGGAAGAAAATACATGAGTAATTCTCCACAACACAATCAAATAACATTCAACCATATCAACAAATCCACTCCTAAATGTACAGCTATCTTGAGTATTCATACTTTCACTTTAGAATCATGACAAAAACAAATAAAGAAGAACTTAACAAGATTTCATCCCATGCAACACCACAATTCTACACACTTTACTCATTTATACTAAAACTAGAAAGAAATGAACTTGCTGCACCAGTTGCTCATATATATATATATAATTTATGAATATGAACTTCTGTGCTACAAAATCTATTTAAGTAAGCTGTCATTAGGGAACTACCAAAAGCACAAACCCTGAGACTGCTGATGGCTCCTGGCAAATAATTATCTACACCCCTTAGATAAACTGATAGAAAAATTCATATCTAAACAAATCCTTGAGCATACTGCAAAATATAGTATTGTATCAGATAAACAACATGGCCAGCTGACCTTAACAGTCATATCCCTACTGACCAACATTTTTCCAACATTTGAAAAGGTTAACCTAGCAGGATCCATGTTCACAGATATCAAACGAGCATCTGACTAATATACCCACAGCATGCTAACATAAAAGCTAAAGAAATGCCACTTTTCTGATGATGTTTGTATATGGTTTAAAAATGAACTGCTAGACAGAACTTGTACAATGGATAAAGACTCAGTACATACTAACCCTCCACCAGTATTTAACCACTAAAAAATCCTCTTGTATGTTATTTGGTACCAACAAAATTCTTATCTTTGCACAACCCCTACAAATTCATGATCCCAAACTTTACCGCTTGCCTTTCATTTCACAATAAAAATACCTGGGACTGGTACTAGAACAAACATTCTCTTTTCTCCCTCACATAGAGCCTCCATCAGATAAATTACTTGGACAACTATAAAGTTTCCAATCTATTTAAAAAGGATGCAAGGCAGACCATAGCCACTACTGTGTCATTACCCAGGGTAGATTATTCCCTACCATATATTACTTTATTCACCCCTCAAAGTGTTCCATATCATCTAAGAATGTTGTGATTCATCTATCTAAGCTGCCCCAACCCACAAGAAAACAAGTACAGAACCCTTACAAGTATGAGCTAACCCCCTCTCAATTTATATAGCACCATGTGTACGTTTTTTGCTAAACTTCAAATTGATTAATGAAATATGCTGTTCACTTCTTAAACATTGCTTCCAATTTAGAACTTCCTAGACATGCAGACATGTAGATTTCAACCTGTTTAATAGGCTGCTATATACAGTACCAAACAGCTGAAACATCATTTTACAAAACTGCACCAGAACTACTGAAACAAACTACCTCAAGAAATTAGATCCATCACATCATTACAAAACTTCAGAAAAAACATTAAAGAAACACATTTAAAATTCACAGCAATGTCAATGCTTTTTTAAATATAGATAGCCTGGTAAAGTGTGAAGCCATTTACATTTTCAGTATATAGCCCTGTCACCATATTTCAAACACTACTATTAAAGTTTCAAGAGCGTATAACTTTCTATTATTTCTAATACTTCCATCGCCTAATACTCTTGTTATCTCCCAGACTTCTTTGTACTCATTTCCACCCTTAGAGTATTTTTTCCTTGATTAATCCTCTTGGGCATGGTCACATTCTACTCTAGTACTATTGAACTTTACTTAATTCTTTGCAGAATAACACTAGTCTGCTCTAATTCCCCTACCCCTAAACACTACTGCAGCTGTACTAATATTTCTTTCTGCATACCTATGCACTTGTTATTCCAGATTTTTATTATCTATTCCTAACCGAATTATACATTTCCAACTACTTAAATATCATACAAAAATGATTTTTCAGGTGAAGACTTGATAAGTGAAAGCACTTGTGTTTGTGCATAGTAAAGTTTTTGTTTGCAATTTCAGGGTTGGATGTGTCCGTGTTTCATATTTTTGTTTGACGTTTACCTGAAGGACGCATTTGTTGGGATAATGGTGGACTTGTTCTTGGTTTTACTTAAATATCATGTTTATTTTATCTCTCCTATTGTATATTATGTAAATAACATTAACAGCATTATTCCTTGATAATTGTTCTTTACAATGTAACCTTCTTATGTTTTATATATTACTTTAAGTATTATATTTCCATTGTATTCATTGCAACCTATTGTATTCTTTTGGATCTTATATTGTATTCTTTGTTAAACATTACTCCTAGTTCTTCTTCTCACTGCAATGCATTCATTTTCTTTACATTTACAGTCCATTGTCCATGTCAGGCTTATATATCATTATTATAGCACATCATTATTACAGCACACTTAATTCTGTAATAACTTTGTATTTGATTTCTCTGTAGTATGTGTCTTTAGCCAATTGTCCCAGGTCATGTCTGAAAAAGGTCTGTAGACCACAGCATATACCCATTTAGCAAATGTATAAGTAAATAACTAATAAATAAATAAGTTACATAGAATAAATAAGTACTGAATAATGCCTGGCAGGGCGGACCACTCAGGGGTGTTCAGGGCCTGAATTCACGGGAGGAAAGTCTCTCCATCCCTGTAAGGTCTATTATTTCCCCTATAATGCCCACCCCGGAGGGTATTATTGGGCTTAGAAACTGGGCCATTTGTTAAACTGTTTTGCATTTTACATTGATTTTTTTTTAAAAGCATTTTTGATGTTAAAATTTTTCCAATATCTAATTCTTTATAATTGTAGTAGGATATCTGATTGTTACTGAAGGATGTAATTTGCACACAAGTTATACATAAATACATCATGTAAGTAATGTGTATGCACACGCACACATACACACACACACGTGTGCATGCGCATACATGCTCAGCAATTACAGCCAATTTCTTGACTCACTATATCTCAGATGCTTCACTGTGATGAAATGAATGCAAAAAATACATATAGTGCAAAATAAAGCAGCTTCTCCCTACCCTACTCCACATACCTCTTAAATGTCTCTGATCGTGTACAATGTCTCTGATTTTACCTCATATTTTCTGTGACTTGAAAAATGTTTGATTTTTTTTTTTTTTAAAATCTCTGTAAGGACTGTAGTCAGTGAATAAAACCAGACGTTGCAGCTTCATACTTCTGATTGATCAGGAAAAGCATGTTAATGGACAACCTTTTCATCTGTTGGGGTCTACCTCCTGTTATTGTTGGCTTTGTCCAGAGTTTTTGACTAAAGATGTTGAAAAGTAGGTATGCTCACATACACGCACGCACGTGTGCACGCACACACACACACACACACACACACACACACACACACACACACACACACACACACACAACAGTAACTTTTTTGCTTTTGCTTTCCCATGCTCTGTATATGCAATAACACTGTTGTTTTTGATATTCAAGAGCTCTGTAAATGAAACCTTTTAAACTGTTTAATAAAGTGAAAGCAAGATCACCAGCCCTTGTAAATGGGCTTCAATTAGATTTATTTCAGATTTGTTTGTATTTTCTTTTTATTTACTGTTTTTAACATTCACTAAACACAATGGCAGTCCATTCTTTTTTTTATCAGTCCATGAAGCCCAGGACTTAATACAAGCATCCTTCGCACATCAATATTCCTTGAACACTTGCTGTCCAACAGGATATAGCATTTACATTCAATCCATTTTCTAAATATCTGTAATACATGACGTTTATTGGTTATTTCTAGAAAAAAATTAGAAAAAAAAATGTCTATGTTATAACCAGGTTAATATGAAACGACTGTGTGAAGCAGGCTTATAGTGCATGGAGTGCCAGGATTATTCTCTGAAATTGGGAAAAAGGTAAACACATTAAGAAATTAATCAATCATGACTCCTGATCTTAGCAGCACTTTGAGATACAATTGTTAAAGATATCCAAGTGATGTTATGATAGGGACTAATAGAAGAGCAGCATAAGGTAAAACAGTGTCTAAAAGCAGACAGAACCTCACTCCACCACACTTATGTACTTTGTTCTGCTACACATTCTGTTTTCAACAGCTTCTAAATCCATTTGTTCTACATAGGGGTACGTTATTTCCACCTGACAGTTTAACTGTGGCAAGTACTTTGCAAGTTATTAAAAGTAAGTTTTGAAAATGATAAAACACTTTGGACTGCTACACTTTTCTTTGCAACAGGTAGTGCATGCATTAGAAAAGGAAGCATATTGATTGATCAAATCCACATTAACTGAAAAAGTGGACTTGCTAAAAAATGTCTGAACAACTTTTTTTGTATAAAAATAAGACCCCCTGCATCCTCCATCAGAGGGGACACCTCTGCAAAGCCCACTTTTATATATGCATACTTTGAGGTTGCATGGTAGTTGAAAAAAGGGGAACATTTCTCTGTTTCTGGAAGTTGTTTTAGTGAATCTATTTTTAAAAGAGGCAGTTTGACCAATCAAATAGATCCCTTGTAAAGATTTTTGATCAGTCTACAATCCTACTCTTGTTTGTGTGTTCCTGACATGGATGTCAGTATTCACTTCTCGAGATTGTCTCCCATGGAACTTCTTGCCATTAATGTCTCAAACACAATAAACTGGTGGTCATTGGAGAACTAATCATAATTGTCTATTTTATATCTAGGTTTTAAAAAATAAACTTTGTTGTTATAAAATTAA